>NC_085013.1:5919967-5922467 GCF_963854185.1 Sardina pilchardus
CACACAGAGTCTCTCTGTGCATGAGTGTGAATGTGACAGAGGAAGAGAGAGAGACAGAATGAAAGGGAGGGAATGTAAACGTGAGAATCTTCATGACCTTCTGTACTCCACACCTCAACACTTCTCCTCCTTTCTTTCTGCTCCCCCCCTCTCTCTCTCTCTCTCTCTCTCTCTCTCTCTCTCTCTCTCTCTCTCTCTCTCTCTCTGTCTCTGTGCTGATAATGTCGGAGGATATTTCAGCACTGAGCTCATAAACACTCCAACTTATCAGCAGGAGATATGTTCATCTCCCTCAATCCATCCACACCTACTCACAAACTCTCACACATTCACACTCATGCGCCCTCATGCATGCACACACACACACACACACACACACACACACACACACACACACACACACAAGCACGCACGCACACTCACTCAGTCAAGTACATATACTGTATATATACAAAGCACATCACATCCTTATAGCCTCTCAGTGTGTCTATCTCCAAAAAGGTCACACACACACACACACACACACACACACACACACACACACACACACACACACACACACACACACACACACACACACACACACACACACACACACACACACACACACACCTCTTAGACATAACACAAGCACTCATTCATACACATCTTTCTTTAAGATGGACAAAGAAAAGCAGATAGAGAGAGAGAGAGAGAAAGAGAGAGAGAGAGAGAACGAGAGAGAGGAGAGTATAGTGACAGGAAGTGAGGGAGGGGGGCGAAGAGAGCGCAGAGCAGAGTGTGTGCACGGAGGAGTGGGTGCTGAAGGACAAGCATGAATGGACAGATGCTAAGAAAGAGAGGAGGAGAGAGAGAGCAGGAGGGAGAACAAAAGAGAGAAAGAGAAAAGGTGAGATGTTGGTGAAGACATAGCCTGAGAGAGAGAGACGGGTGAATAAAGAGAAATGAGAGTGGTAGAGAGAGAGAAAGAGAGAGAGAGAGAGAGAGAGAGAGAGAGAGAGAAAGAGAGAGAGAGAGAGAGGGGGCCAGAGAAGTGTGGGGGAAGACACTCCGCAGCCTATTAATATGGAAACTATGACATGAGAGTAGGCCTGTTCCTGACACAGGAAGACAAGAGGAGAGGAGAGGAGAGCACACTCAGCCCCAGAGGAAGGCATTTAATTAAGTACAGACCGTTTAGGAAGAGAAAAAATAAAGGGCCCAATCTTATGCCCACTGACCATGTGTTTAATTGTGACCAATGCAGCTGCCATCTTCCTGTCCAGTGTACACAATGTCTAAATAGCAAAGCAACTTGTGCCACCATGGGTGTGCTGAGGGGAAATTAAGAATTCATTTGTTCAAGAGTAATTTTAAAAACGTAAGTGGAGACTTTTGAACCATGATAATTTATTCCACCATCAGACTAGAAAAAAGTGGACATGGACACACCCTTCATGGGTGTGCACTTACGCATTCGCATCAGACCACATGTTTTAGATTCGCCAAAATAGGAACCAAAATGTTTCAAAGCCCATCTTTCATCTGTGCAGCCTTACAAGGCCTTCATTACAGGGCCCTGTCCAAAGCCAGTCGCTGAAAAGAGAGATTAGGTTTTAGAAAGGCTACCGTACGAAAGCCAGTTTAACGTTCCACAAAGAGCAGATGACTGTTAAACTTCTGCTCTTTTTTTTATTTGTTCAGCCAGGAGACCCAGCCAAATGGTGCTCTCTGAAAGGATGGCGCAGTAAGTCAAGCCTTGTCAGCAGCTCTGTCTGCCAAAGCACCAAGTCATGATGAACACAATTCTTCATTGGGTGGACAACACATACACACTCGCACACGCACACGCTCACACACACACACACACACACACACACACACACTCAACACACACAGCGTGTGTCAGAACACTTACAAGGTTAGTTGTGCAGACTGTGACTAAATCTACACTATCTTATCTACAGTTTCAAACATGCCAACTTTCAGACCATGCTTAGAGATAATGGCTTGAAATGGAAGGTTGGGCTACCAGTGTGCCAACGGCACACGTGCAACAGTTTGTCCAGGTGTGGCCGAATACTGCGTTGGCGGTGGCACTTCCACTTTCAACAGAGAGGACTTCTGAGTGGTGCCCTGCTTCCTCCCCTACTGTTAGCCCTGAGGGCAGTGCCCAGGTGAGGTGACCACACGTTGTGTTTGTTTAGCTGCCGCTGAGGGCGCCGGGCCTTTTCCTGTTATACAGTGTGCATGTGTGTATTGGTCAGGCATGCAGGCGGTCAAGTCACTCAGTCAGTCAGTCAGTCAGTCGGGCCTGTCTGATAACAGGCCCACCTGAGTGAGTCCAACAGTATCCTTCAGTTTTTCTGTTGGCCTGTGTCTATTTATATCCCTCCATCTATCTTATCTCTGTGTGTGTGTGTGTGTGTGTGTGTGTGTGTGTGTGTGTGGTGTGTGTGGATGGCGTGTGTTTGTGTCTGCCTCTCTATCAAACATCTCTCTACCTGTTAACCTGTCTCCA
>NC_085013.1:5927467-5974967 GCF_963854185.1 Sardina pilchardus
AACTTCCATCCTCATTCAGTGTTAGTGTTTTAGAGTGTTAAACCAGGCCATCGACACTTGAAAAGCAGAAATGATGGTGGACTCAAAACTAGAGTGCTAGGAACTGAAATTACAGTCCAGTCCAGCCTCATGACTACACAGAGGGCCTGACTCTGTTGATACGGTGAAGCTGGGTCATTGTGTTTAATTGTGTGTGTGTGTGTGTGTGTGTGTGTGTGTGTGTGTGTGTGTGTGTGTGTGTGTGTGTGTGTGTGTGTGTGTGTGTGTGTGTGTGTGTGTGTGTGTGAGTGTGAGTGTGAATGTGTGTACGGGAGGGGGTATTTGGGTGGAACAGATTGGTAAACCATGGTGAGGAGGAGGACAGGAAGGGGTGGGCGGAGTCAGTAGGTGGGACTGAGGTAGAGCTCATGCCCTTATATGGAGACACAAGGCTGGCTGGAGATGTCAGCAAGCAGCACAGGCACCTGCAGAACTCACCCCTGCAGCTCCAGAGTACTGACAAACATGGCAGCTGAGACAGACCATGTGTGTGTGTGTGTGTGTATATAAGAGAGAGAAAGAGAGAGAGAGGAGGTAGGGATGAATGACTCAGAGTTAAGGATTCATAGATTGCGTGAGTGTGTGATGGAAGAAAAATTTAAATATATAGTTTCCTATAATTCGATAATTTCCTGATACCTGAAAATATGCTGTCACTGCAGTGGGTCCAGGTAAACCACTACCATTCACAGTCATATTGGTCCATACACTCTTTGCATATCCACACTCAAGAGCAAGCAGATACAGGCAGCACCACCATTATCAAAACAAAAACATACGTGCATGAACCAACTCTCTCTAACACACAGAGAAACACACACATACACACACACATACACACACACACACCAGTCTCAAAAACAAAACAGATAAAAAAACAAAACAGACAAAAAATGCAGGCACACCAGCCAGTCAAACAACATAAACACAAACACACGCACACACACACACACACACACACACACACACACACACACACACACACACACACATGCACACACACACACACACACACATGCACACACACACACAAAGTGTTACATTTCAATCCACACAAACAAATGGCCTTCAGCAGCAAAAAAAGCAAAAAAGTTTACATGCCCACCAAAACACTCTGGATTCCACAGATGTGCAGATAAGACTCAGCTTTCTCCAGCAGCTCAGTCGAGTTCAGACACGCTCATACACACACAGATGCTCACACACGCACACACACACACATACACACCAAGAGACGCCGTTCTCAGCAACATCCCGCCAGCTTCACAGCAAGCCACATCCAATCTCATCCGCCTCTAAAACATATAACATTAGCCCTGGAATGCAGGGAGGTAGGAATCTGGAATCTGGGAATGGGGTCCTGGAAGTTCACAAGTGTTACAAGTTCCAAGCCCTCCCAATTCCCAAGCATTTATTAGAGAAAGCCAGTTCATTAGCCGTTGAGGGTTGAGGAAAAATCCAGCCCTGACTACAAAGCTGGTGACTGGCTGATGCCTTGCCAAAAATGTCTGGGGTAGGAAATTTCGGATACTTGCTCCCGGTGTGGTGCCAAAAAATGGTCGGGTAGGAAATTTTGGATACTGTCTGGTGTGGGGCCAAACAATGGTTAGGGTAGAGGGAATGTTGGATCTATGGCTGTACCAAATTATTCGATAAATCGATTCGTTGCCAACTATTACATTAACTGGCAACCATTTCAGTAATCGGTTAATAGGTTTACAGATTTGTAAGGAAAATGCCTCAAAATTCTCTCATTCTCTCTAAAACATATTTTCAGCTTCACTTACTCCTATCTGACAACAAAATAAATATGCTTAGTGTGTGGACAAAAAAAGGCATATGAGGACATAATTTTGGGCTTTAACAAAGGTAACAACCTTTTTTCCCCATTTGTCCTTTGATCTATATATATATATAAAAAAAACTGATTGATTGAGCTACAAAATGCTCAACAGATTAATCGACTATAAAAATCGTTGGTTACAGCCCTAGTTGGACTCAGGGTCTTGCTGGTCTGATGGCTCTCCAGGGTGGGGATGGGCAGCCGCTGCAAGGCATGACCAGCGTGAGGGTCAAGATTTTTAATGAGGACTCAGGAATGAGTCGTGCATGACTGCTGCTGGCCTGTCAGGCCACAGTCAGATGTGCTGGAAGAATGACACTATTCCACCAGTAGATTCACCCACACACACACACACACACATACACACACACACACACACATACACACACACACATACACACCCCATGCGAGTCTGTTTGTGTGGGGAGGGGGAAGCCTAGACCGATATCCCTGCCAGATATCTGGCCTTTGCACGCGCACGCACACACACACACACACACACACACACACACACACACACACACACACACACACAGACACTAGACCACTGCCATCCCATAATTGACCTATCTGTCCAGTCAGGGCTGTGAACAATAATCTATTTATGTACGCTCAGTGTGTGTCTGCACACACATGCCAGTGATGCCACACAATATTGCCTAATTACAGCCCCCTGCCCAAACCACCCAGTCATTGTTTGAGCCCTTGTCCTCTCCCTATGGTGTCTGCTTTTACATTTATCCTGATAAGCATCAACACAGGAGCTAACGCAACCCAGAGGCGGTGGTTCTGGACAGCACACCTACAGGATAATAAGGCTATAGAGTGTGACAGTGTGTGTTTATCGCTATTACAGACGCGGAGCACGTACAGTTGTAGTCTTGCCAAGGTCGGAGGTTGTTTTTCCTGATACCACTAGCAACGGCCGACAAACTGAACTCTGATGTGTGCGTGCGTGTGCGTCTATGTGACTGTGAGTGTGTGTGAGTGTATGAGAGGGGAGAGTGAAAAAGAGAAAGATGGAGAGAGATTCCATCTCTACTGAATTTTTCTTGTTCACAGTCGCTCCAATGACGGTGAAAGCATATGTTTCCTCACGATAAGGGAATAGCGTAGGAGGACGTCTGGAAGTAGCCTAACGTGTGTGACCGGTGTATGTTATAGCCCAATGACCGGTGCATTCCACGAATACACACACTGCACCTCTTACTATAGCGGTAACGTCGCTCCTGTAATGGTTTCCTCCTGATCCGTCCCCACATACCTGACTGTGGCTGGTCTCTTTTCACTTTCCCCGGTAGCTGTCTGCTGATGACATACTTTGGGAAACTAGAGGCCAAAGCTTTCGACGGCAAAGAGAGAGGGGGAGAGAGAAAGAAAAGAAAGAAGAAACCGGGGGAAAAGTTTTCCAACAGGCAGCGAGAGGGGCCGATTATTACCATTTTTGGGCAAGCTCGTTCCCATGCAAGCCCAGCCCAAACCACAGCGCTCGCACGGATTCCAAAACGTTTTTTCTTCCCCCCCCTTTACTTTTTCTTTTTTTTAAAAGCAGAGTGGGCTGAGACAGAGTACTATGAGAGAGTATGTCCGGGCAGCAATGCTAGTACATTTCATTCGTTTCTTTATGTGTTATGGGATGTCCTGTTTGACTGCCAGACTTCAGAATTTCTCTCAGAAACATCAAAGTTAGTCTACGTTTTTGAGATTTTCTATTTTTTGTCTTATTACTGGTACACTCAATCCATTGATTCATTCAATTGAAGTTCTAAATCAGGTAACAATTGGTATTTACATTATTGACACTTGGACACTGGTTGTCTCATGTAGCTATAGGCTATACTCCTTATTGAATGAGCTGGTAAGTAGCCAAAACCAACAGTTTATGCCAACATATTTGATTGGGTTTGGTTTCAATGAAATCCATGTTCATATGGAGGCTAAACACTGATGAATCACTCCTCGGGCAAATCCGTATTCTGGTTGTGAATACCAAGACAACCACGGCCAATCGTCCCTAACCAGCAGCAGCAAACTGCAAACTGCTTGGCTGTTCCTACCCGAGCATCTCCGCAGTTTGCAATAACAAGCAGCGGGCGTCACTGACATCTGTTGCACGGGAAAGGTGGGCGGATGATCCCAGCGATACGTTTGAATTGCACAGAGGGGCGGGACTCGGCATACGCCACTTGAATGAGATTTTTACGCATAGACTGTTGTTCAAAAATGCCCGCAGAAGCGTAAAACGGTTAGATGTGTGGTAGCTACTATTAGGATAGGCCTACATTTCTTTAACCGTGGGCCTACAATTTTTCATATATTTTAAAATGTGAAGATTTTATTAGGAAAATGTTAAGATTTTACGTAATTAAAGTTACCCTAAATGCTTTAGAGAAAATTTGACGATTTTACAACAAACGCTCCAACTTAGGAGACGATAATGTGCCATGGTGCATCTAACTCAGGGTTGATGTAGCCTCAAATCACCAGAGTCATACGATGCGTGGACCATTCTTTCCATCAGACTCACGTTTCAGTTTCAAAGTATGGACATGACTGAGATACTCAAGCACTCATCACTCCCGTTGCAACATTCAGAGATACCCCCTCCCTCCCCTACGAACACCTTTTTTCTTGCCGTTACCAGGATGATTGCCTACTGTTTAGCAATTCTTCATACCTTCCGCTGCTGTTTCTCCCATGCAGGATCCAGAAGGAGATCGCGATCCCAGTCGTCTTCTTGTGGCATGTAACAATTTTCATCGCCGTCATCATAATGATCCATTTTTGAAAGCGCTAGTTCCTAATGGTTTTCCCTGTTCTTCGGCGGCTGAGATGTTGCAGTGCTATGCCTCTTCCACTCACTCAAGACGCTGTGGACGAAATTATCGGTCCCCTTGGCTGTCACTGTACTGCTCACTGACTCTCTCTCTCCCTGCCTCACTCGCTCTCGGTACTTTTGCCCCGTGTCCTAGCCTCCTTTTCTTTCGTGGCCTTCCTTTTTTACAGCCGCGCTAGAGAGTGGCGAGTAGGCAGGACCTTGTCCACTGCCGACAAAAGCCGAAACTTTGCTATGTAGAAAGAATAAACCAATGACGGAGGTAGTAACTTCATTGGTTGCTGTAGTAATTCCTAAATCCCTCCCATTCCTGAAGAGCCTTTGCTCATTGGCTTATACAGACGTCAATATCAGGATTTAGTGTAGGTTGAAGGCATAGGCTTGGTTGCTCGTCTTGTGGATAGGTAATTTGACTGAGCTAAAAGTATCTCACTGTTTGCCCCAGCACGTAATTTGCATCTTTGGCCTAATAGTTCGCCCTGTATATTTCGCTCGGAGACCTCGTATGAATAAGCAGTGCGCATCAGAGCACTCTTAACATCAGACCCGAATGTATGGGCTGCCGAGCAGACCCACCTGGGACCACACCCTTTAGCCTTTTTGATCATGGTGTCAGTAGCCTAATCCTAAAATGAAACAGCCTCGTAGGGAACGCCCAAGGCCACCGCAATGACGGAATGAACCTCAACATTTCTCCCCAAAATGGTACAATTGAACGGCATTAACAATGCAGATACGTTATTTAAAGTTGAAAAGTAGTTGCGAACAAAATAGTCTTGCATATTTGAAACGATTTAAAAATCGCCCTGAACCGTTTCGATTAACACTTTGAAGCATTACACTGGCACTTGATTCATTCCAGGCGGAGCGGTTAACGGTCAGTGATTGATAGACTAAGTACAGGCCTGTGGTCATGGTGTGTGCATTCATCTTTTATTTAACTTGCCTGTAATGTTCTGTGCTGTAGGCTAGGCCTACTACTAAATCTATTTTGATCATTTATTGCACCATTGTATGGCAGTGAAATGTTCTGATACATTTTTGATTTACAGGGAAACACATGAAGAGTAAGCCGTCTACTGTACATTTTCTACCAGTCAAAAGAATCTTGAACTCTGTGCGCTTCCCAGACAGACAGAGGACTACATGCTATTTTAAGTGACATTCCAGATGGAACTCTACAATCTTTCCATCGTGTCAACGGTTCTTTCCATCATTCTGTGATTTTAATTAGGTTGTAGAAGACAACGCTAACTTTGAGCATTGAGCGCAGGTCTAGGAAACAGCCAAAAAGCTACGTAGTATTCGCTGGCTGTTTTAAATTCAGATCCACGACTGTACCCCTGGTTCCTCATTTTGCGCTACTGAAGAACTCTCCCGGTGCAGTCACCGAGGCGATGCTCTGTTGGAATCCGCGCTGTCATGTAAGCAGCCATAGCGACTTAGTAAGCTACCGACTGCCTCTGCCTTGTATGGTAAAACTGTCCAGGCGGGCCGTACAGGCTATAGCGCGGCCCCGGGGAAGAGGCGCATAGCGAGGGCAGACCCTCGACTCCCGTACAGAGCTGATAGATGAAACAGGAGCTCTCTTCCTTATATGGACAAACTTCCAAGCGTCGAGTGTTTGGGAAAGTAGTGATGTCACGGAGAAGGAGTACAGACCGCCAGCTCATTCAGTATTCCCTGCTTTGGGGAAGCGGAGTTCCTTTACTCCCTCCCTCCTCTCCTTCTCAGCAGAGCGGACGATGACTAAGCGCAGAGAGGGGTTGATAATTGTGCCAAAGCCGCCAAATTGCATACCAAGCAAGCCGACTATTTTCCTTGGTGATACTCACGGTTAAGAGATTACAGACAACTGGAGACATTGGAGTAGACATTAAACATCAAACAAAAGTTCGAGTTCCCACTTGTGTTTTCCATTTTATATGTCTGTCACTGAATCTGGTGACTGTAAATCTAGTGTGATCTTGAAGCGCTGGCATGTATTGGGATAAAACTGAAAGCCACCATTCCCCCTAGACACACACAAAATGCGGAGGCCTGTGCTGTGAAGTACACTCACCTTTTGGGTGGAAAAATGGAACAGTCTCAGACTAGTGACAGTGACATGTTATTGCATAGACTCACGATATGAAATTGACTATATTACTCTGTAATATGCATGTTACAATAGGGGTGCCTGCCTGTAGCTACGCCAAGGCCTTTTTCTGTGCGGCTGTTAACATCTGTTCTCTGTCTTGTCCTGTCTGGACAGCCTCTTATGTTTCCATTTTCCTAAGACAAATGATGAGTCCCCTATCTACCCATAACGTCATGATCCAATATTGCATAAACATGTGGGGAAAAGCAGCTGTGTGAAGTCTAAAGTCTTTCAGAGGAGTTTGCAGTGTGGTGACATATACTGAATCTTGAAATGGCACAGACAGTTTTGTGAAACATTCAAACAGGTTGGAGTGGATGTGTGTATTTGTGGGTGATAGTGCTTGGCTGGCATATTATATGATTGAGTGTGATGATGCACAACTGTCAAACCACCTGGGTCATGCCTTGGCACTTTGTGGTCCTCTACTGCTAATCCAGAGGGCAGGGGTGTGCTGTAGTGAAGTTAATGGCTTAACTTCAGGTGTAATCACTGATCTCAAGTCAGTCACATTGGTTACATGTCACTTTTGAGATCAATAATACTCGATCTGGTGTTCTACTGTAAAGATCAGTGATTACTCCTGACATAATAATAGTCTTACTCCTGATAATAGTCTATCACCATACTAAGCTCAATCAAGACTGAACATTAGTCTGAGGAGTCTGCACTTTATTTCTACTGCACAAGAGGCGTGATCAATGGGCATAGTTGAAATGACTCCGTACGCTTGGATAGTCCTTCAACCAATCAGACCAACGATCCGGGGGCGTCTTCTGGATAAGCTAGTTTGTGATAGGACCCAAAGGTTGTGGACAGGAAGCAGTGGAGATAGATCTGCAGGTTTCCATCCTGAGCTGCTAGGTGAAATCCAATTTCACTGACAGGTCAAGCAGGGTTCACCCAGCCTACCTGGATAGCCAGTAACTTCACTTGTAGTATGGTCCTCAGTTGTCCTCAAATGTTTTTTGATTCCAGTATGGGCTCTGATTGACTAGGGTTGTCTAGTGTCTCAGCGTCTCAGGATAGTTTATATGTGGGGAAATCAGGGATCACAGAGCCAGTGAGCCATATCACTCACACTTGCATACACCCACGATGTGGGACATTTCATAATGAACATGTTTTGACTCAGACTATAGAGGAGAGACTTTCTTTAAGCAGACTGAATTAACTCAGTGAAAACAGATGTAGCAAGCCTCTGGAGTGAATATAAAAGTTCGAGCCAATCATAAAAGTTGCACTTATGTATTTATGTCATTTTATTTGGTAACACTGAAATCTTTTCCCTCTCTCAACATAAAACGGAGCCAGTCAGTGAACAGCAGGCTCACAAAAAGATCACTCACACAGAGGCACACATGGGCAAACGCATACTCAGCCTGACCAGAACAAGAAACAGGTTCACATATTTGTGAAGAGAGCTCACCATTTTTCTTCCGCTCTTTCAGTTCCACTATCTCATAGGCACTCATGAGAACACAAAGCAGAATCAATAGGTGTTTGAAAAGTTAAATCCTCTCAGAATTCAGATGACTTTTGTGAGGGCATTTTTGAGGACTCATGCCACATTTCTCATCAGTATCGTCTAACTACAGTAACTCTCTTGCGTGTATTTGTGCAAGTCCTATCAGTAATTCTTTGCGTTTTTATTATATATCAATGTATTATTAAAAGCATTTGGCAAGAAAAGAGGAGGAAAGAAAGTTCCATCCTAGCACAATCATATATAACATCCTTAACAACTTAAATTCACACACTATAACTGCTAAGATGTGATTTTATAGTGTGGCCTTCCAGAGTGGCTCATAAACTACAGGTGATTTAGTCTTAGGTATTAAAAATGTATCCAGCTGAACGTCTTTGTTCTAGGCTCTGCCCACCATCTGAAATACTCCTCTTCAACAATAACTGGACAACAGACAGTGCCGGGATGTTCTGATTGGTTACCGACTTTTCCAATCTACACAATAGTCTTCATGCAATAAGTCTTAATGCTATAACAATCAGTGCCTGGGTGACGTGTTTTTGGTTCAAACCAGTAGCATGTCCCATCGCCAGAAATGTTCCCTAAAGCATGAGAAGGAAAGCTAATAAATGACATGTGTTGAGAATACGGAAGACAATTTGTCTCACAAGAATGTCAGAAATGAGCACGCCATTTCAATCATTTTAATCAGCCTATTCCTAATTTGTTACAGAACACTCATGTCATCATAAAACGAATAAACAAACACACACAGAGCTGACTCTTCGCAGCCAATCTGTGTCTCAGAGCCCAGCTGAAATGCCTAAGGCTTGCGATACTAAAACCATCAGACATCATGGCCCTCTGGGACCAGCTGCGATCCCGGCCGCAAGACCAGGAGTCCGCTGCGCTGCCGAGGGCTTGGGTCGGGCCTGGGCCTGCTGTAATTGTGTCTGATGGGTCTCTGGCTGCTTCCCAGAGCATTCCGGCCGTGTTCGAGCGCAGACTTAAGGCTATAGCCGCCTCTCCCCTGCCCGCTGCACTCTCAAGGCCTTGTAAGGGATTAGAGCCGGGGTGGATGGGAAAATCCTCCTCTCACCCAGCGGGACACCCAGCTCTGCTCCTGTTCGGAGCAGGTCGGAGAGGGGAGACGCTGACACCGGGAGGCTCCGACACATGTGGGAATATTTCAAAATAAGTTTGAGGCGGGAGGTGGGGGGAAAAAAAGAGAGAGGTGTTGGATATGAGGTGGTGGAGGATGTTGTGTAAGGGCTATTGTGTAATCTACTTCTTTCTTTTTTTCAGTTCAAGTTCTGGCTGTAATATTGAGGTTGGGTGGGGGTGGGGCTGTCAGTGGAACATGCATTGACAAGGTCTTGATGAACGTGTGAACAAAACGTCTAAAAAAAAAAAAAAGGAAAAAAAGCTCAATGGACCTCGCTGCTGCAGCGCAGAACGTGGATGGCTAAAATGAGAGGGCGTTCATTTCCTGTAGATAAGTGACCATGGCTGCATGCTTCATGTCGCAGGTCACGCAGCGGGTGAAGACCGCTGATGCGTGGACAGGGAGATAGATTAGGTCCGGATGTCTGCCACAATAACTATGAACAACGATGCCCATCCAACCCTAAAAGTAGACCCGGCACCACTTCCTCCTTGGGTGGTGGGAAAGGCCACTTAAGGACAACTGTTGCCAGCATACCTCCTAGAACGCTCCATTCTGGCATCTGTGGCACTGGGATGAGATGATGATGATGATGACATCATTTCCTGCTGATGTGAAAATGGAGAGAATGACCACAGCCACAGGAATAAATAAAGGAGAGACAATGACATCATACAGTTTCAGCTGTCGATCATTCCTTTTGTGCAAACATTCCACAAATACATACTCAGGTCGGAGAGGGTGTGGTTTCCTTATCAGTCAGGGAAAAATGGGATGGAGAGTGAGAGTAAGGAAACAAGAGAGTGAGTGAGAGAGAGAGAGAGAGAGACAGAGAGAGAGAGAGAGAGAGAGAGAGATGATTCCTTATATGGTTTCCTCTGGCTCCTGTAGAGTCAGGTTGTTGCTGTAATCTGTCGGGGTGTGAACATCTGCTTGGGACAGGACAGTAAAGCTGACTTGTGTCAGACAACACTTTCTGCCCAGGTCAGTGAGTGATGCTCCAGAAATCCACCCGTTCTCAGGCAAAATACATGCCCCCAGGCCCTCTTCACACACACACACACGTCACCCTTTCTGTCAGGCACTAATGTCTTACCAAGGAAGCCTTAAGGAGAGTTTTGTGGATCACTTCAACCAAGGAGCAGGATACACCTGGATCTTTGGGAGAGAGACTCTTAACGCCAATCTTTTAACACTGTTTATGTTACAGGATATCTGCGCTCGCTCAGAAAATGTCTGAAGATGTGTGTGCCGAAATCATCCACACACACAGACACACAAACACACATACACACCCACGTATTAGGGCCGTGCATGAGATATTGCCTTAGCAAAGAGCATCAAGATGTGTTTGTTTCTGCAATACACTTATGGCATCCACTTTAGACTCACAGTTTCAGAGAGAATTGCAAAACAGAAACCTGGCTTTGAACCAGATTTCGTGCAAGAATAGCATCAGTCTCACTGGGTTCTTAGTATCTTCTGTAAATATTTGGACTTTAAGGGTGTAGTGCCCAAGCGATGAGAGACCTTATGTGACACTGTCTTAAAAAAAGCTGTGAAACCCCAAGCTCAGATACAAAAACATCTGTTCAAAATTCACCTGAAATAGTTGGCTCTGGCAAATTCTTTTGGATCATAAATGTGTGGTCCACAATTTTAAACTTTTTGTCGAACGCAGCAAATTGCTCACTATCCTCTAGCTGGGAAACTGATCACTAGGACACAGTGGCTTGTAATAATACAAACGACCCCAGTCAGCCAGCCTCTGGGTGCCTCTCATTCGTCTTTTATACATCCTCCCCCTCACTGATCTCAAAGAATGATGAGATAGTCTATCCACTGCTAGTTAACGATCTGTGGGAACAAGTCTGGAGGACCGAGCATCGAGGATCGAGGACGGATGTTGAGAGAGGCCCTCTGTGCCCTGTGTACAGAGCAGGTCAATGAGGGTGTAAATTGACAGGATGTTACCCTAGATATCAACAGCCTTCTGCAAAACCTAATCCCAGAATCTGCTTTCAAGCGTCAGTTGTTTCATTTTAATTCTATCAATGGCAATTAATAGACTTCAATAGATCCCACAGATCAATGTTATTGTGACCAAGGGATCAATGGGTAGAATTCTTGAACTAAGGCATGGTAATGTGATATTAACATATCTCTGGATTACATGATGTTTAGCTAACCACCGGGCCTAAGAACAAACCTGATTTCAACCTTGCCTGGAGCTTCAAAAAACACTATTGCCATGGAAACAAAAGCTGGCAATATTCTCAGTTAGATGACAGAAACAAGCATAGAGCATATAAGCACACAGAGAGAAAGCAAATAAGCCCCACACGTTTGTGTTCACCTACACTAATTAAAAGTCAAATTGGTAGCACAAAAAAAAACCCTTTCCTCTAGCAGACACATTAAATGATAAAGTCTGGTCGCGAACTCCAAATTAATAACAGTGCGAATCACAACATGACAGAATAAGAATTTTAATGCACAACTCAAACAGATGGTGCTCAACAGGATTGCTATGGAAACAGAATTTTCCAACCAACTCCCAAACCAATGGCCACAGCCTCAGCCCAAAAGCACACAAGCACACACACAAACACTCTCTCTCTCTCTCGCATGTCTCTTTCTCACATGTACGCATACACACACAATCACTCTCCCTCTCTGCCCAAGGAGAAAATATCCACAACTCAAACCATGCACTCATCTTGTCTTACAATGAAGAAGTTCAACAAAGATTTAACAAATTCAGCAGACTTGAAGTCCAAAGAGGCAAACCAAAGCTGTTTAGCATTTTCTTCTGTCAAGAGGTGATAGTACTTTTCTGTCCATACAAATAAAAACAAAACAAAACAAAAGAACAATAATATGTACCGCATACATATTTCTTACCAAACTAAATTATTAGCAAATGCACAAATAATAAAAGTTTTTTTTTTTGTTGCTGGTTATTTTACTTATTTATCTTTAGTTTTTAGGGTCTTCTGCATGGTTTTACCACAGGCCAGAGGAACGCAACTGACATGGCAGAGAGGATTGACCACTTCAGGGGTCAGGGCAGAGGAGACGGCGAACGTGAAATGAACAAGTGAGAGGAAAGCAGATGAGAGAATTGGCCAAATTGACCATTTTTTTTCACTATTGGCAGCTGTGGTTAGCAGTTCTCAGGTTATGTCTGCTTTTAGTGTCCAAAAAGTCCAGCAACGTCAACGGACCTCCTCTTTTAAAGGAATAATTGAAAACCAGACATCCACTCACACACACACACACAATGTACACACACACACACACACACACAGATTGTACAAACCCTGCGTGCCTATTATCCCACCCCCCCACCCCAAAAAAACCCATTCGAATTAGAAAACGAGAGCCAGTCTGAAGTGACATGAAGCCAAAGTCTTCAAGTCTTCAGCTTCTTCTCTGAGGGCGCTCCCTCATCTGAGCCCTCTGTTGCCCCTAGTGACGACCCCTCGGGGTCAAGTTGTGACCCCCGGCGAGTCCGTTTGCTCACCCTCAATGTCGCGCTTCCTTCCTGCGCCTTAGAGTCTGTTGGGTCGTCGGCCAGCTCTTCTGCTGTGCCAGAAATTCCAGGGAGATTCTGGTGGGGATCCTCGGAATTCCTCGTGGGATCTTCCGAGGCCAACAAGTCCGCGCGAGACGTAGCGAAGCCCTCCTTGCCCGCTCTCTCTCTCCTTCCGCCCTCGTTCTCTCGTTTCTTGTCATCCTTCACTCCCGCCAGCATCATGCACCGCAGCTCGCTGTCCGTAGGGGACGGGCTCCTGGACGACACCCGTCCTCCGAACCTCGTCTCCGGACGGTTGCCCGGCGACCGGGTGGGGCTGTCTCCGTGGTGACGGTGGCTCCGGCGGCTCCGCGGCCTCACCTCCACGTCGGCGGGCGCCGTCTCGCCCGAGGACGTCGAGGAGGAGCTGGGGTCGTCGATGGTGATCTTGGGGTAGCTGCAGGGGTCGTGCGTGGGGTAGAGGTCGCGCGCAGCGGCCGGGCGCTCGTCCGCCTCGCGGCTGGGCAGGTGCATGCGGCTGCGGCGCCTCCGACGGGCGGCGTTGCGCTGGCGCGTGTCCGAGCGCCGGCGCTGCTGGTGCTCTTCCTCCTCCTCTTCCTCTGGCGCCGGCGGTGGTGGTGGCTGCTGTGGCTGCGGTTGCTGCGGTTGCTGCTGGTGGCTCTCGCTGCTGGAGGACGACGGGCTCCAGGTGGACGAGGAAGACGAGGAGGACGAGTCCGAGGCCGAGGGCGTGCGCAGCTCGCTGAAGAGGACGGCGCGGTCCAGCGGCGGGCTGGGCGAGCGCGGCCGCGGCACCGGGTTGAACCAGAAGCTGCTCGAGTCCGAGTCGTCGTTGGCCAGGTCCAGCACGAAGGCCGAGCGGCGCCGCCGGACGCCAGCGCCCCCACGCCGCCGCCGGGGGAGACCCTCGCCGTCCAGGTCCGCCTGCTCCTCCTCCTCCTCCACCTCCTCTTCCTCCTCCTCCTCCTCCTCCTCTTCCTCCTCGTCGGACAACTGGGCGACCAGCAGCGACGCGTTCTCCGAGCTGCTGCTGTGGCCGACGTCGTCGTCGTCGGCGACTCCGACGATGCCCAGCGAGGGTAACGAGCGCATCCCGCCGCCCAATCCGGCGGCGGCGGCGGCAGCAGCGGTGGCCGCCGTTACCGCGGCCGTCACCACCGCCGTCGCCGAGTTGGTGGCGCGCGTCGATCGGCGCCCCCTGGCGTGCAGCTGCAGGATGGCGCCCTCGCTCAGGTCGCTGTCCGAGTCGGAGCTCCAGCCCTCGATCTCGCGGCGCACCAGCGAGTCGAAGAAGGCCATCATGCGCGGGTCCTCCTGGATGGACTGGCTGACGTAGTCGTGCGACAGGCCGCTGCCGCTGTTCAGCACCAGGCTGATGTACTCCTCGTGGGTGTACAGGCTCCGCGACTTGTCCTCCACCAGGCCCTCCAGGTCCCCAAGACTGTCGGGTTGCTGGTACGGACTCCACACCTGAAGAGAGAGGAGAGAAAGAGAGAAGGAAAGAAAAAAGAAAAAAGAGAGAGACAAAAGAGAGAGAAAGAGAGAGAGAGGGGGATAGAAAAGCAGGAGAAAGAGGTGGATTAAGGGATGGCGAGAGAAAGAAAAAGAAAGAGAGAGAAAAACAGTAAAGAGAAAAAGAGTAATCCGTCAATTCCTCAAACCATTACAAAAGCAGCCCACTAAGCAACTGACTGAACCCCTGGTATGCAATTAAGACTTTAAGTGTCTCCCTGTTTGTACAGCATCAAGCCAGTACAACACCTAATCAAAACACGCC
The DNA here is from genome assembly GCF_963854185.1 of Sardina pilchardus. NCBI lineage: Eukaryota > Metazoa > Chordata > Actinopteri > Clupeiformes > Clupeidae > Sardina > Sardina pilchardus. Next base: position 5,942,274 of record NC_085013.1, read on the forward strand.
CGACAAAGCCCCGACAGGAGGCAAAGCAAACATTTCCTAGTAGGAGATGACAGGTGCGATGTAGACTGCATGTGTGGGGCTGGGACATAAGGAATAATAGTGTTTTTCAAATGCCAAGGGCCCTGTTTTGATACCCAATTGTAGGGAGTGGGGAGGGGGAAAGCTACCATCATCATGAGGTAATTGAATTCAAAAGAATTCAGTTCCACTGAACACCTGGCTGGAGAGGGAAATCATTAACACACCCATTTGTTTCAGCAAGCAGAGGCATGTCTGCTGATGAGTGAGAGTGAGTGTGTCGGGTCTGTCTACGTGAGTGTGTGTAAACTGAAGAAGAACTCATAGCTGTCTGACTGAAAGCTGACCTCACTCACACACTCAGCGGTGTGTCAGAAATGACACACACACACACACACACACACACATGCATTAACATGCACATATAAACACCAGGCTTAGGATATAAAATCCCCTTCAAATCACTTTGTTGGGAAAGAGGTGAGCTCAACTCACGTTAGCTGCAGTGAGCGAAGTGTCTAGAATCAGTGGTAACTTGTGAGAATGCTAAACAATAAAACTTCCTGTGGAGGAGATTATGTAATCGTTCTCTCAGGCTGACACTGGGGAAGATGTGCATTGCCACAGACTGCAGTGTCAAAATTATCCCCTCAAGGTCCCCATAAACACAGCAAAGCACACACACTCACATACACACACAACATGACACGGTAATATATTATCTTCAACAACAAAATGTCCTTCAGACATGCTCACTCACTCACACTCTCTCTCTCTCTCTCTCTCTCACACACACACGCACAAACACACACACACACACACACTGAGCAAGAGTGTGACATGACATGAAGAGGCATTCATAATAATACACTCTGTGTTTAGAGTAAGATAATGTGCTATTTCACATAACCAGGGCTGCCCACTCTCAGCTCTGGGGACCTTTATGTCATACTTGTGTAAATGTGGACTAGATTACAGGTCACAGTGTTAACTCCAGTGACACACACACACAGAGAAACAGACAGACACACAAATACATGATGCCTGAGGGTGCACTAACTTAACACTCCCACAAACAGCGGTTTCATAACAAACAAACAAACATACACACACACGCACATCTATTGACATGCTGCCTGGCACAATGAAGCACAAGTCCGTTGAGTAATTAGTAGCACTTAACATTTAGACAAACGTGACCGAGGTAGACTTTAATAACAGTTTAACATCAGGTTTTTTTCACTAAAATACTGTGGCCAAGAAAGTTTATTACTGAGAACTTCCATGTCTGTCGCTGGCCCACTCAGATCATGGCCATTGTATTAAACTGGCACAATGACTTTCCCTTTGTAATTAAATCAGTGCTACCGGTAGTTTGCGCGTGATAGTATCAACGCACTGCCTACTGCATTATGTGTCACACACATTAGAGTTCTAGTTGGCCAAGAACTGACCGTTTTATTTGAGTGACAGGAGACTGACCTTGATGACTTTCTCCACCCCGGAGGAGCAGATCATGTAGGTGTGGGGGTTGAAGCGGACCTGGTTGACGATGGAGCGATGACCCTTCAGAACCATGAATGCCCCGTTCACCACACGACCTGGACCTCCTGATCAGAGCCAGAGAACAGTGCTTGGATTACAGCGTCACACACACACACACACACACACACACACACACACACACACACACACACACACACACACACACACACACACACACACACACACACACACACACACACACACACACACACACACACACACACACACACACACACACACACACACACACACACACACACACACACACACACACACACACACACACACACACACACACACACACACACCATCTTTGCTCTGTATCTCTACCTTTCTTTCTCTTATTCACAGACACAAATGCATTCTTTCCCTCATCCAAGACTGAACAGCAAAAAAATATGATTCCTAAATATTTTCACACTCTTGGGAAATGTGTGTGAATGGAAAGACATATTTCATTTCAACTGCACACACACAAACACACGCACACACACGCACACACACACACACACACATCACATATCTGACCTGCTTCAGGGTCTTTAGGGATTTTCCACATGTAGAGGTTGAAGTCATCAGATCCAGACAAGATGTACTGCAAAACACAATCACATGATCAACCATTAATAGCCACAGCGGCCTTCAAAGGCACAAAGCAATCCATAGTCTCCTTTCCTGGACACATTACATCTCTCCCCTTAATGCACTGCACATATTAAACACACAGAGTATGAAGTCATGGAGGGGATACAGTGAGCAGGGAAAGGGGGACTTTGTGAGGAGTTGGGCTGCTGAGAGGGGCTCTCAGTTGGTGCAGTGTGTTAGTGAGATGGAGAGGGCGAGGCTGCCTTGCTCTCTCTCAGAGGGAGACAGTTAATGCTTTTACTGTGCCACTCATTTGGCTAATGAAATGGCTGTGCCACTGGATGGATAGACACACACACACACACACACACACACACACACACACACACACACACACACACACACACACACACACACACACACACACACACACACACACACACACACACACACACACACACACACACACACACACACACACACACACACACACACACACACACACACACACACACACACACACACACACACACACACACACACACACACACACACACACACACACACACACACACACACACACACACACACACACACACACAGGTCTCCACTTAATTAATTAACACTTGAAGATACCAAAAAAAAAAACCTCACAAAGCTGGGCATAAATATTACGTTCAGGTTTTAGCATAGACACATTCTCACTTTCTCCCCCCTTCAATCTTTTCTTGACACACTCTTTTACGGTCTCCCTCACACACACACACACACAGACGCAGGTTCCTTCCAGGTAACAGGCGCGGTGTTCTGTCGAGACATGCATCCTTAAAGCCAGTGGATGCTAATGCTACGCGCTGAGTCAGCGATACGCTGGCAGGGCACTCAGGAGGGCTGCTGATGCACTCTCTGATAGGACATGTCTGCACTGGCCACTTTAAAGCCTCCCTGAGCACACTGCAGGTCCAACACCACACACTATAGCAGCCATTAACCACGGCACTTTTATGCAGCATGCACGGTCGTCAGTCATACATATGTTGACTTCAGGGTTACATATCTAATTGTCTTGGATAAATAGCTAGCGGTTTCCTGGTGGTCCTGGCTAGCGAGCAGTTCACTCACACTGGCAAATGCGGATCTCGAGGTCTGCTTTGCCAATGCTAACTACTCCTCAATTATGGCCTTAAATATTATGGCCCTCAGTCTGATTCTCCCGCTAGCTGAAAATGCTAATGTCTGTTCCAGTGCAGTCGAAAGCACTAACGTGTGAAGGTTGTAAACACCTAAGTAATTGCAGAGGAAGCAGGCCTTCAGCCTCGGAGATGACTCATGGGCCGTACACAATGGGAGAGCTGGACAGGGCTATGCTGACGGCAGATACAGGGTCCTTAATCAGCTAAACGCCCACTGTGTAAATGAGTGGTCATCACATTTGAATGGACAACAGGCTACGGGTTCAGTGGGTGAGCACAGGGGTCAGTTACATGAATGTGACTGTGAGCACACAAATACACGCGGTCGCTTCTCTCGGTTTAATGCCCATATTCATCTCCTCTTTTCATCAGGGCACACATTAACACACACACACACACACACACACACAGACACAGACACAGACACAGACACACAGCTGTAGTTTTTAGTGCAGGATGACAGGAAGCACAAAAGCAGAGATTAAGAGCTGGTGTCGTTGTGACCCAGGCCAGCGTTCTGAACTGTTTACCATATGTTGCCAGGCAACCATAACAAGCTCTGGATATCGTGGCGTCACAACGTGCCTTGGCTACACCTGGATACTCTCATTAGTTCCCTCCCCCTACAGAACAGACCAAAGAATAAGCCCACCCTGACAGCTTGCCACACACACACACACACACACATACATACACTCACATACACACACAGACACACACACACACACACAACGGTAAAACGTAGAGTGTGCATACCAATTTACAAACTTGTAAACACACACTTATACTGTATTTCTGGGTGTACAAGAACACACCATCACCAAACTACTCCCCACCTACTCATCAAACAAACAAATTTCACTCACTTATATGGCTATGTCTGTGAGGGTGTGACTGAACACACACACATTCACTAAACGACCGCCTCAAAACACTACTTTCACATATGTGGGTCCCAACACCATCACACACACACACACACACACACACACACACACACACACACACACACACACACACACACACACACACACACACACACACACACACACACACACACACACACACACACACACACACACACACACACACACACACACACACACACACACACACACACACACACACACACACACACACACACACACACACACACACACACACACACACACACACACACACACTTCCTCATAAAACTTCAGACACAAAGCCCACAGTGTCTAATCACTCCTGACCTTTCTCACTCTTCACAGTCTCCCTCTCTCATTCTTTTACTCCCCCAACTCTCCCTTTTTCCTCACCTTCCACTTTAACCACAATTCCCCTCCCCTCCCCTCTCCTCCCCTCCTTCTCCTCCTCTCCTTCTCTGACTGTTTATTTGTGCTCCCTCGGTCCTTGGGGAGATTTCAAATGCTCTGGTTGCGTGGAGGCCACAGGAAGTCAATTACCCAGAATTCAGCTGTGCCAACAAGCATGTCTCCAGGATGAGCTCATGTCTGTGGAAGAGCTTTTATGCATGTGGATGTGAGACAGACTACGAGTGTCTTCATGTACGCATGTATCTGTGTCTATGTATTTGTGTGTGTGTGTGTGTGTGTGTGTGTGTCTGAAGTCTCATTCATGAAAAGTTAAGTACGAAGAGAGGGCTAGTTAGTAACTAGTTAGTCCACTAGCAAGTGAGAGAGTGAGTGAAAGGGGGGGGGGCTTATTTGTGTTTAAATGTTATGCGTAAAGACAAATGAGAATGGAATGGATGGAAATGAGACAAATGGAATGTGAGACATGTGTACAAGAGTAGATGTGTATACATTTGGAGAAAGGGAATGGCATTGAGCGTGTGTGGTTCTGAACTGGTGTCAACATCCTGCAACAATGACATGGCTTTTCTTGGTTAAAAACATCTGGTTGTCAGTGGATGGTTGTTGAGGGCGAGTGAGTCTGTCTGTGTGGATATCTGAGGGAGTATGTGTCAGTGACAAAGAGAGAAAGAAAGCTAGAGAAACAGAGATAGAGCGAGAGAGCAAGTGAGAGAGAAAGAAAGAGGGGAGAGAGAAATTGTCTGCAGTGTCCAAGAATGACTGCATTTTTTTACGTTTAAAAATATCCAGCTGCTGAAATTCCCAGCTTATTTTGGCCCGGGTTCCGTCTGGTCGTGGGTGTGCAGCGATGACAGCAGCCATGACGGTTAAATTCCTAATCATCAAGATTTCACCATTTCCTACACTGATGTAAGGGATTCTTTAGCCACATAAAGTATTTGGATGAGCTGTTTTAACAACCTTAATAAATTGACCTTTGGTGTTAAAAGTGCCTGCGGGTGGTTGCACAAGAGTGTCTGAATCAGCGTGCGCATGATGGCTGCTATTAACACAGCATATCTATGTTGCTTCCATGTGGTCAAGCTATTGCTCACCTAAGTGCAACTGATGGTAACTGTGCAAATGTCAATAACAATACACAACATCAACAATATGACAGAATTAGGTCGATTGTGGTGTACTTTACTGTGACTGTGTGTGTTTAAACGAGTGTGTGGTGTCTGTGAGTGTGTGAGTGAGTGTGTGAGTGAGTGTGTGTGAGTGAGTGTGTATGTGTGAGTGAGTGAGTGAGTGAGTGAGTGAGTGAGTGAGTGAGTGAGTGAGAAAGTGTATTGTGTAAGAGTGTAAGAGTGAGTGTGTGTTGGTGCTCGTTGTGTGTATTGGCCTTTTCACCCTCTCACCTGGTCTCTGTCGCCGGCGAAGCAGCAGCTCTTCATGGTGCAGGAGTTGAAGTAGCCCTGGTTGTCGAACTGGAAGCTGGGCAGGCGCGAGTGCAGCTCGTAGAGCACGGGGGGCAGACGCCTGCGCAGCGCCAGCAGCTGAGTGCCCGTGCTGTTGAAGCGCACGCTCATGGCGCTCTGCAACGACATACTCCCGCCGTAACGCAACAGGGAACTATGGAGCGAGAGAGCGAGAGGGGGAGAGAGAGAGAGAGGAGGAAGAGAGCGGGAGACAGACAGAGAAAAGTTCCCAATAAGGATGGGTTGAAGACAAGGGGAGTTGCGCTGTGACTAAAAAAATGATGTCAAATGGGCTGATTTCGTTTAAAAGACATGGGAGTTGTGCTGTGACTATTTTTTTTTTTTAACAAAAAGCTTCAGCTGAATAACTGATGTGAGAAACTCAGGGAGAAACTTATCTGCTTATCTGTGATGTTATGACTAGCCAAAATAGCTCGCACACAGAGGACCCACACACAGAGGGCCAAAAAGTCTCAAGCAAGGTCCTTTTTGCACCTTTCGCACATTTGTCTGCAGAGCCTTGTATGTTTATTTATAAAGAATATAAAAATGTCCAGCAACTTGTCTAACTTTTAGGCCCTCAGTTCTGAAGTCTCACTTTGACTGGTGCATCAGAGTACTTCAAAGGACTAAAAACAAGGCGCAGCTCAATCCTGTGTCCCTTTGACATGTTATGACTGGTGCCACTGAGGAACATCATATGATGGCGTATCAGCTTTATTGTCCAATTCATTTCAAAACCTGAAACTCAGGCAAGGCCATGTGTGCTTGCTGTATGGATGGAACTACAGCTCTTTCTCGGACACTGGTGCCATCTGGTGTTTACAAAGGAAACTACATCAGTTCTACTTAGTTTTCTTGCATCAAAATGCATATTGTGTGTGCTATTGTCTCCTACATTTTGCCTAGATTAGTGCTGCTAAATTAGTGTTGCTTGTTGTAAAAAAAGGAAATCTCACAGTACATGTCATAATACTAGACACCCTAGAGGGACGTTCCAACTTCAAGGTTCGAGCCAGCGTCAATGAGGATACATGGGTGCATTAGTGCATATGGCGTGGGCAGCTTGCACATCTGGAAAGGCACGCATTTCCACATTATGGTTCCAAAGTAGAAAAGTCCAGGTGCTAATACGGAACTGCCTACAGTCAAGGACGGCCACACTGGATGCATCATGGAACAAAAGCATGATTAAGAGGACCACAGAATGTTGCGTTCTGAGCCAGAAGGTGACATCTTATTCTCAAAAGTCCAGCAGTTGGTCTCCTTAGTTTCAAAATATTTACAGACTGTTTGATGTGAAGCAACATGCTCCTGCTCCTACATCCATGCAACTGATTTTGTAGAAATCTCGTTTTTATTTATTTACTTATTTATTAATGTCATGTAGGTCAAAATGCACTACACTGGTTCCCTGCCGAATAGTCCTCCCTCATAGAACAATTTGGCTTCATTTCATCGCTTGTGTCATTACATGCAAATGTGTTGAACTAGTTGTTGTTATTAGTGGTCATAGCCTATTTAGGATATACTACATATATGTGACCTGACAGTGACAGGAATGCCAGGATGTATAGAAAAAATGTACAGTGGTGCACAGCTCTGACCAAAGGGTGTTTTATGATATATTGATCATTGATGTGTGGAGTTCAGCTGTGCTTGTGAGTACATTGTGCACTATTCACATACACTGGAAATTGTCTATTATCTTAGAACACTTATGGTATATTGGTCATTTGTACATGTACACAATGCTGTTTTTTTTTTAAAGTATATTTTTTGGGCTTTTGTGCCTTTTATTTTGACAGGACAGTAGAGAGAGACAGGAAGCGAATGGGTGAGAGAGTCGGGGTGGGATCCGGAAAGGACCACGGGGCGGGAATCAAACCCGGGTCGCCGGCGTGCGGTGCAGGTGCCCCAGCCAGTTGCGCCACGGCTGGGGCCGCCTTGATCGTCTTTATACAGTCACAATGTCTTTAAACAGTTAAAAATGCATATCCACTGTTTTTCAATCAATCCCTCCACACACAATAATGTTTAACTTTGTAGTTTTGGAATAGAAAGTAGTGATGCCTTGCACGTTGTTCATTAGAAAATACTTACAAAGTAAACAGTCATATTGACCACAAGACAAAACAGTTTGCCGATCTTGTTCATAAACAATGGCAGCATGACTTACTCTGATTGCACTGACCGTTTCATTGGCATAAATATTTGCTTTTGAGCCATAAACTAAGCACTTTCAGCAAGATACACGCTTTTGCAGGTTGTACAATGCGGTGCAGTTTGCACTAATTGTTTCAGGAATTCACTAACGGTTGTGCAAATGTGCATTATGATTCAAGAAATGCACCCAACTGAGAAAAACTGTAATCAGGTTTACAGCACATTTTGTTGTGTTGTATCGCTCTCCTCAGAAGCTCTAAGTGCATAAAACATGTAATTTGTTTAAAAATAAACAAATTAACAAATCATGTTTATGCATGAAAGTGCTGTTCTGAGTAAGTGTGATGCCCTCATTCTGCTCTGCTAGCTTGAGTCTGATTGCATTTGGACAAATATCGTTTAGTTTTTTTATTATTATTTTCAATGACTAATGTCATGTAGGTCAAAATGCACTATACTGGTTCCCTGCTGAATGGTCCTCCCTCATAATACAAATTGGTTTCATTTCATCGTTTGTGTTATTACATGCACATGTGCTGAACTAGTTGTTGTTATTAGTGGTCATAGCCTATTTGGGATCTACAATACAGCAGAGATGGGGGACTCGAGTCTAGTGACTTGACTCGAGTCAGACTTAAGTCGCCAGATTGAGGACTTGTGACTTGCTTGATCAACAGTGAGAAAAGACTTGACTTGACTTGGACTTGCTACTCATGACTTGAGACTTGACTTAGACTTGCATGCAATGACTCGACAAGTCATTGCTGTCCTGGTTAATTGGTGAATAATAATAATAAAAACGATTTTCGATTGGATATTTCCTGTTGCATGTGGGCGAACCTGGCAACCTCTCTACTAGGTGCTAGGTGACGCGCCCGCCATCTACAGTAGAGCGGTCGGGGTTTAGAAGGTGGAAGCTGTTACCAGTTCTGCTGCTATTGCAGCAGCCAGCGTTCCCAAAATCATAAAATTTGGATTTAAAGACTATTCAACTCAACAAAAGAAACGATTCGCCGAGTGCAAGGTGTGCAGCGCAAAAATATCCGACACATCCAGCACCACGTCAAATGTTATCGGCCATTTCCGACTACACAAAGAAAAGTAAGAAATGTCTCTAGCTAATTTCACATTATTTTTAATCTAACGTTAGCTGGCAGAGCTAACATCCCATCTCCATCAGTAAAACGTGACAAGAGCTTACTGTTTGCACCACATTAAGTTTTATCATGTTGACTTAGTTTCACATTGATCCCGCCTATCAAATAACAGACAATTTGACTGAAATAAGGTAGCTTATCTGAAATTGCCAGATTGATTCACTTGGCAGATAGGGGCAGATCAGGTCTAGCTAGCGCTAGTTGCTAGTCCAAAATCTAGTGTGCAAATCTAGTGCGCAAACCTCCTCCAAGCGAACACATCACCTCCTCTTGCATCCATCCATAACTTTTTTAGTTATCTTGCGAACAAACAAACATATACAGACAAACCAACAGACTCCAATGAAAACATAACCTCCTTGGTGGAGAGAAAAACTTTGAAACGGTCTTTGTCCCGACGCACATAATTGTTGACATTCTCGATAGGCTAATGTCGAGGGGAAGCTGAGACAAATCATGCATGACTGCAAGTAGGCTACTTCTTTGTGTTGGATGAGAGTAGGCTAGGCTACAGATGCGATGGATGTTGTATCACATCTCTGTACTCTCACCATGGACGTTAGGAAATGTGATACATTCTTAAAAATGGAGTGGGAGCATAAATACATTGAATATGAGGCTATGTTGCACTAACTGGTTTTCAGTTTTGTGCTATCATTGAATGGTGATTTATGTGAGCCCTTTGCACTGAAATTAATACATTTCACTCATGTGGCTGTAAAATACTTGTATTTGTCGTTAGGGAATGCATAGGCCTATTAAAAATGCATTTGAGCATGAAAAAAATTAAATATTGTTATATATATTTTATTCTTATTCAGAATTATTTTGTAGCTTCTCTCATGTCAGATGTGCGAAAGTGCGCAGCCACATTTGGCCCTCTGATAACGATGATATAAAATTGTGGCCCTCTTAGTCATGAAAGTTGCCCATCCCTGGTCTACCACAGCAATGTTAGTTTGTTAGCGCTAGCTGCTTTTATTTTTATTAAATCATTATATAAAGTATAACAGCCAAACAACATGCACAAACCCTATTACTGTAAATGTATGTAAAAGTATGAGAGATGTATGACATAAATGAGAAATGGGCCACTTTCAAGAGTAAATCGTAGTATATAGCCTAACATAGAAGTGTCTCCATTTCATTTCCGTATGGTATTTATTAATGGAATATTATGCAATGAAAACATGAGCTAAACACACATTCTCTCTCTCTCTCTCTCTCTCTCTCCCCCCCACACACACACACACACACACACACACACATTCACAACATACAGTATGAGAGAGTGAGGCCTTTTTGAAGGAGTAGTGGACATAGAAGTTGTATTTGTTCAAGTTCATTCCTTCTTGCACTTCTTTGTCTTTTGTCTTTTGCAACATATCGAAAAAATGGTTGTAAATAAAAGGAAGTGGTTTGCTGCTGTTCCCATGATAAACTACCGTGTTGAGTACTCTGTCTGGTAATTATTGTTTGGTACACCAGGCCCTGTAGTCGTTCCTAGTAATTCTGATCCTGCTGGTCCTAGTGAGCATTTATAATTATTCTTTAGCCTTATATTCCCTTCTTCTATTTGTTAGCCCTTTTGTGCAAAGGAGGGCTACATAAAACGTAGGCTGCCGTCTCTTCAAGTTTTAAGACGGTTGTCTTCCAGCTTATTATATGACTTGACTTGTGACTTGCTTGACCTAAGCTATGACTTGACTTGACTTGACTCGACCTAAGCTATGACTTGACTTGACTTGACTCGACCCTCACAAAAACGACTTGGGACTTGCTTGAGACTTGAGACTTGCTTGAGACTTGCATATGTGTGACTTACTCCCATCTCTGCAATACAGTATATGTGACCTGACAGACAGGAATGTCAGAATGTATAAAAAAAATGTACAATGGTGCACAGCTCTGACAAAACGGTGTTTTATGATATATTGATCGCTGATGTATTGAGTTCAGATGTGCTTGTGAGTGCATTGCACATTACTCATATACACTGGCAATAGAGATTGAGAACGTGACGTAAAACGCAACGCATTTTGGGAATAGGTGGCCCAAAATTTAAGTTGTTTTACTGACGTGCGGGAATAACGAAGTGCAGTTGTTGAAATGCCGTTCACCTGCTGTGTTATAAAATTCATTAGAGTAACATGAAGCTTATCTTTTATCATTTTCCAGCGTGGAAAAATAATAGTACACGCCATGTTTCAGAGGTGACAAAAAGGCGAGGAATGGCATGGATAGCAGCAGTAAGGAAGCGCAAGATTATGTTCTGTTTTTCACACAATTTTTTCACGCTTAGTTTTCATTATTATCATGCCAGATCATAGACCCAGAACACTAGTTTACATGGGCTGGCATCAGGCGAGCCAAACCTACCCATAATTCTTTGTGTTTTGATGACATTGGTCACATGTCTTAGCGATCTCTATTCTGTATTATCTTGTTAGCAGGCCTGTAATACATAAGCTAGAATGTTTTCAGATGTGTTTGTGTGTGTGTGTGTGTGTGTGTGTGTGTGTTAGTGCACATCTACTCCACAGAACTACTCCTCTGGGGGGTGTGTGCTCCATCACGGCTGCTGTTGGGGTGTGTGTAGCCTAAGCCTATTCACACCAGGAACAGCCGCTGCCAGCCCCGTGTTCACACGTGTATGATACCCCTTGATAACACTATGATAACTACTATACAACATAATTGCACTACCCTTGTTTGGGGGGAAAGGGAGAGAGAGCTGTAGATAAGTACTGCTCTCACCCAGAGTGGTAGAGAATGGCTTTCAATGGCTCTGCCTGCACCTAATTTTAAAAATGGTCGACATAATTTGATTACAGCAAAGACAATGGCAGCTTTCTGTTACGGGTATATATTAATTATAGTGTATTTCGTTCCACTCTGATAACATGCAACTGCTGAAATTTGCAGAACATTTTGATGTCTGTCACAGTCTAGAGACTTCCAAACATCAGTAGTAGGTTTCAGCAATGCAATGTTGATGGTATTCATATCAATATGCCAATTAATTAATTAATGCAAATTAATTTTTGTGCACCTCACAAAGGCAGCGTGCAAGCTCTAACCTATTAACATGGGTGCTGAAATGACAGGCAATGCAACAGACAGGTAACACAGCCAGCATGCACACACCACACATCCAGTGTGAATGGAGTGTAAATGTGATGATGCTACCGCCGGATTTGTTGGTTCTAGTGTGAGTTCATCTATGGGGGTATCGGATGTGTGAATGAGTGCACAGTGCAGAGCCCTTTCTCATCTACACTCGCAATTATCTACAGTCGTCACTTCTGATATAACTAAGCATGGCAGGGTACAATATGAGTGTTTGTGTGTGTGTGTGTGTGTATGTGTATACGTACAAGTGCATGTTTACTGATTGGTATTGACTTTGGTATAGGTACAGTTTATAATATTTAGTTACTGTATAATTGAAGTGACTGGGAGATCCCATTCCACTAAAATGTAAAACCAGATGTGTCAAGGTGTTGGTGTGTGTGTGTGTGTGTGTGTGTGTGTGTGTGTGTGTCCACACCTGCGTGGTTTGCGGATGTCCCAGAGGCCCACTCCCTCTTTAGAGTTGGCGGTGGCCAGCAGCCGAGGTTCCGCCGGGTTGAACATCACGCTGTGGAACGCCGAGGTGTAACTCGCCAAACAGAAGGGTTCTGGAACACACAACAAAGTTCTACACTCAGTCACAGGGAACACACTGTGTGTCCAAAGAGCAAGCGAGCCACAGCCTTTTGCTACACTTAATTTCAACAAACACTGTTAGCAACACTGAATCTGCTACAAACACAATTTGAATTTTGTTTATATGCATTTTATTTATGTTGATGTATAGATAGATGTATATTTATGTCTATTTTACAAACGTGGAGTCAATCAAACAATTGGTCCATTAAACAAATAACAGACTCTGTTGCTATGCTACTTACACAAAGTATATATACTCTTTTGATCCCGTGAGGGACACAAAAGCTGCATAAGACCATATTAGAGTAAATGCAGGACAAGGCAAGATGAGGTAAAGTAACACACTGTACACAAGGCTGATAATGGTGGCATGGAGGAGGTTGTGATGGAGCGTTATGCAACCCAGACTGACGTTATGCAAACCTAAAGACTGGGAGGAAGCTGATGATGTGCATACCTCCATGTGGGGGCTCCCGAGTATCCCAGATGAGAACTCGACCATCATCGGCAGAGCTGGCAAACACATTGTCGTTTACGGGGCTGACGGACAGGCCGTACACTGCGTCATCGTGGAGGAACACGTTGAGAGTCTCGCCTCTGATGTGGCATGAAGGAGATAGATCAGTTGGGTTAAACACCACGTCAGTGTCAACAAGAACTGGACATTAATCTGTTTGCGTCATGGAGGTATTATAAGAACTGGAGAAAGTGAACAAGTCCCGCCCCCATTCATTTCAATGGGAATGCTAGGCTAGTGAAAATTGCCAAAATTAAACAATTTTTTCAGGCTTCAACATGGCGTTTCAAGGGGCTTGTTTCCGGTGCCGTTTTACTTAGCCAATTAAGTGCCAGGTTACTGATTGACGTAAGGTACAGAAGGAGAGCTCGTGCCCACACTAAGCTCGTGCATGAGCTGAGAGTGGAGCCACCAATCAGCATGAGGAAAACGGCACCGGAGATGATGTATTTCTGGAAAATGGCGACGAGGAAGTGCCTTGCTAATCGGCGAAGCTAATCAGTCAAATCCTGACCCCCTGGTTTGCATGCTCTAAACATAACTCAAGCTTTTCAAGCGGTAGCCTCTTTGTACAGTGCTTCATATCTGCCAGCTTATGCTTCCACTCACCTCTCAACATCATGAAGGATCACCTGCTCATCATTCCCTACGCGCATGGAGGAGAAGAAAAAAACAGATTAGAGAAAAAAAAGTCAGTTAAGAGTCCCTTCTGTCCCTTCTGTGCAGAGATCTTTGCAGTCTTCAAACTGTGTCAGTTATTCTTGACCTGGGGAGCTACACAGATAGAAAACCAACTGGAATTGGTCCTTCATAAACCTAAATCCTAATCCTAAATAAAACCCCAAAACAAGAACTATGCGTCACTGGTTTTCATTCTGTGAACTTTAATACAAAACAGGGACTGTGTGAGAAGCTGTAATTCACCTATAAATAGATGCTTAAAACTTTTATGCAAAAAACTTCCGTTGACACCCCTACATTAAACTGATAATGTGCTAGAGGTCCACTTCACAGTAATGTCTGATATCACAGTAAACTCTTGATGAAATCCAACACTAATTGTCAGAGCGAGTCACTCTCAGAGAAGTGCTATTCATTTTAACATGCTGAAGAGCAACTATTGCAGAACAGGGTAAAGGTAGATTTCATTCGAAGTATCAAGGTAGTACAAACGCATCAAGTCCAGATTCCTCTTGGCTAATATCAAACGTCCACCTTTGCGTCAAGTCCAAACATGGAGCCTGCTTGCCACGCTTACCTCCAGAGAACACCTTCTTGTTGGTGCTGTCGAAGGCCAGGCAGAAGATGTTGGACAGGTGCTCTCCCTTCAGCTTGAGTGGCTTGGCGCGAGAGTGGATGGCCTTCTCCATGTGCCACAGCAGCACCCTGCGATCATCCCCACCTGAGACGCACAACAAGGGGAACAAGAGAGATTCACTTTCAATTCAAACCTGTGATGTGTTACCAACTACCAACACAACTCAAAATTTTACTTTTCAAGTCCTATCCTCCCAGCCTGGCCTGAGGAGGTAGGGGGGTGGATGGGCCTTTGGGCCACATTCCTGGTCCACTTAAAATAATTATAACCTGGAACAGTAGATGCAGTTCTGCAGTGCCTGACTTAAGCTCTGATCTAGTTTACTGCTGTGGCTAGGCCTACTGGTAGACAGAACATGTCAGTTATATTGACCAGTGTCATTTACAGCGCTGTGGTTCAAAGACGCAATGCTATACAGATTTAACCGGCTTATTATGGGCTTTATGTGTTCTGATGGAAACCAGGGATTACATCCCATGTGATTACAAGTTAGACAAGCTCTGTCCAACCAAGAGGCCAAATAAATGTAAACAGTTCCACAGGTGACTAAACTGTTTGTTTAGGTATTAAGGCTTTTAAGTTCTTCAGGTCCTGATATTAAGAGGGGAATGTAGGTGAATACTAAAGGCTAGTTTCACAGCTCCAGAGGTACATGACCTAATTCTCTATAATAACAACTTCATTATCAAGACAAATTGCATTAGTTTGTTTCCCTGAGATGTGTCTTGTCTGATCTTGAAACAGTTTTCTAGCTACATAGTTGTGCAATTACTGTATTGCCACTAGACAATTCAACTCTCAATAAGAAAACAGACCTAGGCTACGTCTCCTGCCTCGAAGTACTGGGAGGTCTTCAAGAATCAATGGACTTGAGATTAGTGTCAAACTATGAATCATACATTTCTACGTGCCTAGATGTGCACATCAGCTACACCTAAGGCTGCAGCTTGGATCATGCTATTAATTGTAGGCCTCCCAAACGCAACAGCTGATCTCAACAAACCTCCTCCTACTGAGCATACTTCAGTAACAGAGTCCATGGTCGTCAATACGGCCAACCAATTGCTTGATGTTCATGGCTCCTCTCTAATCTAAAAAGGAAGTGGCCCAAGCTGGAACTAGTGTGAGCACACACCGGACAATTAAATCAATACTTCGTGGACTGGTAATCCGATCTCTTCAGTTGAATCGCATCAGACACCATTTGTATTTTAATCAAACTATCATCTCTCTCGAGATCAAACAATACAGCGAGAGTTGGATTAAGACGCAATGGCTACTCTCATACTCGACTTGGTCAATCTCTAGAGACCCCACAACTGCGTGGTGAAGGTTTCAAACGTTAGCGCTAGCAATCAGCTTGTCATATTTCGATTTACAGTGCTAGCAATGTTATATGCAATTGCCTTCATAAACCCCTGCAGCAAATAGGCGTAACGTTACTAGTGGGATGGCCTGTGCTTAGCTACAATGATCACTCTTTGTGCGTCTGTCACAACAAACAAGTTGCAAATTGCCAACTACTGCTAGCTGCTTATTATGACCAGGGCCAACAGAGCTATAATTGTCACTTTACAGAAACATCAAGTGCACATATGCAAAAGTGGCTAACGCTAAGTTCATCAACACATAGCGTTGCATACAAACGGAAGACATGCCAAACGTACCGGACACAAGCCACTCTCCTCCATTGTTGGAGAACTCTATAGCGTTCACGCATCCAAAATGGCCCAGCAGGTCTTTTTTGTATAGGCTGGTGCAACCACCCAGTCTACGTCGCTGGAATTCCTCCTTCATAAAAGTGTGCCCGGTGATTTTCCTTTGGGACAGGAACCCCACCGACGATCTCATGCCACAACCCATTACCTCCTTCATCTTGGCCCCTCGGTTCTGTTTGCCAACTATGGTGCGCCTGCTGGCTACTCCGCTTCTAAGTTACAGAAATCTGTACGACAGCTGACATCCGATGCGTCTACACAAATGTAAGATACATTCCTGCCCACTAACGTTTGGCCCTGGTGTCTACTCAACTACATGTTGGCGAGACAAAAAATCTGAAATATGAAAAGGACTTGGTTGCGTTTCTCTGGAGTCGTGCAGCCATTCGCTTCCTGCTCCGATGAGATCCTCTTCCTCTGCCCGTGACATCATCAAGCCAGCTGACCCGAGTCCCTTTACTTTTGACGTAACTACATAGGGTAACGCATAGGCTATACCATAGGCTTCATCTGCTGTGGACAATAAATAAATAAAAATAAACCAATAAGCAATGTTAACAAAAAAGCTGTCATATTTAAACGATGTGTAAAAAGGTTAAATAACAAATACATATTCCTATATTTTCCTTACTTAAGTAAATGAGAAAAACGTAAGTATGACCTATGACTTAAGTAAATGACTTATCATCTATCTCTGGCATACTAACAATGGCAAAGACAGGGTAAAGACTGCAGTTCATTCAAGAGACAGTAATGAGTCAACAACAGATTTTTAGTGTGTCTAGTTTTATTACTCCCTGTAGGGATTACAGTGGTAGTCTTATTTTCATTTTATTATTTTTTACAAATACATATTTATATAAGGGGAGCCTTCTTCAACCCCTCTGCAACTGAACATCAAAACAAACACATAACTTGAAATGCACTGTTAATCTGAACAGGAGACTATGGTGGCTATCCAAATATTAAAAAGATGTAGATGTGAAGGCATATTTATTCAACTCATTCAAAACACTGAATTCTCAAAACAGTCATCCCACAATCACAACTGATGTTTGTTTTTTTTTTTTTTAAATGGCATATTCCAGTTAGCAGGAGAACTGCCTTGACTTGAGGCAGCTAAACTCGGTCAGAAAAGAATCAAAAGAAGAGAGAGTACGAGTGTTGATAACACAGACTTTGACCTCGTCACACATACTCTTTCTTAGCATTAATCATCATTTCAGTGGATATGCTGGGCTGAATTTCAACACCCTACAACACAGCAACACCATAAAGGTTGCCATAGACTGCATCCCCATATGGGTTACACTCACATACTGTCGATCACAAGCTAACAAATGGAACCTGCTCATAGGTTAAAAGACAATTTACATACATTGTTCTACATGAAGGGCAGGGCGGGGCGATTTCCATTTCATTTGGTCAATTAGAGGACAGCTGAGGCACATTTTAATATAGGAAACATTTACCCTTAAAAGCAACACAAACAAATAAATAACACAGTGAGCACTGTTGCAGTGGTAGCTCTGATTTCAACTAAATGTGAATGCAAACAGTAATCCTTTCAGGACAGAGCTACAATCTACAGTAGGCTATTCTTAGCTTGCGGTCCTCATCATCTTGCTACAATGTTAGAAGCTCTACAGGCACCTATTCCTAAGGCCAAATACTGTAACTGGTGCATCCCACAAACGCCTAGGACAGCTTGTTCCGCATACTGACTGGTGAGGGATGAATCGGGGAAAGGTTGCGTTAAAATGGACGAAAGTGCAGGGGACAGCTTTATGGCTTTTAAGCGACGCGCAGACCAGTCAGTGGCCACACGGCTGTGTGCGCCTCGGACAGCACAGCTGTTATGTCTGTGCGCAGGTCTGCCGTCTTGTCTGTCAGTCTGTCTGTCTGTCGAAGAGGAACAGGTCAGAAGCTCAACTGCACCATTAGCAAAGGGAGCAAACAAACAAAAAGTACACACATATTAAAAACTGAGAACATCCTCATTGTTTTTTTTTTTTTAAAAGTGCTTAAGCTTTGGGTACCTTCTGAGTATACATTCACCCATGAGCGCAGTGAGAAGTAGACAACACACATTAATTCATTAAAAAAAAAAAAAAACATTAAACAATTTAAAACAAAAAAGCAGTGGCAGCTTTCAGAGTGCAGGTCATCAGTGGCCTCAAGGGTCACTTTAGGGACAAGGAGTGGTGACATGGGGTCAGTGCATCTAGGGACGGATAGGATAGTGATCAAGTGAGAGAGAGAGAGAGAGAGAGAGAGAGAGAGAGAGAGAGAGAGCGCTGGTAGAGAAGGACAGATGGAAAATGAAAGACAGGAGAGACTGTGTTGTGAGGCCGATATGCTGTCAGAAACCAACTGTATCCGCACACTGAAAAGAGAAACAGAGAGAAGGATCCGGCTGGAGTGAGAGACAGAAGGACAGAATAGCGCACAGGGAGAAAAAAGAGACCAGAATAGTGGAAAAGTTTGCATTTGATATTTGCCATGATGTCAGGGTAATTTCACCAATACAACAGCATAAGTCTGTGTATCAGTGAGATGGTGTAGTAGGATAGTAGGCGAGGCATTGAGCCATTAATGCAGGATCACATCGTCATTCATTATCTGCTTATGTATTTACATGACTGTCTATTGCTAAACAAATTCATTCCTTTTCCAACTAGAGGACTTGTTTGACAATGCAGGTTGTGTTTATGTGGTGCAAACTATTCATTTGGGAATAGTTACAAACCCATTCCTTACATCATTCCTTACATTCCTTCTCTCTTTCACCTTTCTTTTCTCTCTATCCATCCATCCACCCATCCATTCTTGAACTTCCTTAGACGGGATGATATTGGGTGTTTGAACAGAGCTGTAATTTTGCTAAACTGCGCTGACAGAAGAATCCAAGACACATTCTTTAGTCGGACACTGAAGTCAAATGCAGCAAAAAAAAGCTTACACACAAATTAGTTTGGGCGGGGAAGAGGGTTAATCATTTTAAATATTCATTTAAATCTTTTTCATTAGGTATCTGTTTATCCACCTTGCAAAAAACAACAGTGGGGTAGTGTTTAAAAAACAAAAACAAAAATAACAGGTGAGGCAGACCACTTTGTGTCTACCTGTTTTTTAAGCAGTCCTTCAGGTAAAAAAAAGCCTCAAACAAACAAACAGATAGAGTCTCAAAATGATGAAAAAACGGATACTTCTGTAAGATGTCGGGATGCAAGGCTGGATGGGCATGGGGGGTAGATAATGGGCAAAGGGCATTGGCACACGGCAGAGGTCTTGGATCTCCTGGAGAGTAGGGTTTGTGACGTCCATAGTCCCTGGTATGCAAGTGTGTGTATGTATTTGTGCAATGGGGCTAGGTTAAATTTGGGGGAGTAAGGGGTGGGGGGAAGGTGCTGTTTAAGGGGTGGGGGTGGAGGTGGAGGTGGAGGGCACTAGTAAGGGCCCTTGGAGTGTCCAAATATGGCAAGAGGAAAGTGTTTGACGTGAGAGGACCACTGCGCTGCCAGCTGGAAGAATTTGACGTCGTTCCACTCCACTCCGTCAATCAAAACTGTAAAAACACACACACACAGAGAGAGAGAGAGAGAGAGAGAGAAAGACAGACAGATAGACAGTTAGGTTACTAGTAAACTGACATCATTATTTAATTAAAACAATACATCATTTATAATTTCAAAACGTAAAAAGACAGTTAACATATAAGTATTTGAAGAGCTCTTTTCCAAAATGCTATATACACCATTTTAATGCATTTTCATAAATAATTTTTTCTTTTGTTTCCCAACTAATTTCAGTGGAACTGTAATTGGGTTAGTGTTATATGATTTACAGTATCTTTACTAAAGCAAAACAACACAACCGAACTTTCATTGATATCACCTGAAATACACAATTGCATAATATGACTTATTAATGTTTTCAATTTGGAATTTGGCACTTTGGAAAGGAACTCTTCATGTATTATATATATTATTTAAAACTTCACTGTCAGCTCTGAAAAAAAACCTTCATCGCTGACTACTGATATGTCATAAAACGATTCCTCTTATTTGATTTTGTGTTGACATGTTCAATGACAACAATAGACCTGGTAACCCGGGTGATCCACCTGTTAGTGCATCTGAATAAGCGCTCCAGGTCCATCTGGAAATACTCCCATCGGAGAGCACTTACAAATCACAAAAACAAAAACCCAGGAAACAATCACAACCACTTCTCTGGTATAGGGCGGGCTTTGAACAATGACAGACGAGAGGAGGACAGTTGGCACGGGTGTGTATTTTCTTTGTAATAAGTAAACAACTGCATGTAAAACCTTTGTTTACAAGAAAGATGTGCTTGATGAATTTTGCCCCAAAATTTCCCAATTTAAGTTTGATTTCACTGCTAGTTGCACCCCTTGGAATCCGGAGGTGAACCAAGGATTTCCAGACCAATTCTCAATGAAGAATAAGTCAGGTGTTAATGAGGCTATATAGCTGGCTGACCTCAAGACCTTTCTCTGTAATGGTTCAGCTCCTAAAAAAGTCAGCTGATGTGATCTTGAAACATAGGGTCAAGACACTGAAAGTGGGTGGTATATTTGGTTTAATGAAGGTTACATTCTAAGGTCTCCAATGTGAACCATTTCTGCTAAATATGTGATGTCTGGGGACTAGGCCCAAATGTTTTTGATTGCAAAAATACATTTTTAAAAGGGCAAAAATGTAATTGGCAGTGGAGATCAATATCTAAAAGGGCAAGACTTTTCAAACTTTGAAGTTGGAAAGTTCGCAGCTGCATGCCTCTGCATTTAGACTTGCCACTCCACAACAATGTACCTCTTACCGGGGAGGTACACCAGGCGCGTAACTGAAGCGTTCCGTTCGCAATGCATAAAATCCTTCATAGAAGACTGGTCTATTTTTTTTAGAACGTACACGGCACTGTCGCGTCTGGTGTAGCTACTTCCATTCATATGTTCAGTGATTATTAACTGCTGCAGCATACGCTTCGCGAACAGAACACTTCAGTTACACGCCTGGTGTAGCTCCCCTGTTAAAAGACCAAAAAGAAACCTTTTCTTCTCGTCCCTGAACACAAACATTCCAACTGACCAACACGTAGGGTAATGAAATGGAACAGAATGTGTAGGCCTACATTACAACAACAATACATCTGTGTCTTCATTTTTAATATGCATACTGTCTATGCAAAACTACTGTACATAACTGGCACAATGTCTATTATAAAGCCTCACTACAGTAATTTCCCGCATATAAGCCGCAGGACAGTGTTTTATGCAAGTTAAAAGAAACAAAACCATATCAACACCATATTAACTGCCCCCCTGTATTAACCTCATAGCTGAAGAAATTTAGCAAAATCAATGTATAAGCCGCGGCTAACAGTCGGGAAATTATGGTATCTATTTGAAAAGTAGGACGTGAGGACTTGAGTGACTGACTGAGGTGATTGACTGGCTTCTTGGTTATCAGGTCTGAGAGTGTCTCCGTGTGCTGACAGCATGATTGACACTCACCCCTCAGCATGGTCTGCTGTTGTTTGGCAGTGCAGATGAGGCGACTGATGCCCTCGATGACCTGGCTCTTGGACTCCACCTCTTTGTCTCGCGACTTTTTGGGCAGGAACATGACTGGGAGACAAAGAAGGCCGGTCAACCTCTCAACATGACACGGCAAAGAGATTGTATCGCCTGCATTAGCTTTCAGTTTAGACACTGCTGTAGGTTTAGGGACCTTGAGGGTGTTGTTACCATGTGTTGCAATGCTCGTCTTCCTCGTTTGGGTGTGTGGGTATGTAGCATGTCTCTCTATGTTGTGTGTGTTTCTATGCGCGCGTGCGTGTGTGTGTGTGTGTGTGTGTGTCTGAAAGTGAGAGAGAGAGAGAGAGAGAGTGAGAGTGAGAGTGAGAGTGAGAGAGAGAGAGAGAGAGAGAGAGAGAGAGAGAGAGAGAGAGACATATACCACTAAACCATGCTACTGTCTCCAAATCCTCACCTTTCTTGTTCTTCTCCTGGGTGACCACGGTCATGGCCATAGTGTTCTGCGGGCCCCAGTCACCGCCACCTAGTGGCAGCCTGCTGACCTGCAGCGAGCGGAAGGTGCACTTGAGGGTGTTCTTGGAGGAGGAGTCCCGCTTCTCCACTTCACGTTTGCGCTCTGTCGGCGCCACCCAGTAGTCCACCTGCAGGCCCATCAGCTCCCCCTGCCCTCCACCAGGGGAACTGCAGTGAAATGGGGGAGAAGGGAGGACAGGTGTGGGGTAGGGCGGGAGGAGAGGAGAGGAGGTGAAGGCAAAAGAAAGGTTAGGAAAAGAGAGGCGAGAAGAGAAATTCAGTAGGTAAGTAGAAATGAAAGTGTGTGAGAGACAGTATAGTATGCAAACGTGTGTGTGTGTGTGTGTGTGTGTGTGTGTACCTGTAGAAACCAGTGGTGACAGACGGTGATGAGGGGGGAGTGGGGGAGGCCTCTTTGAGGGCGGGGGAGACCTGTGGAGGCGTGGAGGAGAGGAGAACCGAGCCCACGGGAGCAGCATCGTCAGAGTCCCCTAGTGGAGGAGGAGAGGAGGGAAAAGGAGAACAAAGAAAAGACAGAGAGGAGAGAAAAGAAGAATGGAATAAAAAAAATAGTGCATAAGGAAAGATAGAGAGAAACTAGAACTCAAGCGAACTCAAACAGATCTTTGGAGAAAAGGTGACAATTCAGCTCTTACCTGATGTGGCAGACGACTGCTCCACAATCCCAACTTTAACCATCTGCAAGCAGCAAAAAAGATTTTACCACTCTACAGTCAAATGAAAACAAAAATTCTCTTCATTCTAATTATGACCAGATTATGATTTGTTATGGTTTGGGTTCCTGTTGGTCCTTCAAACTCACCCCGATGAAAGGAATGAATTTCTGACAGGAGTCTTCGTCTGGGCTAAAGAGAGGAGAAGAGACAGACAGCACTAATCAAACACCTATAACATGCTCGTGCACAGGAGAGACTGACACCTCAGGGACCAAGTAGCCAGAGACCATACATATCTGGCTACTGAGAGATCTCTGAAACCTCATTCTCTTCATGTTCTCATCATGAATTAGATCTCTCTGTCGTTCATGTCAAAGAGACTGATCACCAGAGGAACAATCATAATCATTGATGCTGACTAACCCAACTATGGCAGCTGTTCCTAATGCCACATATATGTTATAGCTTGTCTATAACATATGTATTCATATAGAAAACATGACCATTGTTATGTAAACATGAGTATAACTAAATTTTGTAACAGACTGTTTTGTGTATTCAGGTTTCTAATTTTTCCCTAAACATGCCAATATCATACTGATATTCAGATGGTAGCTGAATTCAAATCAATTCATGTTAAGTTTGGGATTCGTCATTGAGGAACATCACTGACAATGGCCATATAAATATAAAATTTACACCCTTCATGCAAACAGCCAAACCAGATTAATTGCTTTCAGACAGGTAATCATTCAGAAATGATTGAGGTCAGTGGAGGCCATTTCAGGATCCCAAGATCAGATCCTTCAGCCAAATAGTGAATATGCCATGAGGCAACAGCCATGGCATGACATGTTACTAAGATGGACAGCCCTTTAAATCTAATCTTAAAGCTATAACGCTTTTTGATGTGGCAGGACTTTTCATGTACACTTTTTACGAACTCACCCCATATTCCAAAGTTAAAACCTGGAAGACTTACTTCAACACGAACAGGTCGGTATTCTAGTTTCCAGGTTTTTGATTGGAAGACCAAATCAAGTGCCCCTTAAAGCCCCCCGAGTCTACAGTAAGCCTTTCATTGCTTTCACAGGGACAACCAAAGCCATGGAACACCACATGCATGCCATCAGCATTATCAGTAGCCACGCAGCACCATGGTAACCAATGATTTTGCCCAGGAAGAAGCAGCACTTGTCAATCAAGACCCTCAGCTGCGGCAAGAGAGGAAATGGTTTACCGGGACAGAGAGAAGAGAGACAATCTACCGTAGGCAATGCACAGACAGAGGGAGAGAGAACAACTTGTGTCTAACAATTTTTTACAAAAATAATTATGCACACAACTACATAGAATGAACCTATTTTAGTGTTTTTTTAAAGGGTATGTAAATATTTCTAGGAATAAAATAGATACACATTGTGACAGATGTTGTTCTTCTCTCTCATGGACCAGCAGGTATACTCCCTAACGAAAGAGAAAGAAACGACAGACACAAAGAGAGATAAAGAAGGAGAGCTGTAGGGACACTATCCTGTGATAGTAGTACAAATGTGTGTGCCAATGTGGTAAAAGAAGAGTGAGAAAGACAGAGTCCGCAATCACAATATTACTTGCAATCACTTCAGGAAAGACAGAAGTAAAAAAAATCAGAACAAAGGTTAAAAAGAAAGAACATCAGGTTTAGTGTAGGTTAGTGTATAGGTGTAATGTATGGGCCTACGTGTCTCTGTATACTGCATCACTAAAGCTGCTCATGGATGTATTACCTCTTCATCACAGGTGTTCTGGTGCTATAACACCTATTGACACAGGCCATGCAAAACATGATGCAGTGAAGAGGACTGAATCTGCGTTGCTATGAAACCGCCTCTTGAGCTAAATCTGTAAACCTGTCAGTGTGACCCTCTGGTCTGCGCACAGTTCACCTGACACCAGCAGAGACAGGAGGAGGAGGAGGAGGAGGAGGAGGAGGAGGAGGAGGAAGAGGAAGAGGAAGAGGAAGAGGAGGAGAACACTAGACAAGGAGGAAGGGAGAGGAAGAAAGAAGCCCAACCTTCTTATTTTCAAACGAGACACTTAAACCACATGAGACATCCACGTCATAACCCAAACGGAACAGGCATTATGGAACGCTGCACTTCAATGTTATATATGCATATATCATTTTGTTGTGTTAAAAATAATATATAAATGACATGTGTTCCAATAGTTAATGATGTAAAGCTATAATAATAACTTGGGTCGTATATATGTAGCCTTAAACTGTGATAAATTGTCTTGTAGCCGGGTTGCACTAAACTGAATAGAATCTCAGATGCTCCTCCTTGTTCAAGAGAGGAGAGTGTGGTTTAAGTGTCTGTTTCAAGCCTACTGAGTTCAGGGGGGAAGGACCAAGCAGATCACAAGAGCGGATGATTGGCTAGGATCACGACACTACACTACAAGTCAAGCAGACCACGAAACCACAATACCTTACTGCAAAATCAAAATGAAAGCTCTTTTTCCTTTAAAGAGAGTGAAGAAAAACAAAGAAGGAAAGACAAAAGTCAACAAAAAAAAGAATAAAAAGAAAGAAAAACAAAAAACACAAGTGTTATTCACAAACAGTGATGGACAAACAATGGCTTCCACAGGGTTTGTGGTCAACATGATATATTTCTGACTGGCTCTATTGTCCCAGTTCAGAACGAGGTTACTAAATGTACCCACTTTGTTACACTGAAGATCAATGGTCTGAATCTCCCTGGAATATGTCAATTTAGGTGCTGCTACACCAGTCTACTGTCACATTATACCACCATATTATACTGAAGAGGTGGTGCTACTTATAATTGGTTTAACATATAATCTCATACTGTATATTACAAACAGTTTGCATTCAGGACCAGCAAGTCCTAGGACAGTAAAAATTTCGACAATTTGGATATTTTTTCCAGAGGTTGCAATGCTGCAAAGCAATTCATTCACAGCCAGACAAAGACAGTGGGTTAATTCAGCTCAACTGGACTGAGAAAATGGAGTCTGTGTTGTGAGGATATGAACGCGTTTTTTTAGAAGCACCTGTCGCCTTCAAAAGCAGCAATATGGTTAAGTACAGCATCATGTAAGTATCCTATCAACAGTTTTACTGAGTCCACCTCAACACTGAAAAGGACAAAGAACCAAGAGAACAATACTAATCCCACCTGTGTTAAACCTGGGGGCATCCATTAGAATGCTGAGGAGGGCAGTCTCTTGGTCTTACACAAGTAATGATAAAACAATCAGATGGCTTAAAATGTGTATGGCTTAAATCAGTGACACATATCAACAGGCCTCCTATAGAAAGTGAACCCATATGAGTAAAATCAGTCAGTATAGCATCCTCCTGAGCATTCTAAAGGGAGTGGACAAGCCTAGAGATGGAGACCAAAGATTGCAGAACACTGCAAGGCAGCAAAGATACTCCATGAAGTATGAAGCGGAACAGAAGTGCTGTATTAACAGAAAGCCAGCGCTGGTCTACACAGACACCTGTGAAATCCAGTCTAATATAACTGAAGGCAAGAGGAAGCAGAGTGATACATCTCACAACACTTCTAACATCATGTTACTTTTACTGTCAGGTGGTCTCAAATGTATTCAATAAAAAGATAGATATATTTCAGACCAGTGCATTTCAATTTCAAGGTTTCAGGTTTGTTAACCCAAAAGGTCAATGGCATATGTGTAAAATATATTCCGATAACCACATCCAGCGTTGGCTAAACATCAAAGAAACCATGAATACTCTCAAACCACATTTTCCGATACGGAAAGCACTTGTTGTGCTGCTTTGCAGTGCTTTGTAATCTTTGTCTGTGACTAATCAAAGCAAGCACGGCCACGGACTGCTCTGGTTAATTACACTAATGATGCAGATAGTGAAACACAGACAGTTGGGTGCTTCCAAAAAACAGCGACTCTACACTCCAAGTCAGTGCCTGTTATGTAGGAGTGACAATAGATGAACACACCACATGTGAGCACAAGACATTCTACCAGATATGACACATTTAATGTATGAGGTACAGTAAAAGTGTGTGTGTGTGTGTGTGTGTGTGTGTGTGTGTGAGAGAGAGAGAGAGAGAGAGAGAGAGAGAGAGAGTGAGTGAAGGGAGTGAGTGAGAGAAATAAAGAGAGAGAGTGACAGAGAAAGCATGTGTGTGTGTAAGAGAGAGAGAGAGAAAGAGAGTTGCATTGTGTAGGGGTGTGTTTGTGTTTGTGTTTGTGTATGTGCATGTGTGGATGTCTGTGTGTGTGTGTGTGTATATGTATGTGACAGAATGGAAGGGCACGCATGTGTGGGTCACCTCTTCTGCTTGTAGGTAAGCATGGCCTCTGCGATAGGCAGCTGGTGGGCTCCGTTGGCCCCTGCCATGTACTGGGTGATCCTGGACACCACGTCCAGGCTCTCTTGCGCTGCAGCACAGGGAGGCAGAAGGGTGAGGAACAGAGAGGTCTGACTGCAGACCTTCCTCCTACAGTAATTTCCCGCATATAAGCCGCATTGTGTATAAGCCGCAGGACAGTGTTTTTATGTAAGTTAAAAGAAACAAAAGCTCAAAAAAGAAAAAAGAAACAAAAAGAAATGTGTTAACCTCATACTGTAGCTGAAGACATTTAGCAAAATCAATGTATAAGCCGCAGCTAATAGTCGGGAAATGACGGGTACACAGCTGTTTATAAAGGCCATCCGGAGTTCATGTGTGGTCAGTGTTTGGTGGTTCAGGTTTGTTTCCTACGAGTGATTAAATCCATCTCTGTTTACTGCGGGCCCAGTTGCTGGAACGCCAAGACATCACTGAGAATGTCCACTGCTGTTTTTTTGTCAGTTATTGAAATGTGCTTACAGCTGCCTCTGAATTCAACGGCACGGCTGAGTCGTTCTTCAATTATGGATTTGGATTAAAGGATTTAAGTAGCAACACTGAATAAAAGAACAGTTTTCGATGATATCAAACCCACCGGCTTACATAGCGCCAGCAATGTTGAGGCTTTTCGGTCAGTGTTAAAAACAAAGGTCATAGATATTATGTAAGACCTGGTCTCAGCAAAGGCAATTTTGCCCTTTTTTACAATCTTTGTTATAGATGTAAGCCGTTCATAAACCCATGGTGATTAAATGTGTAAACTAAAATAGGATGGACTTTAATTAAAGTGTGCGTGTGTGTGTGTGTGTGTGTGTGTGTGTGTGTGTGTGTGTGTGTGTGTGTGTGTGTGTGTGTGTGTGCGCGTGTGTGTGTGCGTACAAACTCAACTCTTACGTATGATAGGGGCCTCTGGTTTATGGAACAGGTCTCTCCAAGCAGCGTCCTGGAACAGGCTGTTATACCTGTAGTCTATGGAGCCCAGGTACTTAGACACGGGATGTGCCCCTGGAAGAGAGAGAGCACGAAAGTGAGAGGCAGATGGAGAGAAAGAAAGAGACAGAAGAAAAGAAAGAGAGAGAGATATGATTGTGTTTACAAAGAGCATTTGTTTACACTCCAGGTGTGTTTTTTCCATACACAAGCTAAAACACACCATGGCCTTAAGTGTGTTGTGAAACGTGTCTAGAATTAAGACATTTTACTTGCAGATTCCTCCTGGGGAATCAGAGAACACCTTGGACAAGACAAAGGGGAGCTTATCTTGAGGCTCTGACGATAAAGACGACTACACACTTCTGTACACAGCCATTCCCACTTCCACCCTTCATATACATACACACACACACACACACACACACACACACACCGAGAGGTATGATGAGGAACCGCATGTAGCCGAGCCAGTCGGGGGTCTTGTGCGAGAGATGGTCCACAAAGAGCCGCAGAACCACACTGAGATAATGCTGAGCACCGGCCACTGCAATCTTAATGGGCACCGGAGTCTGGGAGTTACAGTTGCAGCTGAGAGAGAGAGAGAGAGAGAGACAGATGAAGAAGAATAAAGAGAGAGAGAGAGAGAGAGAGAGAGAGAGGGAGAGAGTCAATCACAGACACTGTCTGAGACCATGAAATGTCAAAGAGAAAAGGCGAGCTGGGCAGACAAACTTGACCTTTACCAAACTACTTCTCATCACAGTGTTTGCCCTTTTCCACCCTGAGGTAGAGTGTGGTGTGGTGTATTGTAGTTTAGTGTAGTGTAGTGTAGTGTGGTGTGGTGTGGTGTGGTGTGGTGTGGTGTGGTCACATTGTGTAAGAAATAATAAAAAAAGAAAACAACCTAAACTGCCCGTAGCAGCGGGACTCACAATCTCTGTATGCGGGAGACGATGGTGTTGAAGGCGGCCTGGATGTCGGCGGTGGTGCAGGTGCAGACCACAGGTAGGTTGTGGTTCTGCAACATGTCTGCCAGGTACTGGGACAGAGAAACACACGTCCTCCTCACCAACACAGACTTACAGGATTCATTTCAAACAACTCATCTCTGTATTGCACTAAACAACACCTGATAGGACTTAATTGAACACCTCATTGATACACTGAATGAGACTGAACATAAAGGGAAAAAAAGATAAAAGATGAGTAATGGCAAGATTACACTAGATCAGTTTGTCTGTCTGTCTGTCTGTCGGTCTTCGTGTCTGTGTGTGTGTGTGTGTGTGTGTGTGTGTGTGTGTGTGTGTGTGTGTGTGTGTGTCTCACCTGGCCTTGCCAGTCTGAGGTGTTGACGAGGATGATGCTATCAGGCAGATGGTCGTCAGACACCAGGATGTGGTTGAGCTGGTCGTACACCGTTTTACGGGGGATCTGCTCACAAAGAGACGAAGACACTCCCAATGATCAAAACAATCAGGCCAAACCACTCGCTGTCTCCTGGGTGTACCCACAGACAGTAATCACTGGATTGACAGACACAGAGAGCATTCACATTCACAGAGCAGAAGGGATTAAACCTGGAGACAATCATTCCTGTGCTCTTTTTTTAAAAGAGCTACCTAATGCAAAGTAATCAGTGGAAAAGCCACTCCACACAAGCCAAAAAATACTTGTTGGCGATGTTAATCAACTTCAACCCCTCAAAAGTCTGAGGGCTTCAACATTCAGTCAGGTGATGTTAATTGTTTTGTCAGTTGTGGTGCAGCAGTCATTCTCTAAGCTGAAAGTTGGTCAGTGCAAGTATGTACAATCTATTTCCATTACCTTGGAAAGGTATCCAATGCAAGTCTGACGTAAACAAACAAAACCGCTATTGACATTCATTGTTATACATTCATTGGCATACAGTCAGGATAAAACATGTACAAAAATGTATATCTTTGACATGTACAGAATATACTGCATGGGCACAATGTATGTATTGAAGTCTTTCCTACGAGACTTTCCAGTGTATTTGTAGGGTATGTTTTATGTGACAGCAAAATTATGCCCATCCAACTGAGGAAAACCACACACAAAGTGGAATATAACATTTACTTTTTTGTGGTGTACATTCATAGAATAAAATAAAATTATGATGTTGATCTTAAAGGAACACGCCACTGTTTCATGAAACTGGGTCATTCCCCGTCTCCCATAGAGTTAGATAAATGAGCAGAAGCATTTTTGTCTCTGTGCATGCATTGTCTGCAAGTCCGGCAGCGCCACCGCTAGCTTAGCTTAGCATAGTGAATGGAATCTCTCATCACCGGATATGTCATGACTAAAAGTGAGCCCACTACAGTAACAAAAAAATCCCTAAACATTTATTGTGGGCTGCTTATTCACAACGAGTACAAATGGCAATACAGACTAAGACCAGGCGAATTCCTAGGCAGGTACTGAATTGGGACCATTTTGGGGCGAAGCACTGCTACTTGAGCACAGATATTGTCCGTTCTGTGGCGAGTGAGACAAGGTACTTGTGTGTGGTGTGACTTTCAATTTCATAGAACATCGGTGGCATGTTCCTTTAATAATAATACAAATACTGCAATTAATTTTGGTATCCACCAGTTTACAAGAGATCACCAGACCTACAGCATCATATGCAGGCTGCCAATAAAGTCATCACTGATGCAAAAAAAAAGTTATGTCATAATTTATGTAATGTAATAACTAATGCCTTTTCTAGCCAGGGGGGTGAGATGAATGAACTGAATTGAGGCCAGTGTGAGTGATTTCCTCAAATGACAGCCTGCATATTCCCCAGCCTCAGCCTTCCCAGTGTAACCTCCCTGGGCCTGCTGTGGATGGGGCTCCTCTGAGGTTGGCGCTGCAGTGTGCTCGTCTGACCTGCAGGTGGAGCCGCGTGTCCAGCGCACGCTCGTTGTCCAGGCTGTTGGCGCGCTCGTTCTGCGGCCGACTGGGCTGCCGCTCCTTCAGAGAGGTGCTGCGACCCCGACGACCTACCAGCTTCGGCTCCGGCCTACGGAGAGAGAGAGAGAGAGAGAGAGAGAGAGAGAGAGAGAGAGAGAGAGAGAGAGAGGAGAAGAGAGAAAGAGAGAGAGAGAGAAAGGGAGAGAGAGGGAGAAAGAGAGAGGGAGACAGAGAGAGGGAGACAGAGACAAATGAGAGAAAGAGAGGGAGAGAGAGACAGATGAGAGAAAGAGAGAGAGGGAGATAGAGAGGGAGAGGGAGAGAGAGAGATAGAGAGAGAGAGAGGGAGAGAGAGACAGATGAAAAAAGGAGAGAGACAGAGATAGACAGATGAGAGAAAGGAGGGGAGGCAGATGAGTGAAGAGAGAGAAACAATTAAATGAGTGTGTATAAGACAGACACACAGATGGCCAGACAGGGACTGGATTACCTTGGACTTTGTGATCCACAGTCAGTAATTACTTTACGGACAACTGACTCCTGAGATAATAGCAAACAGAACAATACAGCTTATCATGGTTTCCAGGGCTGGATTCATAAACTTGAGCATTAACTGACTACCCAACTAGCTTATCTCATTCACAGAGTGGGTAAATAAATGCAATATTAGCTATCCTACTAAATAGGCCACCAGCCTGATTCAAACCACACAAATATTTGTGTGTGTGTGTGTGTGTGTGTGTGTGTGTGTGTGTGTGTGTGTGTGTGAGGAAAGAGAAAACTCCCATTAACAAACTAATCAATGGCATCATTACTCCGCTATAACCGCCACATAGTCACAGCAAGTAACCCATGGCAGCGCAACAAGCTACATCACATTACATACATGACTGCGGAACTAAATAACCTGTTCTTGCTCTGACACACAGTTGCTTCACAGTAATTTCCTATGTATCAGACGCATTGTGTATAAGCCGCAGGACGGTGT
>NC_085013.1:5979967-5982467 GCF_963854185.1 Sardina pilchardus
TGTGTGTGTGTGTGCGTGTGTGTGTGTGTGTGTGTGTGTGTGTTGGTAGGTGAAAGTATGTGATTCTGGAAAGCTTCAGAGCCAATGTCAACCCTTTATAGACACACATATCAAAATTCACACTAGAGAAAGTAACACACTGGTCACACTAGAGAAAGTAACACACTGGCTATGATGGAGGGGTGCATAGTAGAACGTACACTTCAAGCAGGATGTTCCAGGTTCATACACTTCAAGCAGGAGGTTCCAGGTATGTGTGATGTTTGTTCTTTATTATGTATGTCATTTTTCTGTGTGAGGTGCCTGTGTGTGTGTGTGTGTGTGTGTGTGTGTGTGTGTGTGTGTGTGTGTGTGTGTGTGTGTGTGTGTGTTGTGATTATGGATGTGTATGAGTGTTTGTACCTCGGCCATGTCTATGTTTCCAACTGCGAGGGTCTTGTAGCCCAGGATGGTGCGATTCTTATAGCGCTTTCTTCTCTGGAGCATGATCTGCAGCTTATTGCCCTCCCTCTTCAGGAAGTGTGGGTACTGATTCACACACACACACACACACACACACACACACACACACACACACACACACACACACACACACACACACACACACACACACACACACACACACACACACACACACACACACACACACACACACACACACACACACACACACACACACAAATGGAAACAGAAATGAGCAACAATATGACTATCATAATGTACATTCAGGCATAGAAGGACAAATACACATAGTCCAAGCACACAAACACAGACACACACACAGACAAACACAGACACACACAGACACACACAGACACACACAGACACACACAGACACACACAGACACACACACACACACACACACACACACACAAGCACACACGCATAGGACGTAGACTGGACAGTAAGAGATATCATCAGACCAGTGATTCAGGGACTGCTCCCCCCATGGTAATTCCTGATTAAAGTGCATATAACTAATTCAATTTTCGATCAGTTAAATGAGATTCGGCCCACTGTGGCCATGCTGCTCCCCGTTGCCCTGGTTACCTGCAGGGAGAAGGTGAGGGCTAGGTCCGTCTCAATGGAGCCTGTAGGGGGCAGCACTATCTCATGAGAGCGCAGGATCCGCTTGGAGCCCTGGACAGAGAGAGAGAGAAGGAGAGAAGAAGGATAGAGGGAGTGGGAAGGGAAGAGAGAGAGAGAGAGGTAGAGAGACAAATACACAGACAGAGATGGACGGGGAAGGATGAGGGAACAGGGACAGACAGAGAGAATGAGAGGAAAAGGAGAGAAAGATGGGCCGAAGAGAGAGAGCGCGAAGGAGAGAGAGAGAGATGGATACAGGACAGGATGAGGAAGAGGATCATTACGGGAGGAAGCAGCACGGGGAAGAATGAGGGAAGGACACAGACAGAGTGAGAGAGAGAGGGGGAGGGAGAGTCAGACGGGCAGAGGGAAAAAGAGAGAACACGAAAGAAAGAGGGACGGGAAGAATAGGAAGATCATTAGTGGAGGAAACAGCAACCTGCCTGCCTGTCTGCCTGTCTCCCCTCCACTTCCAGCCACTGCTTCAGGAGCGCTTCGCTCAACACCAGCTGTCAATCACCTCCCACCTGCCACCCTCCCCTGCCCTTCACAGCTGACCACCACTGAACACTGACGTCTCTGGCCACACCTTTAACCGTTTGTCGCCCAGTCAGACGATGAGCCGGCACACATCTTCCTTGTGGCTCCCATCTGGGCTATAGCCATGGGCAGGAGATTTATAGGGAGGGATACCTTGCTATGGCTAATGTTACATCCCCAGTTTTTACCACGGACAAATAAAAAGCTTCATTTTCAGCGGCTATAAGACAAACCGACACAACCAACAAGCCGGTGTTCACACCTCTTCCATTTCAAAGCCACTAGTTTTTAACCAAAGCTAAATGATTTTTGACAGCAAACGATTTTTTTCAGCAAAGTGGTTTCATTACCAGAAAAAAAAAAAGCTCAGCTGGTACGCATCTGCTGTACGGCAGCCATGACCTCCCCTGAGTCAGTCAGACTCGCCGCTCTTTACAGGCGCGTGGCGCGCAGCCAGAGGAAGGAATCATCTATCTAGTCAATTAGCCCTGGGTCATATGCACGGCCGTTAGCGTTCGGACCGCCGCCGCATCGTTAGGACGGCGTTCGAGACGCATTGTTGTTCATTGCCATAGCCGTTTTGCACTGGCGGCAAACAGTGTGATTAAATTGCCACTTGAGGGTCCCTCTGTCCATTCAGTGGCTATACAGATACCGACATTATCAGCGGTCAATAACAGACACCCACTTAAAGAGGAAACGCTAGCTCTGTGAACAGGAAGCCAGAACTCCAAACACAAAGACACACTGAGAAGTAGGCTATGCTTTAGGGCTATTTATTACACTGCATGGCACTGTGTGAATTTAGTACATTCTAAACAGGCATGTGTGTACACAGGCATGTGTGAAATATTGTGCGAATAATGAAAG
>NC_085013.1:5987467-5994967 GCF_963854185.1 Sardina pilchardus
CTATCACTCAGCCTCGCGCCCACTGGCCAAAGCTAGATTACTCTGTTTGTACGTGTGTGTGTGTGTGTGTGTGTGTGTGTGTGTGTGTGTGTGTGTGTGTGTGTGAGTGAGAGAGAGAGAGAGTGTGTGTATGTGTGTTTGTGTAAAAGGGATGTGTTTATAAGACAGAAATGAGCACTCAGACTCACATACAACACACACACACACATACACACACACAGAGTGAGAGATAGCCCCCAGGTCTCTCCTCATCAGTGCATCTGTGAGTGCAGGCGCCAGGTGTGTGCTTCACTGATGGAGCAAAGACTTCCGGAAAATGGAGGCCCTCTGGCATACAAAGATGTCAGAGCAAGAATAGAGACAGAATGTGGCAGGTTTGTGTGTGTGTGTGTGTGTGTGTGTGTGCACCCTAAAGCAAAGCACTCTGTCAGACAGGCAGCATCACTGGAGAATCTCTGACAGAAATAAAATGCTTTCACATCTCTGTCAAAAAACATTACACTGGGTCAAATGCGCGCACACACACACACACACACACACAGACAGAGACTGGAGGGAAAGAACGAGAAAGAAAATAACACTCAATGTGCATCAATACAACAGAAATGATCTCTTGATCTTCAAAGGTATCTGTAGTAATGCCTTTAGTGGCACCTGATGCCCTGTGGCAGCATTTCACACACAGAGACACAACTATGAGTGAAAGGAGACATGGAAATCCATTTGCTTTTAAGTCTCCCTTCTGTTAAATCGTTCACCCCACAACCAGCATCACAGTCTAGCACATTCCCTCGTGCGTGTGTGTGCGTGTGTGTGTGTGTGTGTGTGTGTGTGTGTGTGTGGGTATGTGTGTGTGTTACACTATTAAAAAGCCAGTGCACCTCAATAGAAAATGAAACTCTCAAAGGGCTGGAGAATCAGCAATTTCACCACAAGAGTGCAGCATCATCAGAAACACCTACACACACACACACACACACACACACACACACACACACACACACACACACACACACACACACACACACACACACACACACACACACACACAGTGTGATAATTACACAAGGCAATGTGCAAACACTTTTAATTACCGTTTTTATAATGAAATCAATAACCTGCATATTAGTCTGCAAATACGCACTAATAGGCCTGTTGACAACACCACCGAAACTCATTCACGCACAAAAAAAGGTCCTTTGAGTAAATGTTGCCATGGCAATACCTCTCCAGATGCCATCTCCTTTAGTATCCAAGTTTTGCTTGCAGCTCGTGCCTGTGTGACTCAATCATAGCCTGGCTTATCTTCACTAACACCTGATTAAAAATCGGTGTAATTAATTAAAGCTCCCTTGATTAGCTAGATGAGGTGTGTTGGGCTAACGCTAATCTAGTGAGCCACAGAGGAGCTCAGTCTCAGGAAGAGATGGATGGAAACCAGGCAGCATTGGAAAGGGGCTATAGTGACATGATGGAGAACATCTACCCAATGTCACTGACACACACACACACACACACACACACACACACACACACACACACACACACACACCGGACACACCTGTTGGTGAGAGTGACTGAGCATGTGTGCTTATCATAATAGGATTATAGATGGCTATGTGGAAGATATATGACAGCTGAATTCTGTGTGTGTGTGTGTGTGTGTGTGTGCAGTTAAACCCACCAGATGATGACTGACTCATTAGCTAATGGTGACAGTGACATATATGAGACTACCTGTGTGTGTGTGTGTGTGTGTGTGTGTGTGTGTGTGTAAGTGTGTGTGTGTCAGACTACAGATGAGGGGTGTCAGATGTAAGGGCCAATAATTGTGTTGGCAGTGTGTGCCCACAAGAGTGTGTGTGTTTGGGTGTGTGTGTCTGACACCATCTTTGCCGGCCCACTTTCTCCACTGTGCCCGTCTGAAGCAGTTTAGGCAGAAAAGAAATGACCCACTTCTCTTTTCTTGTTTTCTTGCTCTTTCTCTCCGTCTTTCTGTCTCACACACACACAAACATACAGGCCTGTAATTCGGTAATGTTTCACTTTCTTTAGCCAAGGACAGTATTCAGTCCACAGACGTTGTCCCTCTTTGATAATCTCTCTCATTTTTGCCATTCTACTTCTGTAGCCCTAAACGATTTCATTCCACGCACACACACCAAAACAGAAAGATGAAAACTACAATGTTCTATTGAAAGAGGGAATATTCCAAGGTCTGCTAAATGACAAAAGGCACACACCCTACCTGCCAGTCTATAACCCACCACAAAGAGAGTGAGAGAGAGAGAGAGACAGAGAGGGAGAGAGAGAAAGAGAGAGAGAGACCAGATTATATGTGAGTGAATACCATGCACATCAATGTTTTCAAGCACAGCTGACAAATCACAAATCAAATGGGGAAAGCAGTTAGTGAACAAAGGCCTGGTCTCAAGGTTGAGAGAGAGAGAGAGGACATGAGCAGTATGGTCTGGTTTTAATTCAGACCAAACCTGAAGAACACAGTCTCCCTATTTCTATTCCAGGAAAGTCTGAACAGTCACCCTGAGATCCATGATTCTGACCCCGATCTGTTCCACAAGATAATTTTACAGCAAGGTTTGTTTTTAAACTGCACCTGGGCTGAGACTGCACTCCCAGAGCTCCAATCAGGGCCAGCCGACTGTTGAAAGGTCAGGAAAATAAATGAATTCGGGTACAGTGACCCACTGAAACCCCTAAAACCGCACAACCGACGAGGGGCC
Organism: Sardina pilchardus; assembly: GCF_963854185.1. Classification (NCBI taxonomy): domain Eukaryota; kingdom Metazoa; phylum Chordata; class Actinopteri; order Clupeiformes; family Clupeidae; genus Sardina; species Sardina pilchardus. The sequence continues at coordinate 5,990,212 of NC_085013.1, forward strand.
TCTCCTTTTAACTGTGGACCACACGAACAAAAACACATAAATGTGTATTTTGCAAACCACACTGCCACAGCAGACAAAATACAGGCCACCATCAATGTTCAATCTCCTCCAATTCATTTCTTTTCTGGGCCAGGGCTTCTGATAAAGTGAAAATAATTTAGCATTTTTAGTTTTTACTGTAATTACGGTCAGGGAGAATGACCGTGGCGAACTGGGCATATGGAACATTCCAGAAGTAGGTCAAACGCCCTTCCAGAATATTGCCCATTCAATTAGTCTACCTTGCCGACAGGTGTTCTTTCAGTTAATCATCAATTGCTCCTCACCTAAACTGGGTCAAACAACAAAGACATGACATCTCACTGGCAAATGGTCAAACCACAGACTGCAGAGGCCTGCCAGTAGTTAGTCAAACGGTGACAGCTTTATTTGGCCCACAGCTGGTCCAACAACTACAATCTCGAACTAGAAATGCAATTCCAAGGAATTACCAGTGCATGAAAATGCAAAAAAAATTATAGATAGATAATGTAGATATGGCTACTAAGGTGTAGCTAGGGTAAACATGGTGGTTGCATAGTTTAAACAGAGTTGATAGTGTTTAGGTAGACATTTTAAAGCTTAAACATTCCTGTTCTAACTTAACTAATGATTTCTAACAGGTATTCTAAAATGTTAACTATGCTAACAATGATAACCAGGTTGATTGGTTTACTTGGCTAATGATTTCTAGCAGTAATGCTAAAAATGCTAACTATGCTAACAATGCTAACTATGCTAACAATGCTAACCACGTTGATTAGCTAACTTATCTAATCATTTTTAGCAGTTATGCTAAAAATGCTAACAATGCTAATAATGTTAACTATGCTAACAATGCTAACCAGGTTGATTAGCTAACTTAGCTAATCATTTTTAGCAGTTATGCTAAAAATGCTAACTATGCTAATGATGTTAACTATGCTAACCATGCTAACTAGCTAACTTGGTACTGAGGACTTTTATTTTGAAACATTTGTTGATGGGGTATCCATGGCTGCCACTATCAGGAATAAAGAAGTTACTGTAGTAAAATCAGGTTGGTTGCTATGGAAACGGTCATAAACGCTTAATTTTGATGGTTGCTATGTTGGTTGCTAGGTGCATGGAGGTCTCATGTAGTTGACTGGAGGCATAGTTGATGATAACTGACAGTTGGAATGGTTGAACAGTTAAATAGTTGAGTAGTTTCAATGGTTAAATGATTTAATAGTGTATTATTGCAGTGAGGACTTTTATTTTGAAACAGTTGTGGAAAGAGGAAACAGTTAACAGGATATGTAGTCTTCACAGAGAGATTGTATGCTTAAAGCCTGAGAGAGAGAGGGCTGCTGCAGGTGGGGCTGGCCACCTGGCATAAGATTCTAATTGCTTAATGATCCGATTGTGATGTCATAGAGGCCAATGTTAAGTCTATGGGGAAATTTGTAATAGTTTTTAATTTATAGTTTAAAAAGTATAAAAGTTGCAAAGTTGAAAAATACTTAGCAGCATTCCCCTATTTAAGACCTACGTTGCGACGTTTGAATGAAGTTTCTAAGTTAAACGGTTCAAGCTGAATAGAAAAAATGAATTTGATCAGCGGAATAATAAGAAGAAGAAGAAGAAGAAGTTTTGGAAGAACAGTACAGTGCATTTTCATGCACTGTAATGAGAGAAGTGACTGTAAGGCCCATTCAGTAGGACCGTTTCCCATTTCCCTTTTGCTCTTCATTGAAATTCTAGTTTAGGTCATACATATCTTTAGTTTTTTTTAAAGGTATGGGCTAAACATTTAGTTGGCAAGTTTAGTTTGCACATAACCCACTGCAATTAACCCTCTTTTTAAACTCTGTAGCCCAGTGGTCTTGATAGGCTATTCATTGAGCGAGTCTTTCTCTGCATTTGCATATTTTAACATGTAAAACAGTGTGGCGTGAACACAAAGCTGAGTTTAGCATCCTCTGGGACATCTACTGCTTTGGCCAGAAGAGGACACTCAGGTTATAGTCAGCAGGCTAAACTGGGGCAATAACACACACACACACACGCACACGCGCGCATACGCACACACGCACACGCGCACACGCGCACACACGCACACACGCACACACGCACACACGCACACACGCAAACACGCACGCACACACGCACACACGCACTCACACACACACACACAATTAGATAAAACACTGTGATGTATCTGTGCATTTGACTTTCGTATCAAATGATCCAAGTTAATTACCCTTGGCTGGGTTCATTGATGGCATCATTACAGTTCATTAGACATCTCAAATGAACCGATGAAAAACAAAAGCACCGATAGATATGCACACGCACACACACAGAGAGAGAGAGAAAGAGACAGAGAGAGAGAGAGAGAGAGACTATACCGAGAGAGACACAAACATAAGTGACGTCTTCACAAGATATATCACAGATACAATGAATCATAAGATATTCTCATGTAAATTCGTAGTCTGAGGTCTCCTGTAGTGCATGTCTCAGTGAGTGAGTGTGTGTGGCTGACTGCTGAGTGAGTTTTTGTGTGTGTGTGTGTGTGTGTGTGTGTGTGTGTGTGTGTGTATGTGTGCGTATTTGAGTGTGTGCATGTGTGTATGTGTATGTGTGTGTGTGTGTGTGTGTGTTTGAGTGTGCATGTGTGTGTGCCTGTGTGTGCATGTGCATGTGTGTGTAGGTTTACACGCTGTGCCATAGTGTGGATCCTGGAGTGGAGAGGCGGGGGCTGCTTTGTTAGCCTCATTCTTGGAGCAGCACTCTAGAGGGGCAGATTCCTTTGAAAGTTGTAGGAGGGAAGTTTCTGTCTCGCATTCTCTCCTTCCCTCCCTCCCCTCCCACTCTCTCTCTCTCTCTCTCTCTCTCTCATTCGCGGCCATAATCACATCGCATTCCTCCTCTCTACCTCTCCTCTCCTCTCTTCTCTTCTCTTCTCTTCTCTTCGCCTGTCTTCATGCTCCCCTTTCCTCTCCACAGGAAGAGGTGAAATTTAAAGTTATTTTTAAACTGGACGCTGAAGGGCTTCTGTAGGGTCCCGTTTCACGGTCGTCCATGATGGGGACACTTCTAGATCTTTCTCCTCCAGGCGGCAGATGTCAAAGGCACAGTCCACACTAATGATCCCACTCGATCCCAGCCAATAAGGAACTTGAGAGACTACATTGCAAAGGCCATGGGGAGACAATTGGGAGGCAATTGGCCTGGGGAGAAAATGGGAAGACAATTGGGACAATTGGAAGGCAATGGGCCTAGGGAGAAAAATGTGTGTTGTCTACAAGCTTACGGACAGTGGTGTAGTGGTATACGCAGGACTACGCAGTATGCCTACTAAAAAGCATCACCATCTCAGTATACCCACATAAAATAAGCAAGGATACGTATTAACATTTGGGGCTGATGACAGTATTCCCACTACAGCTAACTACTACGTCACAGTATATTCGCTACAGCTAACTAGACTAGGCCTACACCACTGCTGACGGATATGGATGAAACGACGATGTTTGAAACGGACGTATCTATTTTAGCATGAAAGGGGAGCGTAAATTAGACGCTAACAGATCACGGTCCTTTAGGGGATGAATGCAACTCTGCACCAACCGCATCCCCTAAAGCAGGGCCCTTACAGGACGCATGCCAAATCTTCACTCTGGAGATCCTCCACAGTACAGCATACTGTTAGGAACGGCAACCACACACACACACACACACACACACACACACACACACACACACACACACACACACACACACACACACACACACACACACACACACACACACACACACACACACACACACACACACACACACACACACACACACACACACACACACACACGCAAGCAGTAACACACACATGCAAGCACGCACTAACACACACACACACACGCACTAACACACACACGCACTAACACACACACACACACGCACACACGCACACCTTGGTGCAATATACAGATGGCCCTGCAGATGGGTCAGCTAGAGCAGGGCTCTTACATAAGTCGTGTAATGAGAGCCGGCGTGAGGAGGGCATACTGTACGTGTGTATAAGGATGGGAGGGCATCCCTGCTCTACGGAGACACGCCAACACTGGGTCAGGAGTCTACGGTCTGGCTTCTTTACTAACTTAGCATTTATCACCATCACACAATTGTGTGTAGCATGCCATAAATAGGGTAGTAGATTACTGGTGTGCTCACATTTGCGGTCACATTTCTTATTTATGACAAAAGGAAACTATGTTTAAAGATGCATAAAGACGCCAGAAGTTGACACTGATATTGATTTTTTTGACCTAGATCGTCTCGTAACACATCCCAGATTTGACAGCTGTTGTAAATTATGTGGGGAAGTGGAACTTGTGTGAGATACAGTGACGAGGTCTGTTTGAGACATGTCATGATCCCATTTGCTAGCATTTGCAAGTAAAAATGTGTGCAAATGAGAAAAAACAATATTTTGTTGCACAGGTATAGTACGCTTAACTTTCAAAAGTGTTCATGTTAGCCTATGAAATAATCTTATACTCTGAAAGGCACTGGTGCCAAGATAACTAGGTAAGAAAACTAGACCTATATCTCCTAAACAACCCAGGCGCAATTTCAAAGGGAAATTTATAAGACATCCCACTATGAGATTCCATGCAATTATCAAATGCAACGAGAGGCATTTTCTACCTGCATTACAGGGATTCTTATAGGCAAAAACTATCAATTC
>NC_085013.1:6002467-6007467 GCF_963854185.1 Sardina pilchardus
GATTTAAAATCCTGGAAGTTCATGACATGCAAAGCTTATCAGTGACTCTTCCCTCTCCCTTCTCCTCTCCCTTACAGTATGTGTGACAAGCGAGTTGACAAGTGTGGCATGCTCTGTTTGCCTCTGTGTGTGTATGTTTGTGTGTGTGTGTGTGTGTGTGTGTGTGTGTGTGTGCATCTTTCACCAGCCTCAAGAGGCTAACCCACAGTTTTCTTTTTTCTTTTTTTTTTCACTTCACTAAGTATCTCACTCTCCCGGCCAGCCCCCAAGTAAACTTTCTCCAAATATCCACCAGGATTAGACATTTTTCCCTGCAGAGCCCACGCACCTCCAGCAATCCTAGCCGACAGCACCACTGGCAACTCCACAGCAGCTGCCCTAAATATCCACTAAGCTCCTGCTGCATTTCAAAACACACGCATTTCTCTCCACAAGATATTTGCTGCCAGTCAGGTGTAATCCAGTTGGAGTGGTCTGGTGAGGTTGGCTGCGGTGTCACATATGCGGATATTAAATACTAAAACAGTGAGGCCTTCTATGTATCTCTACCGGATGAGGATGACGGTGCTGCTACACAGGAGAGAGACACAGACTGGCCAGACCGGACTAGATAAGTCTCAAGCTGCTGGGCACAGCTCCCTGGCCTGTGGTTAGACATGCAAAATATGTCGAAAAAATGTGCAATACGCAAACATACCTAACTACCACGTGTGTGTGTGTGTGTGTGTGAGTGTGTTTGTGTGTGTTTGTGTGTGTTGTGTGTGTGTGTGTGTGTGTGTGTGTGTGTGTGTGTGTGTGTGTGTGTGTGTGTGTGTGTGTGTGTGTGTGTGTGTGTGTGTGTCTGTGTGTGTCTGTGTGTGTCTGTCTGAGTGTTTGTGAACTTCACAAGACACAATCACTAGGTTTGTCCTAGAGGGCAAAGACAGCCAAGCATGCAAAAACAAAACCACACTCACACAGGCGAGTTAGTAGCACATTTGTTTATTGAAGGAAAAAGCGCTCCCATTTATCTACCCAATTCTTTCATTCTTTTTCCACACCTTTCTTGCACCTCTTATTCTGTCTCTCTCTCTCTCCCTCCCTCTCTCTCTCTCTCTCTCTCTCTCTCTCTCTCTCTCTCTCTCTCTCTCTCAAATTCAAATTCAAATTCAATGTGCTTTATTGGCATGACAAGGGGTATACTTATATTGCCAAAGCAATCAGAACAGAAGTACAATAGTAGTACAATACTACTATAGTAGTACAATAGTAGTACAATGTGTGTACAGTAGTACAATAGCAACACAGTTCTTAAAATAGATCAAATATTTGTATGTGTGTGTGGGGGGGGGGGGGGTTAATTTTGTGTGTGTGTGTGTGTGTGTGTGTGTGTGTGTGTGTGTGTGTGTGTGTGTGTGTGTGTGTGTGTGTGTGTGTGTGTGTGTGTTTGTCTGTGTCTGTGTGTCTGTGTAGGTCATTCAATGTCCCTCAGGTTGTGGCATGTCAATACATATTGGGCTGCAAGGTTTGCTTTGTTTCCTTCACCCAATAGTATTTTAAATTTGTTTTCCTCACTTAGATCATCAAAATGAGGAATTTCTAAATTTAGTTTATTAAAGTAAAAATTCCTAGTTTGGGACAAGGATGTACACTGTAGGAGGAAGTGCAACTCTGTCTCTACCTCACCTGTCGAACAGTGACCACATATTCTTTCTTCTTTTGGTTGCCATGATTTTTTATGTCTTCCTTTTTCGATTGCCAATTTGTGGTCACTTAGCCTGTACTTGGTCAGGGTCAGTCTCTGTTTTCTATCTCTGACAGTAGAGAGATATTCTGCTAATTTATATTCTCTGTTTAGGGCCAGATAACATTGTAATCTGCTTTGATGTTTAGTTTCTTCTTTCCAATATTCCAAATAGTTGTCTTTGCATTGTTTTATAATTTGGTTGACTCTGATTGGTTTTTGGAAAACAGTGTTGTTGTGAGACTGGTCAGGGTGTGTTTTGGGTGGGGGGGTTAGTCTCAACAACAACTGATGCAGGGGACTTTTTTCTGGGCTCAGCTCTTGGGTTTGGAGGGCTTTATAATGGAGGGTGTCTTGGGGGCTGGATGTAAGGTGATTAAAGAAATTTAGTGCTCTCTTATTTGTGTTAATTATGAGTGGGTATCTGCCTAATTCTGCTCTACAGGAATTGTTTGGTGTTTTTCTCTGCACCTGTAGGATGTATCTGCAGAATTCTGCTTGTAAAGACTCTATAGTGTGTTTTTCCCAGTGTGCGTAGCTATGATGACTGAGTGGACCCCATACTTCACTACCATACAGCGCAATGGGCAGGATGATACTATCAAATATTTTGAGCCAGATTTTAATTGGAATTTGTAAGTTATAAAATTTTCTTTTAATTGCATGTAGGGCTTTTCTAGCTTTTTCTTTTAGTGCATTCACTGCCATATGAAAGCTTCCTGAAGCTGTTATTGTTATGCCCAGGTATGTATAGCTCATGCTGTGTGGAATGACAGTGTTGTTTATTAGGAAGTGGTATTTACTTTCTTGACATTTGGCACGTTTTTGGAAGATCATTACATTTGTTTTTTTTAGATTGATTTCTAGGGCCCAAGTCCTACAGAACTGTTCAACTATGTTGAGTTGCAGTTGTAGTCCTTGTTCAGTTGCAGACAGTAGGACCAAGTCATCGGCAAAGAGCAAGGATTTTACTTCTTTGTCTAAGAGGGAGAGACCAGGAGAAGGACAGTTGTCCAATTGAATTGCTAGTTCATTTATGTATATATTAAATAATGTAGGGCTTAAGTTACAGCCCTGCCGTACACCTCTTTTTTGAGTGAAGTATTCCGTTTGTTTTTCCCCAATTTTGACAGCACACTTGGTGTTTAGGTACATAGACTTAATTAAGTCATATACTTTGCCCCCTATCCCACAATTTAACAGCTGATAATAGAGTCCCTCATGCCAAATGGAATCAAAAGCCTTCTTAAAGTCAATGAAACAGGCAAATATTTTTGTATTTTTTGATTGGCTTACATGTTTATTAATTAAGGTGTGGAGTGTATAGACATGATCAGTTGTGCGGTGTTTTGGAAGAAAACCAATTTGAGTTTTGCTTAGGATGGAATGTTCATCATTATAATCTACTAGTCTCTTGTTTAGGATACTGCAGAACAGTTTTCCTAGGCAACTGCTGACGTTTATGCCACGATAATTGGAAGGGTCTGATTTGTCCCCTTTTTTGTGGATGGGAGAAATCAGCCCTTTACACCACATGTCAGGAAAATATCCTGACAGTAGAATTATATTGAATAATTTCAATATTGCGCCCTGCATCTCTGGGGAGCTGCATTTGAGCATTTCATTTTTTATGCTGTCCGGGCCACAGGCTTTCCTTGGCCGGAGAGAATTTGTTTGAGCAGTTAATTCTTTAAAAGTAATAGGAAAGTCAAGGGGATTTTGATTGTTTTTAATTTTTTCTTCTAATAATTTTAGTTTTTCTTTTATTAAATGTTGGTCTTGATTGATTTCATGAATTGGTATGTCTTTATATAAATTTTCAAAGTGTTCTCTCCAGATTTTGCCATTTTGGATTGGTAATGCTTGTGTTTCCTTTTTATTGAAATTGTTCCACATGTCCCAGAATTGATTGTCGTTAATGGCTTTCTCAATATCTTCAAGTTTCTTTTGGTTGTAATTTTGCTTTTTGTTTCGAATTGTATGTTTATATTTGCCTAGAATTTCATTGTAATTTATGCGTAACGTGGGGTTGTTTGGTTGCCGATGTTTTTCATTTGCAAGCTTCCTCAGGTCTTTTCTGATGATCTTGCATTCATGATCAAACCATTTTTTTGTGTTTTTCTTTTTTATAGGCTTTCTTTTTTGTCTGATGAGGTCAGCTTTGATTGCTGCTTTATGAATGATTATATTTATATCATTTACGGCCTTGTTTACACCTTCCCTAGTAGGGACATATGTATTTTGGTTGTATTCTGATATGTCATTTACCAGGTCAGGTGAGTTCAGGGCCATGATGAACTTTTCCCTACTGTCTGGGGTCCATTTGTAAGTGAGATGTGAATTATAAAGTTCACAGGGCTCACTTTTTTCGCTACTCATTTGGCCTGAGAGTTTAAAGAAAACATTTATTTGACTGTGGTCTGATAGGGGAGATTGCTTTCTGACAGTGAATGCACTGATAGTGGAGGGGTCCATGTCAGTGATTGCATAGTCTACTACACTGGATCCAAGAGCTGAGGAGTATGTGTATCTCCCTAAAAAGTCCCCTCTGAGCCTACCATTAACTATGTATAGGCCTAAGGTTCGACAGAGTTGCACTATCTCCCTGCCACTTTGATTCACTTCAGAGTCAAGGTTGTTCCGATGGGCGATGGTTGGTGTGGTAAATTGGGGAAACTGGGCGAATACATGATTGTTTCCCTGTGGATCAACAATATCAGGTTCATTTCCTGTGCGTCCATTTAGATCTCCAAGTAGGAGCACGTTTCCTTGGGCCTGAAAATACGCAATTTCTGCATGAAGAGTTTCAAAAATGTCCTCTTCAAAATATGGAGAGTCAACTGGGGGTATATAAATAGCACAAAGGTATACATTCTTATCATTTATGCCCAGTGTTTGATCTAATTTTAACCAAATGTGTGATTTACTTTGTTTTATTGGTGAAATTTGATGGCAAAGATTTCCTTTATACCACACCAAGATACCTCCCGATGTTCTGCCCTTGCGTATATTCTTTAATTTTAAAGAGGGCACCATGACTTCATTATATCCTGAGGGACATTGAGTGTATGTATCGGTTTGACACCATGTTTCTGTCAAAATGATTATATCAACATCTTTGATCAAGCTCATGAATTCAGGGTTTCCGCTCTTCAGCTCAAAAGCTGAAGAGCGAAGGCCCTGAATATTCCAACAACTTATATGAAATGAACGCATTTGAAAACAAACAAAATGGACCTGTATAGTTAGACATATATGAAAATAACTACAACTATCT
>NC_085013.1:6027467-6082467 GCF_963854185.1 Sardina pilchardus
CTTGTGAAAGACTTCCTAACTTTCCAATTCCGAGAGCATAAACAGCGAATTTAAAGACCCAGCAGTCGCATGCCAAAAACAACTCAATGGTTTGGCGGCCGCTAAATTACACACCGAGACCCTAAATAACATTGCATTCCAAACTGCGTCGCAATGGTGCACTAGCGAGTCACCCATTGTGAAGTAAACAGCTGTATTTGTCTTACCTTGGGATGCAACTTGGCGAAGATCCGTCTATTTCCCAAGTTGCAAACAGGTTCATCGGCACGGGTCGATTTAGTGCCCCGCTCCCAGGGAAGCTCAGCCGGCCACTTCTTTCCGCCATGCTCGATGATATTGATGGACCCTCTCACTCCCGATGCAGTGAAATTGTGGGTAGCGTTAACAGTCCTGTTACCGCTGTGCTCAGGTTAACGATAAGCAACCCCACTGATCTGCAGTTACTGCGAGTGAATTTAGGCATGTGCAAGTGGTCTAGAGGACATGCTCATGTCGCCGCGACGCAGCCCATGTCGGGATCTCCTCTCGCACTCTCACCGCTCCACGAAACTGCAGTACCACGCGCCCACCGCCGCCACCAGGAAATCACGTCATAGCTTGTCCTGAGTGTCCGATGTGGTCTCGAACTCACTCACCGCTGGGCACGCTGGACTGCATCTGGCCCGGGTCCAAAACTGCTACAGTTCGATTTCAGCGAAGAAAAGAGTAAAGACAGTAGTTTTCGTTCAAATACTGACATTTTTGCTACTCTATTGACGCATGTTAAATATAGGCTAATAATTTAACAGGCTAATAAATATTTGTGGAAATAATTTGTGTTGAAATAACCTCTGTTATCAAACAATGACCTATTACCAAATCATCTGTCACATCTGGAGATTTGAACAAGCAATCTATTCTACCTGTAATCGATTAGGCCTATCTTCCAGATATGACTGCTGCTTTCCATATTAGGCCATCAACGAAATACTAGGTTCAATTTTCTCATCAACTATAACCTTTTTGGCTAATTAGACTTGTATGGAGCAGCATTTGGATAAGTGCCATCATGTGCCTAGGCCCTATACTTCCTTCATTGGACCACACCCTTGGAAAGGCAGCCTTCCCTGCAACTTTAACCCACCAAGAATGTACTGCTGTGATGGCCTATGGCCCACCCAGGTAGACAATAGTCATATAATTGGAAATATTCAAAGCACAATATCTGCAGATTCTGCACTATCTTATTGTGTCTCGTGGAAAGAGCATGCCTTGATGTGCGTTCCAGAGGACATGGTGTTCTTGTCGACTAATGCCCGGCTGTGGGGCGAGGTTCACGGACACAGCTCTCTGGCCCGTCGGGAGGTGACACTTGAGATCAGTCGTATTGATTGCCAAGACGTGGAAATAACTTTGCGGGTGAAATTATGGGGAAGGCAAGCCGTGTAAACATTTTTATTCACTGTCAAATTAACTCCGTATTCTACTTCATGGTAAGGTTTGAGTCCATAGGAGTGTAGCCTAGCCTTTCATTCCAAGACTTCAAAGAAACCTGGCCGAGATCAAGATGGTTTACTTAAAGAGTATGAAATGAGATGAATGTTTTTGTCCATCACACCCTCTATACTATGCTACTATCTCTTTCTCTCTCTCTCCCAGGACAGGGGTCTTTTAAAGACTTAAAATGGCACGGTCAACATTAGTCTGAACTAAATCACTCAAAAACTGTTATGTCTATAGAATTTTTTTTTTTCATTTTGGAAATTCAGAGATCATTTAATTTCACTGGATGGCCTTTCAGGATTCTACAGAGCATCCTTGAAAGTAAGTGTACCGTCGATGAATGGTTTGCTACAGAGGGCAAATGAGTAGGCTATCAAATTAATTCAGATGGTGGAGCATGCACAGATAGAAAAAAAGAGAGAGAGAGAGAGAGAGAGAGAGATGTGGCCTTGGAGTCACTGGAGAAGTAAGAACAAACAGTGAAGCACATTTAAGTACAAATTCAGGGCCAGACTCTAGAGCCCATTTTAAAACCCATTTTGCGTGTGTTCAAAGAAGCTCCCACTCAGCATATGGCCAATATGACTGAGCCCCTGGGTCTTTGTGCATGTGTTCTGTTCACGAGAGGGTCCTCATTGATCTTTCTCCAACTGGATCCAATGATCTAATGATGATACATACAGTTCCATATGAGATAGGCATGATGGAGACATGGAGTTCTGTATGGCTACAAAGGCCTTATTTTCAAGGTTATTTTCAGGCTACAGCAAGTGAAGGTTGAGTCATACAGACCAAAATTATAACAGATGTGCCATAGAATGTGTAGTGAGGGGCTTCCATTGCAGTCATGTCATTGATAGGCTATATAGCAATCAATCTCTGGGTGAGTTGATAATCTAAATTTTACATTATGTTTAAAATTGACAAAAAGGGGAATTCCTCCATTGTGTTACTTTCAAGTCCTGTGGAGAAAAACAACAGTTTGGGAAAAATACACCTGAATTCCTGGACATATTTGCTTATGCGTAAACATAGAAAAGGGCGTGGGGTGTAGCTTGGCTTTGACTTTGGTCCAGACATTCTCCAATGGGGGTGGTGTCAGGCAAGGGTGTGCTGCTGGATTAAAACAAGCAACTGGATCAACTTTTAACACCTCTCTCTCCTTCAGCACTGCTGAATATAATCCAACCCTTTCACCTCATCAATTGGGAGGACAGCACAAGTGGAACTCTGAGTTCCACTTGGATCGCCATCATACCCGATCCCAGTGAAAACTGAGCCCTGGAGAGTTGCATCCACTGAATCAGTGCCCATGTTCGCCATGTGACTAATTAATCCATGTGACCGCTGTACTGTCAATCTATGACATGGCTTCCTGTCCGGTTGAATGAAAGAAGTGGAACCAGTAACAAAAAGTCAAATTAATCATTTAACTTTGACAAACATTTGTGGGAATTGCCAACAATATCAAAACAAAAGGTTTGGTTGCCAAGGGTGAATGTTAAAAACAATCCTTCACCCTGGTGACGATGGTTCCTGCATGGGTAATTGGTTGGGAGGACATCATGTTTAGTTCTAGATCAACTGGCGCTGTAGGGGAAGGCTCATGGATGCACTCAGGAAATGCTTGGACAGACTTCAGTGTGAAAATGAGGAAGGCAGAACTAAACATTGTGAGAATGTTATCAGCTCATTACGTACTGGAATGCCCCTTCAGCACGTCCTGCGTGTTTATCAAAGCCAGGGACACACCAGGCCAGCCACCACCACAATTTATCATTTGGGGCGGGAGGACACAACAACAAACATCAAGTCCAGCGTCCAACAAAAATGAGGAAGTGACAGCAGTATGTTCTGAGTTGCCTTGTTGCAGGTTGTGGTCACATAACTCAACCTATAACATAACCTACACATGACAGTCGGTTGTAGTGGAATTGTGGTTTGTTATTGCTAATGAAGATAGGCTATGTGCTTGTTTTTATTTTTCCATGCTGTCTGTGGCACCCATCATATTTTACGACTCTATGGAGGTTTATTAAATAGCATTAAAGGATGAGGCTCTTATCCAGAGCAGATTACAGTGAAATAAGAAATAACTACAGGGATGGTCAGGTGGCTTGCTCAAGGGCAGAACGGTGTCAGGTTCAGGGATCTAACACACAAACTTCAGGAGATTTTGGAAGCCCAGATCCCACACCACTAGAACACCACCATCAACTTCAAATGTTTGTTTTGGTTTTCATAGGTAGCGAGGATTTACCATTGGCATACAAGAACTCAATTACTTCTAGCCACAACAATAAAGCCAGTTAAATATCATTAGTGAAAAGAATTACTGCTACTCCACATAAGGGTGTTCCACTGAATAGCTTCATAACATCAGCACTGCAGAATGCTTGCCAGGCCTGATATTTTGTAAGCATATACTGCCACCTAGTGGAGCTATACCATCATTTCAGCACCATATTCATTTATTATGCACATGGTTATCATAGCAGGCTATTCTTCATTTTAAGAGACTATTCTTTACTCTAGTAGGCTTTGTGCCTTCATTCCAGGTTAGTTAGTTAGAATATGGAGTATATTGACAGCTACACTTGAATATATCAAGGTGTTTTTTTTTACTGAAATCCTTGGGCGATCTGCACCAGACTTCAAAGCGAACCGTGCCAAGACTACCTCCGGTTCACATTATGCACAAAAAATGCAGAGTCATTAATCTGAGATTGTGCAGAAAGCTGAAGGAGATCATGTGTGAAAACACCCTCAAAAGCCATAGCATAAATATGACCTGCGAACATATTAACCCTTCGGCATATCAATAGTCAGAGGACATCAGAACAGGCAGAGGAGAGACCACAGTAAAGTACACATCAAGGTTTTCTTCTGCTTTATAGAGCGAAGCTGCAGAGATCAACCTTCACAGGATCACAATAGTGCAACTTTGAACTTGTACAGGATATCAGCCCCCACTCACCTGACAAATTAACCCGATCAATATTCATTATAACGGAACATAAAAAGTAGTCTGTAAGCAGAGAAAAAGCTTTCCAATCTTAATTTGGTTATAAAACTGTGACTGTTACTCAGCCAATGCTTTTGAAATCACTGGGACTCATCTACCACGCCAAACTGTTCAAAAAGGGCACAACCAAAGCCCATGATGACGTATACACACACCACACAGAATAAGATCTTAAAGTCTTTTATTCTTTATAACAAATCACAGTCAACAGTTAAATTAGCGCAGCCTGAGGAGTATAACCCACATTATAACCCCAGCCCCTCCCTAGTACTCCAGTTGCTTTATGGATAAAACAGCTGCATAGGAAGCCACTCCCCCTACTGGCAAAAAGAGGAGTTCTCTAGCTGTGCCAGCAGGAGAGACCACTCTGACATGACAAGAAGCAGGTTTTTCCTTCTTACCACCAGCAGTAGAATAAACGTACAAATTAAAAAGAAACAGGTTGTCACTGCTACAGTTCTGTTTAATTGACAGGGGCGTTCCCCTTTTTAAATGATTACAGCCAATGCTTAAGAAATATCGCTGTGAGCAAAGTGTTTTCACCAGTTTCATTTCAGATGTACCACATTTCAATGGGAATTTGGGGGTTCAGGAGTTAAGGATGGTCAATTCCAAACCATAGGACACTCAATGTTAAGCTAACGAAGAAAAAGAAATAAAAATTAAAGGGAGAAAAAAAAGTAAGTTGTCCAACGAAGGTCACCTCACAAGAACAATTCAATGTGGTGAAGACATGCCCACACAGCATTACACAAAATCATCCTCATCTTTCATAAAATAACAAAAAGAATCATTAAGTGCATCCCCACTTAAATTTCTCTCAACTTCAACTTTAAGACTAAACAAAGGTTTATTAAAAAAAAACAAAAAAAGAACAAGCTGAAGCAGGACAGTCTTACAATAGTGCTTGTGCGCACACATACATGTTTACACTACCCACAATGCCTATAGGAGGCATGACTGCAGGAAGCCAAGTCCAGGAGCTTCTGAGGAAGATGTGGAATCGAGACTGGATGACACCATGCCAGACACACACACACGCGCAATCACCCACTCAAGGGTACAAATAAAACCACCTGCAGGAGAAATTGAAAAATCCTACACAGACAGGAGTTGGGGGGGAGGGAACAACAAAGAAATTAATCTTTCCTCAGTTTAAGGTCAAAGCGGTTCACCGCAGCGAGGGGGTAAAAAACAAAAAGCAAATCTTGGTGGGTGGTTATCAACCAAACAGGATGACATGGCAGGAGCTTGCAGTCCAACAGTGAGGCCGAGAGCCATGACTCACACACACACAGGGCTACAAGAGGAAAATGATAAGAGAGCCAGGGGGAGGGGGGGGGTGGAGAGGCTTCACCTCCCACAACATTCTACTCAAACTGACCCACCCCGCAATCCAGGAGCGAGCCACAATCATGGTCTCTGGTCTTCAGTTCATCCTCACCCCCTCACACACACGCGCACACACACACACACACAGATCGACACTTCTGCCTCACTGTCACACACACACACACACTCTCTCCGTCGCCCATCAGTGCTGGCTCTCCACGGAGGCGGAGCGCGAGCGGGGCGTGCGGGACCTGGAGCGAGAGCGGGAGCGGGACTCCTTGCGCTCGGGGACGGGCGTGACGGAGCGGGAGCGAGACCGGGAGCGGGACACGGAGCGGGGCGGCGCGTCGTTGCGGCTGACGGACGGCTTCTTGTCCGGGGAGCGGCTGGCGGAGCGGGAGCGGCTGCGCGAGCGGTTGGAGCGGGAGCGGTTCCTGCTGCGGCTGCGGCTCGGGGACTTGGAGCGGGAGCGGGGCGAGCGAGAGCGGGAGTAGCTGCGGGACCTAGAGCTGCTCCGGCTACGACTGCAAAAGAAGGAAAGAAAGAAAAGCAGAGAAAAAGAGAGAGAAAGGGCCAGTTAGTCAAACATTGTACTCCAACCTTTATTGCATACAGTTTAGTATGCACTACATATGAAATATTTTGGCTATTAAATACTAAATAGCGCACAGGCACAAGGGAGGCTACACTCAAACGATCAGGGTCAACTCAACTCCAAAGGGACATGACATTAGAGAAGACAACAATGGAACACAAACACCAAACTGCCTACAAAGCAAAAGGCAAGAAGGGGGCTGGGCAACACTCACTTCCTCTTGCGGTCCTCGTAGAGCTTGAGTTTGCGTCCGTTCAACTCTGTTCCATTCAGTTTGTCAAGGGCATTCTTCATATCGCTGTGAGAGGCAAACTCAACCACACTACAAAGAGAAAAAAAGAAAAAAACAACATTAGCACAACAGATTTAGAGATCATCTCGGGTCTGCCCTGACATTTAAATGGCATGTCATGGCCACCATGCAAAAAAATGGCCACCACAGATTTGAAATGTTGCAAAATTCAAAGGAAATTGCTTGAGGATGCAAGGTCATCAACTAGTGTTGAACCATCAAAACCCTTGACTAGGCACAAAGAGAATGAGCTCTAAAAACTCATTCAAGTTCATGTAGACATTTAAGTTAAAATGGATGCTTACCCTTCGTTCTGTTTGGGTCTGTGAGCGTCCACAAACGTCACCTCCCCGACTTTTCTCATCACATCTTTCAGGTCCTGCGATGAGGCGCAAAACAAAGTCAGTGACGACTCGCAACACACACACGTGCATACACAGTATACGCAGGCAAGCAGGCAAGACACACATGTACACAAGTCACAAACATGTACGATGACATTTACTAATGCATTCCCCCATTGTGCAACAATAATCCGTGCTCATGTAGGAAAAACCTCGCCAGCGTCTGGGACAAAATCTACTGCTCCTCTTCAAAAAGAGGATAGCACACTTATATTGTAGAAATTGAAACGAAGGCAGCAAATTGGTTCCTTTATGTGGGTGCGTGGTGTTCATTGCAGATGGACATCCATAGTGGGTTTGTGGTGAAATGGCTTGTCTACACTACAACTACGTCTAGATTTTTAAAGTTGTTTTCTACTGAGGGTGTTCTAGATAAATGGACACTTTACAAAACAAAAAAAAAAAAAAAAGGGAAAAAAAGAATTTGCACACACTTTGGTTACAAGGCGTGTTTTTGTTTTGCTTTAAATATGGTTCACATGAACATGATCCTCATTTAAATATAGTACATTTCATAGGAAAAACACCCTCAAAACTGAATCCCATTCTCCCCTTTGTGCCCTGGCTACCCTGGCCACCCTTTTAAACACCAAACCCCTTCACATGAGCGCAGTGCTACTTACCGTGTCCAAACCACAGGAGACATTAGCAAAGAGCCACTTGTCCAATTAGCAAATGGGGAGCGAACCAACGCAGTGTTAAGCCCTTGAGAAACGACCACAGCCATCCGGGCCTCCATAAGTAAGGAACCACCAGAGAGAGCAAGTAGTAGTAGTAGTAGTAGTAGTGGGGGGGGCACCGGGGGCAGGTGCAGCGGGGTTGTGAGCCCACGCCTGCTTCACTGCCCCCCTGCCCAGGCTTCGTCAGCACCAGATACAAGACCCAAACGGAAGAGTGCGCTGAGAGTGGGGGGGAGGGAAGCGTGCTGGACTCAAGTAGGGGGAGTACAGCGGATACAGCAGTTGGAGTCGCCAGCCTGCGGACCCTCCTCTAAGGCTATCCTGTGCTACTGTAGGGGGAGGCCCCGCCGAGACCCACTCTAGACCAGCGGCAACCGCGGGCGAGGCACCATAGGGGCACTATTGAGAACAACCAGCAGAGGACTATGCCCACCAGACCCCTCCTCTCCCTGGGGGCAGTGCATGCCACTCCGTTATTAAGAACCAGACAAGAGCAGCTGTTCAAAAAGAAAAGGTTTCAAAAAAATGTACTTGATTAGATAAAACCATTCAGCATTAAGACTTAATTTGCTTTTTTCTTTTCTGCCTTTTTTTTTTAAACTAGGATGTTTCTAGGAATTTGTTCTCCTTTTTTTTGAATGATACAAGTACAAAGGTGGGTGAAGGTGAAGTTTAGTAAACATTACTGGGTTCACTGTAATGACAAGAAATGGCAAGGGGCGGAATTACCATAGTTTGTGGATAGCATTGCAATGAACCACAGCACTTTTACCTTCACCTAATCCATAACTAGAAAAAAGGGAGTCAACTTGTACAGATCACTAAAGGTGTTCATGTGTCATAATGAAAAGTAGCAAGCAAAGGGGCAATTCTCCAAAGACAACCTGAGGACAACATTCCGCTCACCTGCCAACTGATCCGAGACGAGAGGTTCTCCACGACGATGCGGTGCTCAGTGCGAACAGGTGGACCATACCTGTAACCAAGCAGTCAACATCACTTTAACAGGGGCACCCAGATACAAGCATCAAAGTAAGTAACATATTCTAAAAGACAATCATACTATTAAACAGATACCGTACCTAGAACCTCCACTACGAGACTGGCGATAGCCACCTCCAAAGCGAGGGGAGAACCGTCCGCTGCCACCACCACCACCACCGCCGCCGCCGCCACCACCACCCATTCCAGGACCACCTCCTCTTCCTCTACGAGACCGGGCATGCTCAATGGTGACCCTGTAAACAAAAAGTCCAGTCATACTCTTGTCTCGGACCCCTCACCAATCTGGCTTTTATTTACACAGCTCAACTATTAAATAGAAAGGTGGTTTGTACCTCTCGCTGCACAGCTCCTTGCCATTCAGCTCATAAACCGCATCATCTGCATCCCTGTGGTCATCGAATTCCTACAAAAAATGCAAACCGGATTAACTTACTTTGAACAGTCAATGGTAGGCTACAGAAAAAGAACCCGAGGTTAAAATATATAATTTACTTACCACAAATCCAAATCCATTCTTCAGATTGATCTCTCGTATCCTGCCATACCCTTTGAAAAACTTCTCCACGTCTCTTTCACGGGCGTGAGGGCTCAGGCGACCAATGAACACTCGACATCCACTCATGGTTACAAGTTCCTGAATACGGCAAAAGTGATCAATAAGTTGTCAATTTCAGAACAGAATGTGCCGTCTCTCCACTTGGAAAGAATGCTGAAGTTTAGGTTAGGCAAGAAAGCAGTAAAATTTTGGATAAGTTTAAAGAACACAACAAAAAGTTGTGTGGTGGTTTCGAGTGGCCAAAACAAAGCAAAACCTTTGACCACTGCTCGTGTTTGTTATTAACCACTAACTTCGACGAAACTGGCAAAGCTGGCCGATAAGCCATTAGAAGCTAGCAGCTATAGCCGTTAAAGAGACCATCTTGCTGGCTAGCTCGCTAACGTTAGCAGTAAGCTAGTAAGCACTAGCTAGTAAGCCATGCTAGCAGGAAGTGGTAATCGGACTTTGTATCGAAATTGACCCGAAACCTTTCCCCTTCTACATTGCAACGCTTTACGAGTAAGTGAGAGTGGATTCATAATGTGAAAACCCAACCCGAGGACAAGTTTTCACGCGAACATCAAGTGCCTAGCAACTTGGGTTAGGTAGCATAGCGATAGCAAGATCAGCACACAAGTTACACGGGGATACGTTAGTAAACGTTAGCAATTTTACAAACACTCGTCATAACACTACTATATGGCATGCTAATTGAAATCATTCAACATTTGATGCACATCCTTCGAAGCTCGATTGTGAGAATAACTGCGAGTTGTTTTAGTCGGCCTTTCGTCAGGAAAGAACCGCTAGCTAATAGCTAGCTAGTCATGGTTGAAAGCCTGTTAAAAACGTGTTAGCTCGCCAGCTGTCCAGGCTTCGGTGGTATTAAGTTACCTACATCGGATGTTTTTCCCCTATATAATCTAGATTTACGATCACCTCCTTTGTATACACAAACATTGTCTGCACTAGTACTACGCTATATATGAGTAATAACATGAAAACAGAATCATGGAAGTTTAGGGCCACGATGTCACTCACCTTGCTGCTCGCTCGTAAAGACAAAATGGCGTTTCTCTGCAACTCTGGCAAACAGGAAATGTTAAGCGAGCGCTCGTAGCCTACCTCCTTATGTAGGGGGGTTGAGGGCGTGTTCTCAACTTCTCAGATATTTGACTAAACTCCTTGTCCTTGAATGATGTTTTCATTGTCTAGAAATTCTACTAAGCGAAGGTCTACTGTGTATAACCAAATATGCCCATGCCAGTGGGCCTTATGGCTGGCCCTTATGAGAGAGACCCTTTGAAGTATTTTGGGACAAAATATTATAGGCCTAGTAGGTAGGCTACAGACAGTGTGCACACGTAGGATAAGTAGCCTATTTCAGAGCAAAGAATAGGCTACTAGCCTAACAAAGAATTACTACAGAAATCTTAGAGTAGGCCTACAGAGATCTTTAGGGTAGTTATGTTTAGTAGGGGGGGTTGTGAGATTGGCACACCTTAAGCAAATGAAGCTAAAGACCCACTGAAAATCAAACATTTTCTGTCTCTCATTGGTTGTGTGTAACCTATTTTGTAAGAGTTCACCCCATCATTCCATTATTCTATGTGTAGTAGCTTAGCCTAGGCTGGTGTGAAATTACAACTGATTATTAAAAATATGACAAAGCGACTGATAAAAATTCTAATTATTTATTCTTCAACCATTCTTAAAATGTGTGGCATCAACAGTTCAGAAAAGGAAATACCAAGGTTGAAACTGACTCAGTAGCCTACCGTAAAAAAAAAACACACACTGGTAGTTATAACTGCCTCATCAGAAACTGCCAAAAGATTTTTTTTCTGAGGTGAAGTCAGGACACCTTTCAAACATCATTCCAAAATAATGAAATAAAGTCCGGAGATAAACAGGTCAAATAAGAGGCCTTATACCATGATTTCATGGTGCTGCATGTCTAAAGGGAAACTTGAAGGAGGAATGAGTAGAAATATGAAAGTGTTCTATAAATATTTTGTGCCGTTCTCATTGTTATGGAGCCTGCCCTGAACACCTGTGGCACACCACTGAAAACCATGTGACTGTACTCTGAGGACCTGAGAGGGGGGCTGGGTGTAGAGCCCTGGAGAAATACCACACACACACACACACACACACACACACACACACACACACACACACACACAAACATACATTGTGGGTTCGGAAATTAAAAACAGCCTCATAAGAAATGGAGATGGAAAGAGCATGTATATGCACCTACATTAGCAGCACTGCCACATGGACAGAGTGAAACTGTAACACAAACATAAAGGAAAAGGGAATGATTGAATTTGTTTTTCACATGATTATCTTCACGAAACCCCTCTTTGAAACACTTAAGCATGGACTACTCAGAGGTGTGAGACATATTAGTGGGAGCACAATACATTTTGTTTCAGTCCCAACCCAAAACTTTAACTGGAGATCACACACAGAAAAACAGCCATTGGCAAACCCAAGACTTGTAGGTTGCCTGACGACCCTGTTGCCCAACCCCCACCACCATCACCTCAGAGATCTCATGAGCAGGAATGGGCAGCAGGCAAACTGAGTGGCCATTAATGTGGGAGCCATGAATTTAGCTCGTCCACTTCACACAGCCTTTTTTTGTGGAATACTTCACAGTAGAAACCCCCCTCCCAGTTTCACCATCCTGTTCCACTCCCTATCCTCCAATCTCCCTTCCCCCGTCAATCAGAAGCACAACAACTCCAATCATTGTTCAGATGGGGCATTTGAATACAGACAGGCAACTGTTCATCTGTGAGCCTGTGAATTAACAACTGAGAGGTTTTATGGCGGACTGTCTACAGAAAGAACGCAATGTACGCATGTCAATGTATGTGTTAGTGTGTGGGAGCAGGCATGTGTATGCAAGACTGTATGTGTGTGTGTGTGTGTCCTCCTGTCAAGACTAAAATACCAATCCCATATACAGTAAGTTAAATACTCATTAGTACAACTCAGCCAACCATCTGCCTATTGGAAACAATGCTGTTCTACAACAAAGAAAAAAATCCTGAATTTGACCTTAAAATAAGACAAACAGACAAGTGACAGATGACAATAAAAAGCAACAGAAACTTGAAACATGAGACAAAATTGTTCCCAACGGTTATGCTGTTTGTTGATATTTTCTGGTTGGTGGACATGTTTTTGAGGACATCTGCAGAATATGATCCTTTCCACTTGGCACATTGTTTGTTTTCCGTGAACTTCTGATTGACCAGTGCAGTGCGGAACCAACTCCGTGGCCTGCAAGCCTGCATTTGCCGACTGTGACACTAGCGACAACTAAGAAAAGTTCATTGGTAAATCTGAGTCCCGTCTCAGGTAGACACCTACTCTACGAAGGGACAACTGAGCTCTTGATGCAGGAGCAGAGAGACAGCAGGCTAGTTTATCATTTTAATCTAAGATGAGGGAAGCATACAAAAAACAGATTGGCATTGGTCAGTCTCCGCTGTCCATTCTTTTAAAAAGAGCAGGGATCTTCTTGTCCCGTAAAAGAGGAACAGTTTAAAAAAATGGCTTGGCAAAAGGCTAGTTCCTCTGAAAGGGTGAAAAAAGGAAATAGATTCTAAGAACGGAGAGTCTGTAGCTGAAGAGATAAACTGGGCATCATCTGTAATCCATGGTGGCTCTGTTGTCAGAGTAGGATCACTCCTCTCTTTCTCGCTTCCTCCCTCTCCATCTCTCTCTCTCTATATATCTCGGTTTCATTCTCTCCATTGATCTTTGGAGAGAGGTGAGGTTAGTTGGTCATCCAAGCCTGCAGGTGGGGCCGCAACTAGCCCCCAAAGGGAAACAGCAGGGTTCAGTGCTTTAGCTATGCGACACAACACAATATGGCCCACCCCAATGTCAGACCCGGGTGTGACGGCAGCTGTGGGAGGCCCCAGAGGCACCTCCTGAGGCCCCGGTGGCCGAGGGAGAGTCCTCGTCACTGGACTCGGCCTGCTCGTCCTTGTGGAGGCCCAGGCTGATGTGGCTCTGGAGGGCGGCCGGCGTCAGCCACTCCTTCGGCAGGCAGCTCTGGAGGAAGGGGATGCAGGAGCTGAAGTAAGCCAGCCGGTTCACCCAGCGAGGGATCTCCCGACCACACAGCAACTGGAAAACGCACGCACACACACACACACACACACACAAAGTTTTAATCATTACTCTCATTGTTCAATCACTACTGTCATTGTATTGCAGATGTTCCCACAGTGCATGTATTGATAACTGCACTCTGTTTTATTGACTGCAGTAGAAATTACATAGTGTTATAATTAACATGTGACCAATGGTTTACTGACTGCAATAAAAGCATGGTGTTACTGATTAGCTTGTGACCAATGGTAAAGAATTGGCATGTCTTCAGTAAGAATGTCATCACTATTGTTTTTAAGTACAGTCATGAATTTAAATTATCTTCAGAAATGTTGCAGTTATCAAATGAGGAGTTGCAAAAGCCTCTCAATGCCACCTCTGTCAAAAATGAGATAACGCTGATGAGCAAATCCACACATATACGTTAATCAAATAATTTTGCCTCAAAGAATGCTGAATACCACTTCCTCAATACCTCTTCCTGTTCTGAAATATTGATTTGTAGGCAAAAACCTATAGGAGCCTGATAAAAAAAAAGGTAATTTAAGTCAAAAGTGATCAGAAGGATTTAGAGGGTTTTGCATTGCATCTGAACTCTTAATACTTGCTTACAAACTTTACTTGGGAAATTGAGACAAAGACTGTCTTCTTTTTACTGTGATACCATTGTCATCTCTGTCACCGGTGGACGGCATTTTGATAAATTACCCTTGAGACAGATTGGATGTAATTACATTATCACTTGTCACATTTAATCTATGATATCACGGCAACACAAGCTTATATATTATGTCATTGTACTGAGAAATCGTAGCAACATAGCTGAGTGCTAAGATTAAGGCTTCTGTAACCATGTTTTGACCATCATTTTGCCGAATTTTCTTTTCAACTGATAAAATCAATGTCAAAGTGTTCTTTTGTCTTAACACCCTTCCATGCTTTATGTTCTGTAGGCCTATCAAAAAAAAGAATGACATGTTACAAAAGGCAATAGAATCCTTCATTTCCTGTTCACATTTATTGGTTTCTTGGCCTCTGCTGAGTCTGGTATGACTTTTCAAGGATTTCAGATGTCTGATCATCAAGGTCTCGCTTTGGAACACCCTGTACTTAACCTCCCCTCCGACCAGAATCCCCCTTGCTATTACAGGGCACCTGGCTTTTGTTTTAATCGCACTGACAAGAACATTTCCCTCCGTGTTTACAAGGTTAGTGTTCTCTCTGTGTTCGGTTCCCTGCACATAAAAACAAAACAGGCCTTCCAATCCAGTCTGTCCATGTTTGCCATGGTGACCTAGCCTGGTAGTAAACCAGACCCTGGAATCTTTCAGATTAAGGGTCTGGCCACAAATAATGAAAGTGGCCCAACTCGAGGGGCGGCACCAAGCATGCATTTGAAAATATCACGGCACACAATTGGATAACACTACGACCAATCTATCTATTAATGCAAGGAACGTCTGTCTGTGTGTCACTCTGTCTGTCTGTTCCACGCATAAGTCTCAAACCACTCATCTGACTGCTATCAAATTTGGTGGGTGTCATCCTGGTGGATGGCACGAGTGTGTGCAGTGCCAAATTTCATGTTATACGAACCAAAAATGCCACATCTGGGAAAAAATGGCACATATGGGCTCTGCACTAGTATTTACTGATTTCAAAAGTTGTCGTCATCAGTTTAGCTCGCCCCTGGCCCGCCTATATCAGATATATCAGGTTTCCCCAGATGGTTGGGGTAAACGTAACGTGCATCACTGCTCATGGCCAGGGTATCTTGCGGACACAATTCAAATTGTGCTCTCGTGAGAACTCTGGATTTCCAGGGTAATGGTGACCTGTGATAACGTGAACAAGGAACAGTGCCAACGCAGGCCTCACCTCTGACAGAGAAGAGGAGAAGTGGTTGCAGTTCTTGTGCATGAGGTGGTAGGCATTGCCTTTAAACTCTTTTCCCAACTCCTCCATGATCTTGTCAATGTCCTCCTCTGTGAAGTCCGTTGTGCCCAGTGCAATCGACTCCCTGTAGGAGACAGGAACCACCAAGCTGAATGTATGACTCTCTCTACCAAAACATTTAATCAAATCTTTACTTTATCTCTGTAATAAGTCATACTTGTTTTTCATATATTCTACATCAAACACTTACTTTAGTTACAAATTGGATAAATGACATGGATAACAGCAGCATAAAAGACAACTGTACAGAATGGATAACAGTACAGCATGTTTGTGTACTGTTACTATTATTATCAATAGATTAACTGGTGTCTTTGTGTGCATGCACGCAGATGAGTGAGAGTATACTGAACCTGTCAGACTGAGAAGTCCTTGATTATATTGAGAGAACACTCCAGTTACAGACACTGTAACCTTGGTCTCAGATCTCTTTCCACAACGCACACCAGACACTGACCTTTCAAATACATCCTCTGACCTTTCTACATTTTGGCAACCTTGAAAGTTCAGATCAGGATTATTTAGTATTTTTCGCCAGAGTGACACTTGTGTGTGTCAGAGGGAATGTCAGAGAGAGAGAGAGAGATATTCTGTATGTGAATGTGTGTGTGTGTGTGTGTGTGTGTGTGTGTGTGTGTGTGTGTGTGTGTGTGCGTGCGTGCGTGCGTGCGTGCGTGCGTGCGTGCGTGCGTGCGTGCATGCGTGTGTGTGTGTGTGTGTGTGTGTGTGAATTACACTCACTTGAATTTGAAAGTCTCTCCAAGCTCAGAGGCATTTCCAGGGGTGATTTCGAAGATTCCACTGAAAGGATATGGATGGCCGCCATATGCAAACTCTGGCCAACAAACAGAGGAATAATAATCAGTTGCACTTACATAAAGTCTTTCTCAATCTCAAAACAATTGACAATATAGCACCTTTTACAATCTCAAGACAATTTATATAG
Organism: Sardina pilchardus; assembly: GCF_963854185.1. Lineage (NCBI taxonomy): Eukaryota > Metazoa > Chordata > Actinopteri > Clupeiformes > Clupeidae > Sardina > Sardina pilchardus. The sequence continues at coordinate 6,043,860 of NC_085013.1, forward strand.
CGCCTTTCTTAATCTCAAGATAGGCATATAAACTTAAAATAAAATCATATCTGTACTAAAGATTGTTTAAATGAACTGAGGGATTAGTCACACAATTCACATATGATACACATATAAACAAAAAGCAACAAATACATAACATGTCGCATACATTTTCTAAAACATTTTAGATAGGAAATTATTGATTAAAAGTTGGACGTTTAATGTGTGTGTTATCGATCTATTTTTGTGTCTTGTGACTAATTCTCCTTCTCTTTTGGCCCCAGTAGCAGGAGTGATGCTATCAAACCTTTGTGTCCCTCCACACTCCCTTTAGTGCGTCATGCCCATGACGTGGGCCGGGCAGCCTGATACTTTTGTAGCATAAATGAGTCTCTCTCTCTCTCTCTCCCCCCCTCTCTCTCACACACACACACACACACACACCCACCCACACACACACACACACACACACACATACACACACATACACACAGACACACAGACACACGCACATGTAGATGCACACACACACACTCATGCACACACACATCCTCATGACAGGGAGACCATTTTTCATCATCAATCTCTCAGCTAATGCTGCAGCCCTGTGTCTGCCAGGAACAAAGTGTATAGAAACCAGACACACACAACCACGCATACACACACTCACACACACAACCACGCATACACACACTCACACACACAACCATACATACACACACTCACACACACAACCAAACATACACACACTCATACACACAACCATACACACACCACTACACATATACACAACACTCACACACACAACCACGCATACACACACTCACACACACAACCACACATAAACACACTCATACACACAACCATACATACACACACTCACACACATAACCACACATACACACACTCATACACACAACCGTACATACACACACCACTACACATATACACACCATTCACACACACAACCACACATACACACCACTCATACACACAACCACACATACATACACACACCGCTCACACACACACCACTCACACACAGAGACCAGACAGACTTCTGTCTTCTACCCCCCCCCCCCCCCCCCACCATAGACGTGTGCGATGACTTGGTGGTGAGCGGTGATTCAACAGTCAGCGCAAGGGAAAGAGGACAGGTTGTGGGGATGAGTCCCCGAGAAACGACACGATCGCGGCGCCCCCAAAAACCCGACCGACCTGACAGACTGACGCTCTCTCACACACACACACACGGCTTTGCGTACAGAGAGACCGTTGCGCCAGATCACGGGCCTACACACGCTCCCTGGGCCAAAAGACAAACCTCTTGACACTGCTGGCACTACGCAGGCATATTCAGACTGAATATGATAAATGAGAAACACTGTTGAGGGCTTAAAGGAAAAACAAAGCATCTTCTGCACAAAGCATCTGTTCATTCATTCATTCATTCAGTGCAACAAAAAGAGAGAAGTTTTGGCAAGAAAAATCTTGGGATTAAAAAAAAAATCTCAAGACAATTTATATAGCCGAAATGGATTTCGGCCTGCTATCACAGTGGCCGGAACTGAGCGGTCCTGTGCGGAACTGAAACATTTGTGCTGACGTCGGGCTAAAAGCACTGCACTGGCACCACGCAGCAGACTTGGACCGGGCCCAAAACCTCCGTTCTGAACGCTGCTTTATTCATGAAGATAGATGGGTCAGGTTGCACTATTCCGCCGGCCCTATAACACCAACTACACACCTTATTGATTGAACCAGAAAACCAGTTCACTTCACTCTATCTTGTTTGCTGTTGCAGTTTAGTTTCGAATCCCACAGCTGTAATAAAATGCTACGAGCACTTACCCCGACAAGCACAACTGTGGTGAAATATTCATAGTCAAGTCTTCCTTGAACATAAGCTAGGTAATTGATGCAAATCCCACTTACTTTACCAACTACACCAGCTATAGCACATTATCAAACAAACAAAAAGAGGTGGAAGAGATGGAGGCTGGAAAGAAGGATGAGGGTTTGTTTCTTACCTCTGCCATAGATCTCAATCCCTGAGTGGAAGACTCCAATCCCCAGAGTGGAGGTGTACTCATTGATCCAGTACTGGAAAAGAGACAGGATGAAAAACAGGGGAAGACTTTATGAGAGAGAAATTACTGGCCAACATAAACACTTCCCAGAGCCATGAAGAAGATTTAGAGAGTTTAAATCTAGAAAAATCACTACTGATCCACACTCTGGCAACTGTGCAGTAATCAACAGAACATTTAGCAAAACATGGACAGTTTGATCAGAAATGCCTTAATTTTAGAATGTGAAATGATCATTGCAAACGCCAAATATGGCATATAAGAACATATGTACAATACATGTAGAGAAATAATCATACCCTCTACTCCAAAACACATGCTCACACACTCACATTCATTGACCACTCCTCCCCACACACATTCAATTTATAGATCTTGTTATTGGCTGAGTGTACACGTGAGAGACTAATAAATCTTGATAAAGGCTGGGTTTCACTGGTTATGCTTATGCTCTGTGTGTGTGTGTGTGTGTGTGTGTGTGTGTGTGTGTGTGCGTGTGTGTGTGTGTGCGTGTGTGTGAATGTGTCCGTAATATAATAGCACTTTTGCTCGTCAGCAGCTCGTCAGCAGCTGATAAATGGAGAAGGCTTTATATTACAAGACAGGATATTGACGCTGTCAGAGTGAGTGTATATCCTGTTTTCTCTGTGTGTGTGTGTGTGAGAGAGAGAGAGAGAGAGAGACAGAGAGAGAGAGTGTGTGTGTGTGTGTGTGTGTGTGTGTGTGTGTGTGTGTGCGTGTGCATATGTAAGCGCAAGCACATTTATATGTTGGATTTAGTGGAAGTTGATAATGGAAATAAAGCCATCAACTTGCCTTCAGACAGATACACATCACAAGCTCTATGTCACTGTAGGATGAAGATGCTGTGTGTCTGTGTATACGTGCGCTTATGCATTTCGTGTATATGTATCACATGGATAACAGCTACACAAGTCTATTGCACCACAAACACAAATCGTATAACAAAAATATATACGATTACGAAACAGTAATATACTTTTTTGATCCCGTGAGGGAAATTCAGTGTCTGCATTTAATCCAATTTAACCGAATTAGTGAACAGACACAGCACTCAGTGAGGTGAATCACACACTAACCCAGAGCAGTGAGCTGCCTGCCAAACCAGCGGTGCTCAGGGAGCAGTGAGGGGTTAGGTGCCTTACTCAAGGGCACTTCAGCCATGGACTGGTCGGGGATCAAACCGGCAACCCTCCAGTTACAAGCTCGAAGCCCTAACCAGTAGGCCACGGCTGCCCTAATAGCACTTTCTGAGGAGCTAAGTAAAATGCACCGTGTTAGATGATGTGTGAGCATTGCAATAAATATATATAATTATTTATTTATCTGTGTGTGTAAATCTGATGAATAACAACTACAAAAGTGTGTCATAGTCTGCAGCACAGACAGAAACCTATATGTTAAAAAAAACAAGAGCAGCTTTTCAGGAGTTGTTGGCAGCTCATTTATTTGAACCAAAACCTCTGAAACCTGAACAGAGGGTCCATGCATCATAGTGGCACTCTGCTTGCCATTTAGAATATGAGAGGGTCAGTATTAGGTTACAGTAAACAAGGGGGGGCATTTATGTTTCTTCTGTAGAAATGGCAATAAGTCACTGTGTTTGTTGGGCGTCAGATCTACTGTAAACCCAAAGACAGTGGTTCTTAGAGACTGCTGCGTTTAGGGTAAAAAGCTCCTTTTTTCTTTCAAACAGACGACAATAGATCCTTCAGTGAGTGAGCCTCATGTTCACATGCAAGCGGAGATGGATATGGAGACCGCTGTAAAAGAACGATTGTTTTACTCTTTTTACATCTGACACTCTCGCAGAGCAACAAATGCTGTCAAGGGCAAACTAAGTATCCCATTACCTTGTGGCTCATCCTTGTTCAATAATCCACTTCATTATGCTACTGAGAGAATCTTATTCTACATTCAACGTATCATCACTGGCCTTTCTACAAGGACGGCCCAATTCTGACACTATTCAGCCACCGTGAGTCCAGCTGTGCGGGGCTTCAACATGAAGCGGCTGATGTTCCTGGACTGTTCCTGAGGTGTTTGAGGAATCAGAATGCTGGCGTACTGGGGAGGGGCTCTCCAGCAGGGACAAAAGCGGCCCCCTCCATGGGAACGGGGCAGGAGGGGACGATAGGGCAGTGCTTGGGTGGAGCCGGTGGCGTTGCCAGGTGCATGCTGGGATTTTGGAGATGGAGGTGTCAGAGAGACTCGTCTCAGTGGGAGCGTACTGCTGATTAAATCAGAAGCGCAGCGGTGATTAATTACAGTCAGAGATGGAGAGGGAAGGAGAGATGGGGCAGAGATGCCTATTGTCAGTTATCTCTCTCATATACAGAGTTCACTGAACGCTTTCAACTCTTCTCATCTTTCTCCCTCTGTCCTTTCTATGAGCTGATCTCTCTCTCTTTCTCTCTCTCTCTCTCCCTTTTCTCATGTCTTCAATTCAATAAGCCTTTAAGACAAAAATCACTTTGTATTGCCATTTCTGATTATACACAGTTATGGAGGGAAGAACAGAACACACTTTCTCTCCCTCTCTCTTTCAGAATACTGAAATAGGCTCTGACAGCACAAAGGAAGTGGGTATGTCTGGTTTTGTGCTTAGAATGTTTCTCTAAAGTGTGTGTGTGTGTGTTTGTGTGTTTTTTTTTTGGGGGGGGGGGGGGGGGTGCTGGTGTGTGTCTGTTATGTTTGTACCCTAGAGGACTTGTAGATATGGAGGGGGAAAAACAAGCACGAGGAAAAAATCAATATGACAGCAGACCAGCCAGGTTTTGCTTTGTAAGCATATGCAGGCAACCAGTGCAGAAAGCATCTATGGCTCCTGTACTCAGTCATCCTGTCTGTCTGCAAGCTATCAGCAGAGATTATGTTTTAAATCTGCACAGTGCACTTGAGACAATAACATTTACATCCGCACACATTCTGCCATCAAAAAGGCATCCATTTTGTCCGAATACGGTGCCACAAAACATATAAGTGCATGATCTCCATGCACACATACACACAGATTGCTCACCACATAGGAAATAAATCTACCTGTGCAAATTTCAAAGCAGAGCAGCTGGGGGGGAGGTCTCAGATAGTGCAAAAGCCATATGGTGTTACACGGGAAACCTTTGGAAGGTGAAGGTTAGGGGTGTTTGGCCAAAAAATAACACACACGCTTCAATGTGTGGCTATGAAGGTCTTGCAGCGTTGTTCTTCAACTAGATTTCTTATATTGGCAAGCATAGAGCTCAGGGGAACACACAGCATAACTTTTTAAGCCTTAAGGTATTATCACAATGCTGTTGAAAGGATTAGGCTTCATATCAACAACAGGTTATTCAACATGAACGCTTCAACTCAGAGATTTTAATCTGATTGTCCAGGGTTTTTCTCAGACGGTCTTATCTTTAACTGAGTGTGAGTGCGTGTCAGTTTGTGTGTATGTGTGTGTGTGTGTGTGTGTGTGTGTGTGTGTGTGTGTATGTGTGTGAGAGAGAGAGAGAGAGATACCAGGACACATACCAGACCTCAGAAACAAAACATCACACTTTAACCCTGGCTCCTCCTACACACACTGCCATTACTCCCCTGGATTCCAATGTAGAAGCGGTCTTTAATCATTAATTTAGCTCTGTGACAAGGTTCCATGGGAAGTTGCCGTTGGAATGACATGTGGAAAAAGGTTGTTCACCATTCCCATCACCTTCGCACACAGTGCTGAACACTGCATTAATGTAAACACTTTATTATAATATATCAAATATTTTTGTGCTAATAGCTTCTTGCCACAGAGACCATAATATTCACCAGGATCCTGACATTCTCAATGACAAAATGGGTTCTTGACAACAGCATCTGTGTTGTCATGGTAAGTTGTACATTTACAGCATCTCTAACGGAAATAACAAAAACTAGAAATTGGTCACAACATGATAGCGAGACTGAGTTTGGGAGTTTAATATGAACATTTCTATATGTATGCATGCATGTGTAACTGTATTTCTGTTGTAATAACAAAATGTGATTTTGCATGATCAGTTTTGAACACCTGTTTAGACTAGCATATTGAGCAGGGGGGGAGGAGTCTATGCTTTTACATTATGACACAAACACATTAAATCTGTCAAAGGAGGCTATATATTTGCCCAACCTCCACTCTCACTCTCTCTCTGACTGACACACACACACGCGCACACGCACACACACGCACACGCACACACACCCCCCTGTCTGGGCCTCCAACTCCTAAGAGAGAAGGTAAAAAGCCACGACAGCAGCTGGTCTCTCATTAAAAATGCAGTACATTACTGGTACTGCTGCTTAATATTCACACACGCACAACACACACACACACACACACACACACACACACACACACACACACACACACACACACACACACACACACACACACACACTCAGCCTCTCGTTGACCCGTGTGGAGCATTAGGCCCCGACCTCATCTTTTGTGTTCTGTAGTGACTGTGATTGTTAAAGCAGTTCTACATTATGTCCCCTCCTGAAGACAACACAAAACCAGCTAATGACTTTCTCTAAAGACGCACGATTTACTAAAGTTGTAATGCATACCTGTAATACTGTTTGCCCCCCTTTGTACACCTTAATAGTTATTCTAAGTATCAAAATTCAACCCCTGATCACAGTAATGTGCTATCACCAAAGATCTTAAGAGTGTAGCGCTCTACTGCTGAGTGCTCCAGCCCTGACACAAAACCTCCAGTGAGTGTCTGGCAGGTGTGGGAGCTCGGGCTGGGTGCAGCTCGGAGGGGTGGGGTGGGGGGTTCTGGTCATCATGACAGCAGATCGTTAGAGTATGTAGGGCACATCTCAGCTGTCAATCATGGCCTAGAGTGGGAGGGTTTCCTGAAAAAGCTGGCTTCTTAAAAGACTACATTAACCTCTGTCAGTCTATATTGCTCTTCTAGGCACACTCACACGCACGCACGCACGCACGCACACACACACACACACTCTTCCTCTTCCAGTAATGTTCTGGCTCATTTGATTCCCCTGTATGAAGCCATGCAGAGAGCCTTCACACACCACCCACAGCCAGGACACATGGTCGACCAATCAGAAGACACAACAGCATGCACAGGTTAAAATTAGATTGTCTCACAATGGGAATGCTCCATGTCATGTTGGAGAAACACAAAAGTTGGCTACCCAAGCATTACCATATATGCAAATCTGCACTAAACGAGCCCTCAAAAGCACCGAAACCTGAGAACCATTTTAAAGCTCAAATTCAAATCTGATCAAATAAACTAGCCTATCATAGCAGATGAGACATTTGGGGAAGGAAAGGGAAGAGATTAAAACCAAAGATACTTTCGTGTCTAAAACACTTAGCTGTAGCTAGTTTACTGCCATCGTAGGAAAGTTAAGAAGTTGTAAGTGGTCCTGCTACTTTTTTTAGGTTCCCAAGTTCCCAAGTTTTATCTGACATAATCTTGCCTGCAGGCAAGTATTTGTACTTGTGTCTCAAATTATTTCAAAATTCACAAATGTTGGGCAGCTATTCTTCAGTAAATTCTTTTTTCTTTGTCGCAAAATATGAGCAGGATTCAACTACATGCATGAGCACGCACACACACACAGACACACACAGTCCGACACACACCCACGGTGTCCAAGCTCAGATTTGATGCTTCACTGCATCCATGCCTCCCAGCATGTCAGTATCTGGGCTCGTCAAAGCACTGTGAATATGGCATGGAAACACACTCTCTCCTCTTCTGTACAGTACACTATTCTATTTCATACCAATACATAGGCCTATCTGACTGACTTGTACCCATTTAGTGTGTGTGTGTGTGTGTGTGTGTGTGTGTGTGTATTGTAGAGCACCAGGTGTTTCAGGTTGTGAAGCGAAGCTATGGTGGCTCAGCTGAGACGCCAACCCCCCACTATTGTGATGAATCTCTAGGGTGTATTTGAAACACACAAACACACACACACACACACACACACACACACACACTACAATAAATCTCAAGGGGTGTATGTGCTTCCTCTATGAGAAACACACACACACACACACACACACACTATAATGAATCTCTCATGGGTGTATGCGTTTCTTTCACACACACACACACACAAACACACGTGTGTGACCTGTTCCTCCTCCTCTGTGTTGCAGTACAAAATTAATCAGTTATTGGAACAGCAGTATGTTTTATAACTGACTGTGTGTGTGTGCCTATGTGTGCGCGCGCACGCTTATATCTGCATACATATTTTTCAGGCCCAGCAAACTGGGTGCAGTCAGTCATGAAAGACTGGCGGTGGGGGTGGCCTAACCGACACCTGTCTGCTTGAATGGGCTGGCATGCTTATAAATCAGGAATGTGTGTGTGTGCATGTGTATGTGTGTGTGTGTGTGTGTGTGTGTGTGTGTGTGTGTGTGTGTGTGTGCGTGTGTGTTAGTAATGAATGTTTAATAATGTTACACTATCACTGCAGTGCCACATTTTTGTGAGATGTCCACTAATACAGCCAACCATGGTCCCACATGGTTGCCTTAACAGTCTTTGAGGAATGAACACACACAACACACACACACACACAGCGAGAGAGAGAGAGAGAGAGAGAAATAGAGGAGAAGGAAAGAGAGTTTGTATTTAATTCCAAGAGAAATCCAACTTGTCAGAGTGACTTTTGGAAGCTGGATTAGCTCCAGCATGTGAGCTCAACTGTGCAATGTCTGACAGTCCCAATGATGCAAAGACCAGCCATGTGACTGCTTTTACACACACACACACACACACACACACACACCAATATGTCGAGAATAAAGTTTTTGGCAGGGCCTCGCTATAAAAAGATCTACCCGGATAGCATAGTATTATAGTGCCTTTTTTGTGTGAAATACAGATAGTACAGACATCTCTAACCAAGTGTCTATGTGTCTCTGTGTGAATCATAGGGACAGCAGAGAATAAATGAGACAAAAAAAATTGTCCAATGTCCCCCGGTCACTGAGGTGCCAAACGAAGGTGATGATGACGAGTCCTGGCTGAGACACCAGCGAAGAATCTATTTCATAGTGACCAAAGTGATCACTCTCTGGAACCACACTGTGACCCAGTGCTTCTTGTTTGTGTGTGTTTATTGATCAGTGATGGTGTCAGAATGCATGTGTTTGTGTGTGTGTGTGTGTGTGCGTGTGCGTGTGCGTGTGCGTGTGCGTGTGCGTGTGTGTGTGTGTGTGTGTCCACTTGTGTTTTATTCCATGACAGAACTAGGTGAAAGAGCATGTTTTTAAAAGTGCATGACAGCAAGACCTTCCTCTATGACTTCATTCATTCAATGATTTCAAGTCGACCACTCCACCACATTAGCAAATACTGTCCAGATATATGAGCCAGCAAAGAGCCGAAGTGGCTCTGATCTGACACAGCATTGACTGATCCAGTCAGCTGCTTTCAGGCACAGATCGGGCTCTAAAGCTGCTTTGAAGAAATGCAGTCTTTCATGTGCCTCAGACTGTGAATGAAATCTTTGGCAGCAAACTACTACATGGGAACCCCATTAATGATGGCAGACTTAATCTTCTGGCTCCTGTGAAACTCAGTGTTTTCTCTTTCTGTGGCAATTACAATTAATAGAGTTTACGTCGTGGCTAGGAGATAAGCATCTATCCTTTATATCAACTTTCAACAAAATGTGAGGTTACATTGTGAGATTTTTCGTCTCCTATCCTTTCATGCAAACTTGACTGACAAATGTTTGCTCCTATTCCTGCAGCAACTCTTCACTTCCTCATAATGTACTGTAGCATACAGTCATGTAGATGATTTTTTTTTTGTAATTAGTGTGAGTGATAGCTACGAGAACACTATTTGAGCAAAGCTCAATTCACTATACCCAAGAAATAAAGAGAGGTGAATAAGCTCGCTAACACACTGGACTGATTGTGTTGTAGGCCAGTGGCTGGTACCATCTCCTGTGAATGACTGCTGTCCTGCCTAGCAGAATATCCAACTCTACAGTATTAAACAAAACAGATCTCTTCAACGTTGACCTCATTGGAGATGACTTTCAAGACTACTAGCTTTTAGGAAAGACACTGTAGGCCTATACTATCAAACTAAATATGATGCCCTCTGTGACATGAGCTGCTATCTAAGAACCTAGCAGACGGTCTCATATTCCCCATGTTGGAAAGGGGGAACAGATCCAGTTCATACTGATTAATCTACTGCTGTTTCTTTCTTTCTTTTTTTTCAGAAATGCCTTAGCTTAAGAGTGGGTTGCATTTCTACAGCTTTGCCATTTTCACCTCGACTAATGTATTTTGGAAACATGGATGTAGAGATGATGGAGGTCATTCAATCGCTGATTTATTATGTGAATAATTACTTCACTGACAGAATAAATAGGATCTGACACACAAGGCTCATCTGAGACCTAAGCTAATAGTCTCCTCAACACTGTCACCAATACTGTGAAGTAAGCATATTTTGCTGTATTATAATTTTATATTCTAAGGAAGTGGAGTGTGAGGGAATTCTATAAAGTAAAGTGAAAAAAAACAGGCTATCCCATTAATGCAAAGATGATAAACACCTTATAAAACTTCTTACCATGTCATACACGTTAAGGATGACCGGTTCATTGGCCATTATTTGCTCCTGAGTGAAAAGGCGAAGCGTCCGGATCCCTCTTCAGCGACGTTCTTTATTGCTCCCGGAATAGCACTAGGGTTAGCAGCAGCACCTTGCACGCACCGAAGGCGTACGCGTACTCCGTTTAATCAAGGCAACGAATGGACATGGTGAAAACACACTGGGCAGTCTCTGACAAACACACCCGCCGCGCTGCTGTCACTTTGTAATGTGTACTGGTGACTTGTTCGTTCTTTCAGTCAAGGTGCCGAGGTCTTCCCACAACACGCATATCCAGGTTCTTCTTTTAAAGGGTTCAAAAGGCGAAGAGGTAGAAAATGGGGAAAGGCAGGCTGGGTTTAGAGAAGCGTTCGCAGGACAGCAGTGGTCATTGGTTTCCTATAGCCGGACAAGAGAATCAGGCACATGTACGGCCTTCTAGCTGATGGCTCAACCACTTAAGACTTAAAACACGAAACGCATTTCAACTTGAACTAAAGGGAATAAAACACCACATAGCCTGCGAACAGTCAAATAGACTCTGGGCTAATCTGAGGCACTGGGAAGAAGCTTGGGTAGATGGAGTTCACCTGCTCCGCTGTTGGATCGCAATGGGCGATTTGCCTGACGATACAACCCCAAAGAATCCGAGCACGCTGTCTTGTCAAAAGGTAGAGCGATGAAAGTGGTCCAGTTAATGCCAGGGTAAGGTTTTGTCCGACATCTGGTGAAGAGCACCGGCGCTTAACTCGGATGCTGATCCGCCTTTTAACACCTAGCCTACTTCCTATAGCCAGCGGGTTGGAGGCTTGATGAGGGATGAGGGAACGAACGGATGGCTAATCTTACCAAATCAAATCATAAGAGTTGTTTTTCACTCCGAGGCCTCCGTCAGTGCCGAAACTCTACTTGGTAAAGGGCAGGCGACGCGAACTCTGAGACGGTCATCGGATCCATGGTCGTGACTTGATGCAGTTGAGTTCGCTGCAGCCATTCGCGACTGGCTGGTGGAGGATACTCATTGTACTGAGTGTAGCAAGGACAGCCAGACCCGGGGATGCGACAGTGAAACACGCTGCTAAAGCCCCACGATTTCGTCGTCTGCCCCGCCGCAACCACCTGCTCGCGCTCGGAGGGGGGGTTACCAACTCGGTCTCGGTCCTCCCAAAACGACACGACTCAAAGACGGGGAACAGATGACATCACCGGAGCCCCGTAGCTTGGCTCTGTGCAGCTAGTTGTCCGCGGATTCTGCATGCGAGAGGGAGAAGGAGAGAGACAGAGAGAGAGGTTTGATTACATCATCAGCATCATTACGCAGCCCCCTATCCATCCTCCATCATAGCACAGTGAACAGCGCGTGGGGGTGGGGATAGTCAACACACAGATGCGCGTGAATGTGAGAGCGAAAAAACTGACGCTCTTGAAAGAACACATACCGACTTAGGTAAAAACCAGGAAACACTGTCGAAATAATCATTATTGCGCCCTGTTGCTTTTTGTGTTGTTTGTCGCTTTGTGCGTTATTTTGTGTTGTTTTTGTTGTGCTATTCTTGTTTTCAATTCTTAGGTCATAGAGAGGTTTAATCTGCCCATATAAAGGCAGGTCATATCAAAGAAATACTGTCACCAGTTGCAGCTGTGCGCATCCACTGCAAGGAGTGCGCTGTCTCTTTGGATAATATCCAATCACATGCTGACGGAGGCTGAGATCCAAGAAATGTTGTACCGCCCACCGCGCTAATAATAGAAGGCACCAGGCAATGTGTGTGATTGTTTTAAAGTGTGTGTGTGTGTGTGTGTGTGTGTGTGTGTGTGTGTGTGTGTGTGCGTGAGAGAGAGAAAGAGAGAGAGGAATACGAAAAAAACAGAGAGTGGTTGAGTTCTCAGAGTCACACATATAGGAAAAAGGCATGGACCCCTAGTGTCACATTTTGCCACGGAAAAGTGCCCGCAGCCAGGAAAACTGAATGGACAGACAAAGTGGGTGGCGAGGGATGAACAGTCTGTGTGTGTGTGTGTGTGTGTGTGTGTGTGTGTGTGTGTGTGTGTGTGTGTGTGTGTGTGTGTGTGTGTGTGTGTGTGTGTGTCTCTGATTGTGTGTGAGAGAGAGCTATCAAAATGATCTTATTTTCAAGAACCATGATGAGTCTCTCTTTAGCTTGTCCCTCCCTTTCCCGCCCTTTCTCAGCTGTGATGATTTGTTATCCAGGCACATTGATGGCAAGGACATTGATTTCCTCGTATGCAGACATACAGTAGTGCAATTCTCCTTATTTCTCCAGCATCCCTTCCAGGCTCCAATTCCAATCAAAGTACACTGAAGCTTATTATGGTCAACTATATAACACAGCAATCCAATGCAGCTTATTAGAGATACCCAAGTGTACCCATAGTGAAAAATGAATGAAAATGATGAAAATTAATTGATGTCCATGGGCTTTCTCCTGGCATCTTTAAACAACTAATGAGCGCAGGCCAACTGATCCTAGAGCAGTTTTTATGTTCTAACACAGACCCGGAGAAATTGTTTTTGTAGTGACGTGACAAGGAGCAGCTTGAGCCTGAAGCTTGCAGAACAATCACAGGTGCAATGCTTGACTAAGAAGCTGAGGTTCAGCTTGGCTATGGAAGAGTACCCCCCCCCCCCCCCACACACACACACACACACACACCACCACCACCACCACTCTGATGCATGCCTCTGCTTTGACATTGGCTCTCTTTCAACCTTCAGATTATTCCCTCATTCCCTCTGCAATAGAGTCAAGCCATCACTGATGGAGTATTGATTTTGAGCAAGATTCAGACTGAATTACTCTCATGTAGGGGTGAGACAAAAATACTTCTCTCCATGACACACTGTACTCGGTTACATAAAAAAAAAAAAAAGTGTTAAAATAAAAAATTAAATTGAAATCCGCACTACATTAAAAAAAAACATGTTTTGGTTGCATCATGTTATGGCTGAATAATGCATCCATAACATCACTAACTGCACCTCTAACAGAGGGCCGCACAGTGGCTGGAAATGGTTTCAGGTGAGTATAAGAACACACAGCTGCTTATCTATTGGTCTATGGATTTACAGTTGGAGTTGTTTATGTTTATATAGTAAGTGGTGAATTGGTTGTGAAAGGGTGTATTATGTTAAACAAAATATATGAAGGAAAATTAAGTCTTTGTACAATAAAAGAAGGGGGATGTGATGTGAGATCTTATTGTGAATGGATGAATATGGAGGAGGTTCACAGAGAGAACAAAGTCTTTTTTTCACATGCCTGAAAATCAGCAGAGACAACTTTCAGTTACCACAGCAACCACACGATGTAGAGGGCATTCTTCAGAAAATGTAATGGAACATTTTGGGTCTGCTCTCAGAAACACCCTCCCACAACCTGCTCTGAGGATTGTGAATTTTCAGTAGAGAAGTACGCCTACAATAATGATGGGCATTTAGTGTAAAGGCTGGTGCACACTTTATTTCTAATTATGTAGGCCTATCTAATCAAATCAGTAAAGGAAAGACAATTACTTAACTGTTGTTTGGCCACCTGGACAAAGGAGGGCAGTGTCTCAAGACATGTACACTGCATTGCCAAAAGTATTGGGTCACCTGCCTTGACCCCCATATGAACTTCAGTCACATCCTGTTGTTAATCCGGGTTTAATATGATGTCAGTCCACCCTTTGCGACAGCTTCAACTCTTCTGGGAAGGCTTTCCACAAGGTTTAGGAGTGTGTTTGAGGGAATTTTTGAGCATTGTTCCAGAAGCACATATGTGAGGTCACACACTGATGTAGGACGAGGAGGCTCTCAGTCTGCGCTCTAATTCATCTCAAAGGGGTTCTGTTGGGTTGAGGTCAGGACTTTGTGCAGGCCAGTCAAGTTCATCCACACCCTCAACCGAAGTGTTTGAAGTGCAGAAGTGCGGACATTGGAACACACTGCAAACTCTGTCATCCATGTCTTTATGGACCTTGCTTTGTCCACTGGTGCACAGTCATGTTGGAATAGGAAGGGGCCATCCCCGAGCTGGGCTTGGCCTGTTAGTTCCATGAAGGAACTCTGAATGCTTCAGCATTAACCAAGAGATTTTGGACAATTCCATGCTCCCAACTTTGTGGAACAGTTTGGGGATGGCCACTTCCTGTTCCAACATGACTGTGTACCAGTGCACCAAGCAAGGTCCATACAGGATTCTTATGGATTAAGAATATGATGTGACTGAAGTTTATGTGGGGGTCAAGGCAGGTGACCCAATACTTTTGGCAATATAGTGTATTGTATACACTTAATGGAAGTTGACTGTTTTTGTTCTGAGGAAGTTATTTCCTAATGGGTTGGTCTGACAACCTTGCTAAAGAGACTTGTCACCTGTCTCTCTGTCAAACAGAGAGAGAAAAACAATGAACATGGCATCCAGAGCCTTCATTCTCTCTTGTTCACACACATACATTATTTCAGTAAGTTCAAAAAGGCATTCAACATAATGTATCAATGAAAGTCTGTTTTCAAATATTTGTTAAGGTTCAACAACTAAACCAAAGAAACATCAGGCCACACAGTGTTGTAATTACAGTAAAGTCAGGTTTTATTCTTGACCACTTCCCTGCGCTGATGTGTGACGGTACTTTACAGCTCCGGTTATAAGGCTTTAAGGTTCACGTGCAGGACAAGACCGGACAGAACACACACACACACACCATACAGTCAAGGTGTAGGTCACCTGCCCACCCAACACACCAGGCTCAGATCACAGCTGAATCATGGGACTGTACGTGTGGTTTATGTGGTGGAGCATCTAAACAGTGGAATAAAGTGATTAATTGCATTGCAATTAATGCTAATTGCTGTCTGTGGTTTCTCTGTTGCGATCTTTCAGAAATGCACAAGGCAAACGACTGAATTAGAGGGGGAGGGCGGGGTCGCAAAGCAGGATTAGTGTAAAATAAACAGACCGACCAATCAAAGGTCTTACCAAAAATTTGGCCTTTTTCTTTAAAAAAAAAAGAAAAAAAGAAAAAAAAAATCCTTGAATAGGGTAGCGTATTTGCGCTAAATAGCAGTTCGAACACCTGTCACCTGTGCCTCCAGGACAACACAGAGCTCCATTCACTGTGGCTCGTTCAGTGCCAAATACACTCCTGATATGCCCACACGCCTGGTGAAGCAACATGCTAACAGGACTCAGGGAGGGGGGATTTTCGTTGTGAGGCTGAGCTGCAAAACCACTCCATGCTTTGCCCACAGAGGCAAGTCAGGCTAAATGTGGGTGATCTTGGCGCATCACTCAATGCAGAACAATGACAAGTCCATCATAACATTCATCCATCTTTCCATTCTTTCAAAGCTGACTTCATATGCCTGAGAAGAACAACATCCATTTTGACTTTCTGTTTTGTGTGTCTTTTCAAAGTAATAACTGGCTTTTGTAGCACTATTATAGGGCACACAAACACATGCACACACACTAATGTCAGAACACCACGCACTTTAAGGCTCTTGAACATCTTCATAATAGAGTGCACTTAAACATTAACAAAGAATTCCTCAAAAACACATGTACATACTTCGACCACTTTTTTCCACACCAGACATTACAGGCAAACAATAATTCTGATACAAAAACAGTTCAAAACAAGTTTAAAGTTGTCATTCAGTTCAAATTAAAATGTGTGCTTCCCCCATTAAATCATTTCTTTACCGGAAGATCTACCGAGTGCTCTTTCTTTAGTGTAGCGGAGTGGACATGGGGGCAGTTGCGTGGGTGTCAAACCTACTGCCACTCTAGGTCACTGGACTGCAGACCATCACGTTGATCTGTCTAGTCTGGTCTATTACCCTGAACAACGCCTGTGTTTCTACCATGCATCTACATCACAGTCTATTTCCATATGCATAGTGCAGTGCAGTGCAGTGCAGTGCAGTGCAGTTCTCTAGCAAAGTCAACAGGGGGCAGTGACTGGCTTCAAGCACGTGGCTGCTCACACGCATGTCAAACAGTGAGAGTGCAGAATGATGTAATCCTGGGGTGTTTGAGATAACTCAGGTGTCAGGTTACCAGCTCACACTTATCATCACCTGAATGTCACACAAAACGTCCCTTTTCCGTCAGAAACATATTAGCATTTCATTTGTGTGTCCTTTTTGAAAGACGTGCATGTAAATAGATTTAACGAGAGGCCTGAGTTTGAACTCAACGGTTAATATTAAAAAGAACTTCTGCATTGGTCAGAAGGAGACAGCAGCCAGTTACATGGTCAGCTAAGGCAGGGGGTTGGGGAGGGAACCGAGCGGTCATTTACAGGCCCAAGCTGGAGGATGTCACAGGGCCGTCTAGTACAAAATACACAGCTGCATCTACTGCCTTGGCCAAGTCATCATTGACGATGACAAAATTTCAGACAAAATCAAAGATAAACAAACAAACACATAAACCGATTAAAAACCATGTCACCACAGCAACGTGACACCAAGCTCTCCCTGGTGAGTGACAGTATTTGAAAATATATTTATACCTGGAACAATATTTACACTTGTATATGCTTTTAGTTTTTGGCATTAGAATGGGAGAGGGCAAAAAAGGAAACACTGTGGTGAGGGGAAGAATGGAAGATGGAAAACGTATTTAAAAAAAAGAGTTTCTGCTCTTGGCAAAGGAGGGGGTGAAAATAGAGGGCGTCGCTATAAAGTAATGGCGCTCCTCATAGGTCAGTTACTTCAACTCTTTTCCTCTCTATCTCTTTAACCGCCATCTAACTCTTTCCATCTTCCACCTCGTCGTCCTTTTCTCCCCTATATAGCTCTACGTGGTCGGTTGTGGAGACACGATCACTTCTGTCTCCTGACAACAACATGGCGGCTGAATCTTCCCTCCCCCTGTGCAATGCTGGGACAGACAGACTCAGAGCTTTGGTTTAAAGTGACTAAGAAAACCCCCACCAAAAAATGAAGGGGAACACCAGCTCAACATGGCAATCATGACAGCAATATTAACACCTTTTTTTTTAGACTGTTGTTGCTGTTGTTTGCTTATACGTTTAGGAAAACATGGCTTGCTCGCATCTTCAGGGTGTATTTTCCAACATGTGTCCCAATCCTTAATTCGTTACACTTTGTGTGTGTGTGTGTGTGTTTTTTTTTCTTTTATCTTTTTTCTTTTTTGGCCCTCTGAGTATACTCCCAACGTTTGGTCCTTGAAATGTGAGAACGGTGTCGTTTAAATGGGCTTCCGCAGGCCCGGAGGGAAGCGTTTGAAGTAGACTACGGCGACGGTGATGGCGGCGGCGGCAGCCGCGAGGCCCAACAGGAGGCCGACTGAGGAGACGGGCGCCTCGCTCTCAGGCCGGGAGCTCACCGGACCGTTGTGATGGAGGGAGGACTGGAGAGAGAGGAGGAAGGAATGAGAAGGGAAAATAAGTTCAGGAAAGGGAAAGAGTAAGGGAAAGAGAGGAAGAGAAAGAGAAGAAACATGTATGAGTGCATATGAGGAAAAAGGTATGACAATTCAGCACCAGAGCAGCTTCATGACAAATAAACACTGACACAATAATCCAGTTCACTGGATTGTCAGTTCACTTTGACAAGCAAGAAGATAAGGATCCTCCAGAAATACACGGTGAAGAAAACCAATCTGGGGCCCAGTAGATGTCAATTATGTAAAGTTAATGAGTGGCAAGCCAAAAACCCTATCTCCATAACAGACCTTTCATTTCTGTACAGAACACCGTTTATTTACCTTGCCTTTTCCCTCCCTCCCTTCCTGACACACATAGATAGATGGATAAATAGATAGATAGATACTCACTCACTCACTCACACACACAGACACACACACATTCATTCTAACTCACAGAAACAGGTCACCCTCCGACATGCCTGTCATGAAGCGTTCTGAAAATAAGGCTTTGGAACTTCCAGACAATTCTAAAAGGTTACATTTAAGAAGTCAAATTACCTGGAATAACTGGTTATAATACTGCTCCAGTTTAATGTGATCACAATACTCCCAACTGCACAGTCCAACATTGGGTGAAGTTTAGAGAACTTTAAATCAGCTTAACTGGCACACTTGAATTCCTCAGGAAGGTGTGGTGATTCCCAACCCATCCCATGTCTGGTGTGGTTATGGGAAAATTGGAATTGAAAGGAGGCTTCAGGCACTCTCAACACTAAGATAGCACAGCTCAATCATTCTGTTGTCTTTTAATTATCACTTTTTAAAACACTTTTCAACGATTGCCTTTTTATGTTTTTTTTTCTTACATGTTTTTATTTTTTTTTATTTTTAACTTTTAAAACAATTCTTTGCCTATTGTCCTCTTGTGCTTTTCTTAGCTATTCCTGTTTATGTAAAGCACATTGAATGACCTCTGTGTATAAAATGTACTATATAAATAAACTTGACTCAATGGCACTCACTTTAATGCTATTTCACAGAGCAGAGAACTGGTGAAGAGCAGCAGGAGGAGCTAATGTCACTGATGTGATCTATTAAGTTCTTAAAAAAGAAACTAAATAGAATATCCACTTAGAATGTAACTTCAGGGAAGAAACAAAAGAGCAGCTTTAATTGTGCGATACAGAGTGGCAAGTAATCTCCAAGACAAGGAACATGCCATATTGCATCATATATCGTATTTGAATTTGTAATTCTGATATCTACCATTATACTAGTGTTATGGCCCGGCTCAAAGGCCATACCCAGAACAAAGGAGGACAAGTACGGAAGGGTCAACTTTTAAATATTTATTTTACATAACTAATAAAAAAAATGAGCAAAGATATCCATGTCAGTATATGAAGAAGTTTAGATTTGTATCCCACTGTATTGTATGGTTAATCACCACTCCTCGGAATATAGAAATGTGCAGAATTTTTCATTTATTTATTTATTTACTAAACATATTGCCTCGCTCTCCATAACACAAGTGAGTATTCAATAACTTGCAACTTTTATGCATACCTAGTTGCCTCAGATCAGAAAAGAGAAGGAGAATGAAAAAGAAATGACTCACTCTCTGTTGCACGCAGAGAAACACATCCTCTCCAGCTGACCGGAAGAGCTCCACTGCTGCACTATGGGACAGGTTCTCCAACCGGTTGCCATTTATCTGCCAGGAAAAAGTTTATACCCAAATGCTCATCAGAATATGAAAAGTTATCTCTCTGTTTTTTCTCTCTCTCTCTGTGCAGATCTAGGTCTATGGTTTTAATTATCCCCTAAGCTGAACTAAAACTGAACTTCATTAAAAGTGCCCAGTTGAATGTGTACCTGCCCTGACAAAAGCTGGCACTGGGCACACTCAGGACTTAACGTAAGCAGGCGATAGGGAGAATGTTTATCCCCTCAATCTGCACCACACACACACACACACACACACACACACACACACACACACACACACACACACACACACACACACACACACACACACACACACACACACACACACACACACACACACACACACACACACACACACACACACACACACACTTTGTACAAGAGTTGGGCCTACAAATGACAAGCCCTTTAAAGTGACTGAGAAAAATCTCAGCATGTCCACTTCCATAAGTGCAGGAAAATGTCCAACAATATGAAATTGTCACCTGATTTGACACATAAGGATTTTTTCCAAATTACAAGTGGGCCATTCCAAATAATCAGACTTCTCCAATTCCCCTCTCGAATGCAACAGTGACAAACAAATTCAAATGGATCACATTCACTCGAGTGTCTATTTTTTTACCGCCAGTATTTTGTCCCCTTCCTGTAGCCGTCCATCCAGTGCTGCAGCGCCATTCTCTTTGATTTTGGCCACGTAGATCCCGCTGTCATTCAACACATACTGCTGGTCCAAACCACCGACTATGTTAAACCCAAGTCCTGGGGGACAAACAGCAGAGAGAGAGACAGACAGGGACAGAGAGTGTTGTGAGAGACAAAAACAAGGGAAGAGTGAGTGAGAAGCCATAATGAACTCCATGAACCGATATCAAGATCTGGACCGTCTTAGGGACTTCTCTCAGTGTATCCGTTTCAAGGCTTTTGAAAGTGACTTGACTGAGAACCCCTTTCATATTGACTTCAAAAAAAAGGACAACAACCTTGCCTCTGCAGGCGCAGCCATTTGGTTTAATTGGCTTTTAAACACCCACTGGCCGTGGCCAAGAGGTGTCTGGCATGATAACAGCAAAGATTACCTGTAAGCAATTAAAGCTGCTTGTTCCAATGTGATATGAGAAGAGGTTTTATCCAGGGGTACAAAGGGCAGAAGGGAAAGAAGCGAAAGAAGCACCAATGATGATGCCAGTTTTGTGCTCTGGAGAGCATTGAGGTGTCCTATGACCCCAGTGGAAGACTGGCCCCGCTAAGTTGTAAACTAATTATGTAATACCTGGAGCTAGGGTTGGACTAGACAGGTCAAACACACATTTTCATAGTCCTTGTGATATTGAAATGTTTTCAGAAACATGTCAATGACAGTCAAATGTTAAATTGTGATAATATGTATCGCTAAATTTATATAAGCCATCCATGCAAATGTCAATTCAAAACCGAAGTGCAAACAAGCTCAGCCTCTTTCAAGTTAGTTTCGTTTTCTCCATGTCAGTCAAAACTCTCCAGAAAAGGCGACACTTGTCACAGAAAGCAGCTGTCACCGAAAGTAACATTAACCTTCAAATTCTGAAGTAACATTAACATCTGCCTAGGATCATCGTGCGAAGCAACACATACAGTTCAATAGTAATTAATTTGTACTAATATGGCAATGGGGCGGTCGTTATGACACAGCCGGGGTTGTAGGTATTGAGTTCATTTGGAAGTAGCTACATGGAAGTACAACGCTAAAGCGAACGCTACCCAATATTAATCGGTTCAGTTTTTACCTTGGTAAACGTGTAAACGACATCTAAACATTTTCACATAAATCCTTTAGAATGGGTTCACGCGTAACAGCTAGACTGCGATGTTGCGCATGCTGCCGACGTGCCTACGTAGCAACCTCATTCACTAACCCACTAGCAAGCTGACAATTTGCCCATTGAAAATTATTTCCCCAAGTTGCTGCGTCTGTCCAGCAAACTCTTACAAACTTGATGCAATAGTGACTTCTTCATTATTCAAATACACTCTGAGTAAGCTACTGAATTAAACTACTCCAATACACAAATGACCAAACATAAGCAAATATCTTGACATTGTCAATGAGCTCAACTCGCTTAACGTTAACGTTAGCCCGGGCTAGTCAGAGAAAATTTGGACTACTGCTGTGTACCGACAGGCCCCTCTGGCGTTAGACATGAACTTGCTGAGTCGACTGCTGTCGTTACTGTTTGACTTGTCAAAATATGATATGAAGAGATTACTTACCAGCAGGTCCTCTTTTTAGCTGAATTTCCACCTCTTTAGGCATGCTATGAACAGACCCGTTCATGGCGTAAACGACTGATCTCTTTCCAAAATCTTATTTTAGAGCTCTCTACCTGAAGGTGAACTCATGCAGGACTTCTTCGCCTGCCGACCTGAGGCACTACTGGGAAATGTTATCTTATCGCCCCCTGGCGGAGAGAACTTAGAAAAGCCTGCCCTTTCGCGAATAATCGCCTGCACGCGCAGCAGCGGAAGTCATGGCCATGCCCAACACTGCACTCCGAGCAGGGCTGTCAGATAATAATGTTAGTCAGTGACTCATTAAACATTACATTGTAAAAGTCTGCTTTAGCTTTCTTTACCATGGGTTTATGGGAATGGTGGCAGAAAGAGTTTAGTTGCAAATTAATTAAATAATCAGTATAATCAGTTTGATTATGTTGGGGAAGGAGGCTAGAAAAGAGCAGCCTTGAGTCAAGGCCGGTCAAGGCGTCAAGGCCCTTGACCTCTTCTCAGTCTATAGACATCATCAACCACTGTCAGCAGATGATTTTGCAATAGTTTTTCTCCGAAAGAGTTGCAGTGTTCAGTTCCACAAGACTTTAGGCGTTGCTGTGTCAGGAAGGCCTACTAATTTGCTGTGTGTGAATTAATTCATTAGGCCAGGCCTACTCAGTTCTGGAGAAGTGATTTTTTCCCCTTTTAATTAATTAAGCAGGGGTTACACTTTTGCTCAAGAAAAGTCAAATAAATTCATCTGATAGCTTATGAAGGACTACAGACCTTCTTCCCTGACAAAGGTTCTTGAGAAAGAATAATAAGATAATCATACAGTAACAGAGGCAGTCAGGAGACATCCAGTCTACCCTAAAATGGCTGTTGATGCGAAACAGACGGACATAAACGACACATGTAATTCATCTGTTAGTTACTCTTCATTGGCTTCCTGCAAAAAACTGTGGATTTTATTGCTACTGCTGGTTTAGTCAGTAGATGGTACCTAGACATATTCCATTATTAAATACCCTCCAGACCTCTCAAATCTCAGGAGAAGCAATTGCTTACAAACCCCTGTAAGATCAAAATGTGAAGAAAGCTTTTAACTACCATGCAGTCCAGCTCTAGAATGCACTCCCTGACATAAAAAAAAATATGCTCCCACTCAGACCAGCTTCTAGACTGAAGTCAGATATCCTGCTTTTAATGTATATAATTTGCTATCAGTTTTTTTTAACTCACTTAACACATTTTCTCATGTTTTGTATTTTATTGTTGTTTTTATATTTCATTTGTGTCTCAACCTGCCTTATAACACTCTTAATGGATTTCACCTATGTTTTTTTTAAATGCCTTTTCAACTTCTATGGTGTTTATTAGAGCTGGGTTTTTTTGTTTTTTTTTTAAGTATTTTAACCCTTTTTCTTATTTAATTTTATTTTATTCTAGTTTATCATTGTCCACCATGCTTTTCCTTAATATCGTTTGCTATCCTCTGATGGTGTAAAGCACATTGAATTGCCTGTGTGAATGAAAGGTGCTATATAAATAAATTGGCCTTGCCTCCCTGTATAGCACACAGAATTAAATTCAAATCCTTTACTCTAGCCTATATGGTACTACTGGATCTGCACCTTGCTACGGTATAGTTCCACCATCCAGCTGTACCTTCCTTCTTGTTATTATTGGTCCATGTTGAGCATCTGCTAGCCTTCCATCGACACTATAAGATGACAGTCGAGACTCTTTTCCTCTGTTATTACTCATTGGTGGAATGACACAGAGCTCTTCTGATAGTTTTGGGAACATCAAAAAACACAATCTGTTTCCCTTGTATGTTTAATTCACTCTTATAGTGTGTGAATGTTATTATACTAGTTATCATTATTGAGTTAAATCTCTAAGAGAATCTCTAAAACTTAATGAATGAGAAAGATATCACTACAACACAAACCACTCTTTTTTAGTCATATGTAATATTTTATTAAAAAATTAAAAATAACTAACTCTTGTTGCAGTGTCTTTGGCAAGTCCAATTAATTAATTGACCAATTGAGAGTGTTTACAAAGAGCATGAAGATACAGACAGTTTTCTTGTGAAGAAAGTAGCTAGACAAGAAGTAGCTAGACAAACACAAGTAGCAAGTGCATCTGCAATAATGAGATTGATGAGCTATGAGATTCAGTCAGGTAACGTGTTGGCTACTCACTGTAAAAACTGTTCTTTAATGACTAATACTCTAGTGGATCCCTGAATCCACCCCAAACATAAATCCCTTTCAAAAACCCCCAAACATATTTTAACAATAGAAGGTTGCTATATGGGTCATAGTTTTTGGGGGCATTCCCCAAAGACTATATTTTTGTAACATAAATCATGCTCAACAGGTCTACAAAAGTCAGAGAACCAACGAGCAGCTGGTATTCTGAGAAAACTGAAGTGGTTAAAGTGAAAGGCAAAAGAGAAATCCAAAATCCTCAGGTTAGCTTTTAGTAATGAGCGTCATGGGCTCCCATGCTCAGAGTTAACATCAAATTGTGTTGTGCTCCTGCGGTGTTCAGACTCTGCACTCTTCCATAGTTGTGTTGCTCAAAGAAATCCGAAACTAGTGAAATCCCTGCGCCATCATACCCACACAAATCTATTGTATTAAAGAGGGACTTTAATGGGCTTTGCTGAGTCTGACAAGACATCTATCAAATCAAGATCAGTGAATAATGGACTGATTAGAGTGGTCAGGCCAAGGACTCCAATGCCATTACACAGACAGCTACATTTTCCTTCAATTGCATCGCAGTTCTGAAGGCTGGGAATACTTCAGTCTGTTTCTGCACTGTGTTTGCCTAAACAGTAAAGGAGGGACTCATTTTGAGTAGTTTTAGCATGCTGGAGAAAGTAAACAAGGCTTGCAGATTTAAGACAACCACTTTGACCAGCCACACACATTTCAGCCTACATAGGAGCTAAAGCAATTGGCACAAGCTGCTCAAGCTTCCAGTACACTTGGCTCTTAGTACATAAGCCAAACGATGGCAAAGCAATTAATGTGTCTGAACAGTACAATGAATCAGTTCAACACTTGAATCATAATTCCACAGCAATAAACCAGCCTTTGGCCCCATTATGGAGGCAGAAGTAAGGGATGTTGTAATCTCAAAAGGGAAAGTTGATTTCTGTCTGCACAGAAAAATATCAAGACGATATTCCCAGCCCTCACTGGATACTTTAATTTATACAATGTATAACTATGATTAGAAACACTGTCATATTCCAATGCAGGTTGTACGAGTTACTGCATTATTATTCTCACAGAGTGATAATGAACTCAACTGCCCTCTTCGTGATTCTGTGATATATTGAGTCCAGCAGCTCTGTTTGTTTATGTTTATGTGTGTGTATGTGTGTGTGTGTGTGTGTGTGAGAGAGAGAGAGAGTGTGTTTGTGTGAGAGAGAGAGAGAGAAAGTGAGAGAGAGAAATAGAGAGAGAGAGAGAGAGAGAAAGAGAGAAAGAGAGAGAAAAAGAGAGAAAGAGAGCGAGAGACAGAGAGAGAGAGAGAGAGAGAGAGAGAGAGTGTGTGTGTTTGTGTCTGTGCGTGTCTTAGATCATGCTGGGGCCTGCACTGTAGAGAGCCACGTCGCCCATCACACGGACGAGCGTGACCTCCTCCAGCCCCCCGACCCGGTGCTCGTACTCCAGCAGGTGAACTCCATCGACTGCCACCTTGAAGCAGTCCTGCTCCACCAGGATCTTCAGCTGTGGAGACGCACAGAGACACAACACATGCACAGTGTTAAAGTCAGCCATCTGTGGTTACATCCGAAAAAACACCGGAAACCTTCCTTGCCCTGCTACTCGGAGTGACAACGTTGCTTATGAGTTTCACCTAAAAATTCCACTTAACACGTAATATCATCAGATGGCCCTACAATCCTTGTAGGAGCGGGTCATGTACTGATGCAGCAAGTGTATACATTCACTTTGCTGCTCAGGTATACAGTATAACTAAAGCCGAGTCAAGGTGAGCTACCACATTCAGAGCACACAACAAGAAGTGCACTTCTCCAAGCTCAAAATGCAAACATAAGCATGACAAGCAAGTGCACAAAAGAAAACAACAGCCAAGACAGACAAAAACACTACTGTATCAAATTCCACTGTGCAAACATATGGGGGCAATTGCTCTGTCGCTAGTTTGGAGTTTAAGACAGTTTTAAACTCCAACTCTCAATTCCAACTCCATTTTAAAACCGTGTTAAACACCAAACTAGCGACAGAGCAATTGCCCCATCTTGTTTTAACACAATTGCATAACATATGTGAAATAGCCTACAGCTTGACTCCTCTATTACCTCGAACTGTCTGCCTTGGATGAAGGGGAACCCCCCATCCCTCTCCTCTGGTCCCCAGTAGCCACCCAGCTGTGAGTTACGCACTATGGTCTGCTCAGGGAACCGGGGGTTGAAGTGAAACACCACTTCTTCACCTTTCACAAAATCTATATGGAACCTGAAACACAGACAACCGAAATGAGAGGGGCAATGAATGATGTGTGATAAGACATGGGTATAGATGCCTATCAGTGTTGGAGCTGGGGATTAAGTGCAATCGAATGCAGGAGTAACCATGTCAACAGGACTCCTACATCTAAAGGTCAAGGACTTGTCAAGGAATTTCCTGGCCAAGCGAACTCAAATAACAAAAACAAACAGGCATTATAGAAGCTTGCAAAAATAGAGCTGTGTGAAACGCAATACTACAGCAATGGTAGATGATCTCTTCCCTTTTCTATTACAACATGTAAAATTTCAAACACTTTTAAAAGAGCCGTGTCTATTTTCAAAAAGTTTCAACGGCCTTGAATTATTTGTCTCAAATTCAGAAACTTTCAAGGACCCACGTAAACCCTGTGTACATGTCTGCTGCTGTAAGCGTGCGTGTGGAAAAAGGCCTGAGTGGTGTGTACCTGTCTCCTCCAGGGACTGGCTCGCCAACGACG
This sequence comes from Sardina pilchardus, assembly GCF_963854185.1. Classification (NCBI taxonomy): domain Eukaryota; kingdom Metazoa; phylum Chordata; class Actinopteri; order Clupeiformes; family Clupeidae; genus Sardina; species Sardina pilchardus. The sequence goes on from NC_085013.1 coordinate 6,070,956, forward strand.
GTGATCAGCAGGCTAGGCATGATGCCCGCGTGAAGAGGCAACTCGTACGGCACTGGCTGCAGGACACGGCACACGGACAACAGGAAGTACACAACAGGTCACAATTGTGCGTCCACCACAACTTCCGTATCATTACACATCACCACAAGAGCAAATTATTGGAGGGTGGGTCTGTCAACAACGTAAAGATATGGCAGTGATACTGACGAGGGTGTGGGAATAGCCACATTGAAATACTTGACCAAGGGATCCGGTCTGGCCAGGGAAATCCTGAGAGCAACTGCTCATTAACAAAATTGTCAAGGGATCAGCATGCTCTGAATGTGTCAGATCTCAAATGTCATCAGCAAACCATCAACTTTACAATCTTTCAGCCTGATATGTGCATGTACAACCTTGTTAAAATGTGAGTATGGCACTGTTTATGTAGTGAAGATCATTTTCTCATCTTCTGTGGCCAATGGTTTCACTCTGGCCACAAACTACATTATGTGTAGAGAACCACTGGATAACATACATGTGGAAGTAAACATCCAAAGTAAAAGTCACAACAGTGTTCCTTAGTTTCTTTGTGGACTTCTATTAATAAAAGACGAAACCTTCGGCCCATGAGTCATGACAACACTGTGACAGACTAGTGGCTTCCCCATGGCAACACTTTCCATGACAACACAGTGGCCCTGTTGGATCCCTTTGCCCAGATTCCAAGGTCTGACCACGCCCCAATGACTCATTTACATACCGGCAAAGGCCTTGGGTTTAGCCCCTTGTGAACGTGCATCAAACACAATGTAGCAGTCTTTGAATTCTGAGTGAACTACTTCAACATAATATGGATCTATTGGTTAGGTATAATAAACGTACATTGGATATTTCAGTGGGATGTATATATGTTTACCTGTGTGAAGACATGTTACAATCGACAGATTATTACATACATAACTTGCTTTGTGGAAAAATCATTAAATCCCATTCCCAGTGGTCTTGTCAAAGTACACCCCCTGTGTCATTAAGCCACAGAAAGCACCAGCTTAACATGGCTGTGGGCATGAAACTACATTGGCGATGCTGGTTTAGGAGCAAATAATCAAAATGCACTTGAACTTAACACTGAAATCATGCTCAAAATTACAAAAGTGAATTTTATGTAAAGTGAATGTTTATACATATCATTGTGTTTCATTGAGATATTATATCAAAGTGTCATTGAACACAGCTACAACACAAGCCTTGTCATCAGCATTAGAAAAGATACACTTGGTCTTTATTCAGCCAGAAGGGAAAAGCTGGAGTACATTCATTCATGCAGGTCACATCCCCATGCCAGAGTTGATCAGATGAAAGTAAAAACATGCACTCTTCTCCTATTGAGTACAGGAAATCCTAATCAATTATTCAAATTGATCCGGAAAAAGATGAGAAAGGCACTGCTCACTGAAGACTCAAGTCAAGGGCATGTTATATATTTAAGTTTTTTCTGCATTTCTCTGTAGTTGTAGTGAGGCTTGCACACTGCTAACAGTAGGTGTTTCCCTAAGAACCTGTAGAAGTTCAGTGAGACAGGGGGACAGCTGAAGACTGACCTAGCACAAAGTCAGTAACACATTCAAAACGTTCGTCAACACAAGTGTTTTTTTTTTTTTTTTAAGTAAGCAGGTGCTTTTTCAGTGATTAGGCATCGTTGCATAAAATACTCTGTTAAAAATGTTATGTAGTCACAATAGCAAAAAAAATAATAATAAAGTGCTTCATTTATGAAAAAATAGGCACCATTTGGGGCCAGACGGGAGGGCAGGGAGTGTTGAAGGGACTGTGAAAGTAATCAAAAAGCGGTGAGATGCTTCTGACAGCTTGGCTCTGTGATGCTGAAGCTGTAACGCAAAGGGCCCATTAGTGAGGAGCCTGTGAAGAGCTGTCCGCATCCTCCATCTCATCTCATCTCATCTCATCGTCCTTCTGCTGTGGCAGAAGGCATTCAGATGCCTGCACTCAAAAATATGGCGGTCTATAGGGGGGCTGAAAGATAAGAAGACGTGGTAGTGTTATTCAATCGGTCCATTCTGGGTTGTTTCTATTGCTCAAGTGGGTGAAGCGTGAAGCTGAATAGCGATCTTTTCTGCCCGAGATCACCTTTGCACCACATGATAGCCACAGAGTCAACCCAGTCTTATCACCGCAGGACGAGAGATTCCGGCGGACAAAAAAATATGACAAAAGAAAGAAAGCAAAACTGAAAGTCCCAACAACACAGATGAGGGCATAAGAATGTTAGGCATGCCACGCGCTGACAAAAGGATATGGGGGAAACAAGCAGAGTTGTGACAGAGGATTGCTTTAGAGAGCCAAAAACCAAGAGAACACACAGCCTATTTACACCCAAAGTTCACACCACGTTCCCATTGTTTAGATGCCCTTAAACCACAACTAGAGAACGAAAAAGGGAATTTCTCTCTCTTGTTTAGATCAATACTCTTGAGGATGTGGACATCCCTTACAGTGTGCTGAACTGCTGATACAGTACATCAACAATGGATATTTCTCCCATTTTTCTTTCACTTTAATTTCTTCTGTGCTCCCTGAAAATCCTCGAGGGAAACACATAGTGCTGTCTTAGACACCATATAACCCCAATCTGCCACATCAGACTCCCACACTCTGCCTGAATCTGTGCTGTGTCAGCTCATTGCTAACCCCCCCCCGACACAATCAATCTACTGCTCAATGCATCAACCAATCCCGACAGTGCTGACATAAGGGACCTGTGTGTGGGATTTCCTTTAAAATATGCTTGCTATAACCAAGCACCAAATAATGCTACGCAAAGTGACACTAAAACACTAGTTTCAGCTTCAGTGAAAGCCGTACACAAGAATGTCCAAGAGTTAAGAGTGGAAGTGAGTGTTTTCAGCGTGCTGGAAAGCCATATAGTATCATCCTTCACAAAGCTTAGAGACCCACCCTCTTAGTCATTGCTCATAGAAGAGAAGAGAAGAGAAGAGATAAGAAGAAACTGCAACGCACCTTTCACACATAAAGCACATCTAAAAGCACCATATATTTGGCATATCTATCTGATCTTAGATTGATGTATTGCTTCCTGATGTGGGACTTAACGTGTGAAAGACATGCTAGGCGTGAAGGAGAGTAGAAGGACATGAAGGACGTGTACTCACAAGCATCCCTCCTGGAGCACCAGGTCCTCCATATGGGCCCATGGGCCCTGGTCCATAAGACCCGGGGCCACCTGGCTGAGCAGGGAACCCGCCGCCGGGAGATCCCCATGATCCTGGAGGCACAGGAGGGAACCCTCCGCTTGGGAAGCCCGGTGCTGGGCCAGGTGGGAAAGCTCCAGGGCCTCCAGGCCCGTACATCCCACCTGCAGGGGGTGGATAAGGCATGTTAGGGAAAGGTCCGGGTGGTCCGCCCGGCGTGGAGGGGAACAGTCCAGAGTTGTAGGGTGACGGAGCCCCTCCAGGGAACTGTCCTGGCGGGGCCCCGCCTGGTGGGTACCCTTGCCCTGGCATGGAGGGGAACTGTCCCGGAGCTCCAGGGCTGGAAGGGAACTGTCCTGGTACCCCCGGCCCCGGTGGGTAGCCCCCTGGGGCAGTGGGTGCACCAGGACCCGACGGGTACTGTCCTGGAAACTGGTTAGGCGCTCCAGGACCCGAGGGCCCACCAGGGAACCCACCTGGGGCAGGTGGCTGGGTAGGGCCTCCAGCAGATGGGTAGTTTGGACCACCAGGGGCTGCGCCAGGCCATCCAGGGTTTGTGGGTGGTGGAGCGCTGGCCCCTGGACCAGAGGGGTTTGTGTTGCCCTGCTTGGAGGCTGCTCCCGGGACATCGTCTGCAATGGCATCAGCTAGCTACAAGCAAAGACGATGGTGATCATTTTAAATGTGATTGGGGCATCATCTTGAATCTTAATACTAGACAGGCCTACCTGTGTGAAGACTATCAAACTTCTATGGAGGACTACTCACTCACACCAGGCAGATTATTTTAGAAAATGAACAGGTGTGGCTACAAAAGTTTGGGCAAATGTTACAGGTTAGACACTCAACATCTTTGCCAGCTCAGTTTCTGTTCACATTTACATTGTAAATCCAGGTAAGTAGAGATTGAAAATGAGGTCTTTATAAATAGCTTTCTTGGTGGTAATTGAAGAGCGATTTGATTGACGTGTGGTTGGTCAGAGAGCTGGCAAAGCGTTCCATTCCATCACAGTGGTAGGCATTGGCGTAGGGTAGCATGGACAATGGAGCTAAAATATCCTTCCCGCATCATTTCGACCACAATTTCACAGTTAAGCATTAGAATGCACACATTTGGAGTAACGCTGATGTCAGGGCTATATTTACTAGGCCTATATAATTAACTGCTTTCGAAATAAGTAAGTCATCCCAAATTACCAACAAATGGTTATAGTCTGATGGACAGGTTAATAAAAACAACAAAAACTTACCGAAAAATCTGCCATGGCCTGTGAAAAAAGAAAGAGTTTTAAGTGGCTAGAATGTGGATTCGGATTACACAGAAATCAATGGCAAGTCGCAAGCGGAGTCATAGTCGTAAACCGATTTAGGCCGAATTAAATAACGTCACAGGGTATAGAAGCTCTTCTGAACTCTTTGATAGCGTTACATTGCTTTCGTTGTGTCCTTCGTTGCTTTCAAGTTTACATCACGCTAATAAGTTAGCAAGCTACACTCAAACAAAACAGCTAAGAAGCTAACGCATCGCTCACTGCGATTGAAGGTAGCAAGCCTGTTCTATCTCTGTTAGCATTACATTGTAACTATTAAACAAGCCTTGGACATTCGAAGCCAGCTGCATGCAGGTACTCTTATATGTTTTGGATACATAGCTATTGTAACATTACCTCAGCTAGATGTGGGCCTCTTCTCCGTGTCTTAGGCTAGTAGGTTTCTGGACCACCCATTCACCACACCAGTGCAGTGATGGTGAAACTAAATTAGACAACTCTACAAAGGAAGTACGTTTAACCCGAACATGGTGTTTTACGCGTAGCGTTGAAAATAAACAGACTTCTAGTGTGTGAGTGCAACTACATGTAGTCAACTTGAAGGGAGTAGGCCCATCCAGTTTATATAAAAATCTGCTGTAGCTTCGCAGCCCACATGACTATCCCGAACTGTCAGAGGGTTGGGCAGAAGAGCCTGACTGCGCATGACAGATTCAACTCATTTCCACTGTACGGTAGCCCAAAGGTATTTATGACGGTATTCCTTCCATTGTGGAACTGTGCAATTTCATTTCATCAGGTGACTGGATGTAAAATGGATGTGTAAATAGACTTACTCATATGCTGTCCCATGACAAAAACATTAGTTGTCATAGTCTCAACGTGACATCTCCAAAACAAGGCAGATTCCTAGCAGTTCTAAAAGGCCTAATTTATGTCGCAAGTGAAATGAAGTCATGAAAATAATACACCAATGTCTTTAGACTGATCATCTTAATTAGTCGACTAATAATACGTCACTTGCTTGTAACAGAATTAGCCTGACCTTTTCCTTGACCTTTTATAGGCAGATATATAGCTACAATTATATTTGTTATGTTTTCTTTCGTTATAGCCAACTAGTCCTATTCACACTACCAAATGCTGTCTGTGAGTGAGATACGATAGTCATCATCTCCTAAAGAGTTAAAGTAGCCCACTAATCAGTTGTAGAATTAGGAATATGCTAAATGTTTATTAGTGTTCCAAATGGCTTTCCAAGGCACATCTGTAGCCTACAGCAGGCAAGACTATAGTCTATAAATACATATCAATGCTCATTAAGCAGTATCGGATTGAATGACAACTAAGCTCAACATTGTGTGAAATTCCTTGAACTGTTACCAACCAAGAAAAAGCTGCAGCAGTGATGGCAGTAGATAGAGAACTATTCATCCACTAATGCTGATGATTTTAACGAGGACATGTCATTGATTAGACTTGACTCTCATCTCCGCCCATACCCTAATTGAGTTATATCATGGTAATAACTTTATAGGCCTGAACTTCAGAGCCCTAATCATGTCAACTTTCTTCCCCAGTAAATGTAACTGCATGACTACATCACCCATAGAAATTATTAAAGCCTGCGATTCCTTGACGTGTCTTTTCATTTGACTGACTTTACGATAACCCTTGTCTGACAGATCTGGAGAGGTGGGGAGTGGTGGTGCTGGAGGGGAAGGGAGGAGGAGGGGAGGGGGGGGGGGGGTGATGTGGATAAGAACTAGGATTGGTCGGAATTGAGTCACAAGACTTGGCTGAAAAAACTACAGTACACTGTTGAGGTCCACACAATCTGAGTCTGCGCTTCGCGAAAATGGTAAGTGGGAACTGCATAAAGAAATAAGATGTAAACCAATTAAATAGTATCGATGTGTGTGTAATTGTGCTATCCTTGTGGCCTTCATTCTGAGGTTGCGTCGGGGGTTTGTTTATGTGTGCGAGACTGTCGTGTGTCTGTACCGCTCCATATCGCCCAGACAAATATGCAGTTCCACCCAATTCATTGTGATGTGCTGCAACATGTCAATGCACGGAGAGCAGCATAGCTAGCATAGCCCTCCCTCCGGCATCCTTCGAGTTTGGAGAAAGTTGGCTGTAAATATGTTTCAAGAGTCCGTTGTTTTTAATGTTGTGTAGTCGGAATGTTGACCACATTTGGTGACGTTTGAATGCTTTCACATCGCGCAGACAGACATACCTGCCATACCGTCCAAAATCCTAATTTCCTGTACTTTGCTAGCTAGCCTGTGATCCGCAAGTAACGAAAACCTGTTTGTGAACTAGGGAAATGCACAATCACATCCATGTGACTGGCAAATAGGAATTGATTTTTAAGCGGAAGCGACCATGTTTTTAATAATTCGTCGATTCTAAAATGGCCTGCTGACTTGTCGAAACAAAGGAATTATAGCAGCTGAAATTTAGGACAATCACATTGTGAGGTCTTGCAAACCACAGAGGCAACGTGAGCCTACATTGACGTGGAACAGCCTGTATATTCTGACAGTGCTGGATCATTGATCTCAACTGGAGAATCATGATATATCTAACTAAACATCTATTGTAATCAGTTAGTGTCTAAATTGGTAACCAATTCAACTCTTCTGTGTAGCCTGCACTTGAACAGAGGCAATCCGCTGAAGAGTTCAATTTTAGGTCTAGGAACTTAATTTGTCAGCCATTTATTTGACAGCTCATCAGTTGCAAGCAGCCAGGTTACAAATTACAGCAGTTTGCAACCACTGCCTGTATTTGTGGAGTTTTCTTCAAGTAGGCTATTTGGACTTGTTGAAACATTACATTTTGGCAACATGAATAGTGTAGGGAGCTTTATGTTTGAGAGCTCTTAGTAGGATGAGAAGTGTAGTGTTGTTCTTGGAATTGGAGTCCTATTTTCAGCTATAGTTGAAAAAGTGCTTCTGTCTTGTGAAATCACATCCTTAGGGCAGCAGCTACATGTGTCCTCCTGACCTGGGCCCATATTCACAAAGCATTCTATATATCCTTATTTCGTTTCCCTAAATTAGTCCTACATTTCAAGACTCTCATGCCTATACTAGTACTTCTAGGAGTTTTGTGGTGTTTTTTTTTTCAGATCATATGTGGTTTATCAGACTAAAAGGATCATGGTTCAAAGGCTTTAATGTTGGGCCTAATGTACTTGTTGTGATGTTCCTGTGTCTGCCACTTTCTGCAAACGGCCTTGGGCCTCAGTATGTGCTGATCAAACAGCTGAATCAACTCAATTGCTGCACAAATAAATTAGAAGAGCAGCACGGGATAAGACGCCATACCAAGGCCCATCCACATGGTCAAGGAGAAGTGAAGTCATCAGCTGGTGGAGCTCTGAGAAAGGCAGCCAAGCCTAGGTATCCGGTAGACTGGCCTGCAGCAGCCAACTCTTGTCACATCAAAGCAGAAAGTAGAAAACACAAGGATTCCTAAATGATTGTTTAATCACACTCTATACTGATTGGCTAAAAGAAGTGTGGAGTGATACGGGTGGGGACATCGAAAGGGTGTTCCAGGTGTATATGAATCAGGCCCCAGCTTTCCTTAGGCAGGACGCTCATCGGGATCCCCAGCGGATGACACCTCATCTTCTCCCAATTGTCTTGACTGTCAGCCTGAAACTTTGGTTTTGCTGTACTATCATTGCAATACGGGGAATAAAGATCAACAATCTACAGAAATCTCCTGTCTGCATTGTCGCCTTCGGACGTCTTGTTCCAGAGTGCTATTTAGTATATGGTTAAGTGTTAAGTTTTAATTAGTGGTAATTGGATTCGAGAAGTGGAAACATTTTTCCACGCCAGACTCTCCTAAAATTCTCCTAAAAGCAGTTTGGAGCTGCTTTTAGCCTTTTGATTCTTTGTGAATACGTCCACTGACCACTTTAGAGTGTGTTTTGTCAGCAATGTGTTAACGTCCAATTAGAAGCAGTTCTGTGGTGTTTGGTGTACCTTTGTGGCAGCTGTTATTTCAAAACTTTACACTTTTGTCACCCACAGAGTGAATCATTGGTTGTGTGTGATGTTGATGAGGATCTAGTGAAAAAACTGCGGGAGTTTCGTTTCCGAAAGGAGACCAACAATGCCGCCATTATCAGTAAGTTATCTCTGAGGTGTAATAATGGTCTTTTCGTTCCTTTTGCTCTGCATACTGTACTTTGAGAATAAGGTAAAGCAGTACCTTATGAAAATGTCTTCCCTTCTGTCTAAGCTTTACCCTAAGATGTGGATTCACTCTAGCCTACACTTTCTTGAGGGGAAATTGAAGCTCCCATGTAGAGAGACTTTCCTTTTCAAGACGTTGTCTGTTGTCTGTCTTTTTTCAAATTCCTTTCACTTTTCCATTATGATATTTTCACTCTACTTTGTATCAGGCCGGGAAATGCTCTAATGCAGCAGCTTGTCCAATACAAAGCAGTACTAAGTTGCCCAACTTAGTAAAGCTCATATTGATTATTGAAGTAGTCAGTGGCTTGATATAAATTTGGGATGTCTTTTTTTCAGTAAGGAAGTGTTAAAATGCTGCTTTGTCCTTGTCTTTATATCAGTGAAGATTGACAAGGACCGACAGCTGGTAATCCTTGATGAGGAACATGAGGCAAGTTGTGGAACGATTTTAAAGTTTCTAATTCAGTTGTGATATTAAGTGGATGTATTACAGATATTAGGATATAACACACGACAATATTGCACATACATGTAAGAGATGATTTTGAGATGAATGCTTCCTTTGAACTGGGTAGATTACAAATGAAGGATTTCTGACTGGAGCTTTGAATCTTTTGAGTTGCTCTTATCTTTTGCATCATCATTTGGTCCAGTCATGACCACAAGATTTGCATGGATGAACTCTGGCTGAACAATATCTGCCTAGTTCAAATGTAAATAAACAAAACGTGTAAAAGTGATCCATTCTTATCAAATCATTCACTTTGTCACTCAAAAGACAATTTTTTCCTTTACATGCTACTTAATACCTCCAACTATCGTCACATGATGTGAGTGTAACACAACTTACCACAACCTTAAAAAAAAATTCTTATTAGTATCTTCTCATTGCAGGACATTTCTCCTGATGACTTGAAGGATGAACTCCCAGAAAGACAACCAAGATATCCTTTCATTTGGAAAAAATGCACAATGCATTTATTTAGGGTCTATGTCTGTCCACAATGCTCCTTCTAACCACCCAGTGCTTACTTTGAGCAGTGTTGCATGCAAACCTCAGATGTACATTGGACTGGATGGTGTATGGTCTTCCATGAGCGTGGTTTCAACCCAGTCCAGTGCTTAAGATGTATGTTTTCTTTCTCTAGCGTTTTCTCTCCTTAACCTCGGGTACATTTGTGGTCTACAGTTATAAGTATGTGCACGATGACGGACGGGTGTCCTACCCTCTCTGCTTCATCTTTTCAAGTCCTGTTGGTAAATATCTCACCACTTTGAAGTTTCACTCTTTATGTTGCGCAGGTCAAGGTCATGAATGTTGCATGCAGTTACTCTAAAATCAGATGTATATTTGGATGAATGTTTCCATTTGTCACTGTGATAATGTACTTCCATAATGCCGGTAATCTATTCATAGAGTACATTATTTCCTGGCTTCTGTAAGGAGCAATAAACATTGTGATCCCCTTCTAATGATCTGCATGTATGCAACAATTGCACAATGCCTAAAGATACGTTTTGTCATTGAAGACATTTTGGTTCGTCTTTCCCACTGCATTTGCATCTCTGCAGCATGGGCGACTTTATATACATATGACAGCTCAGCATTTATATTTTTCTCTTATCACAGGTTGCAAACCAGAACAACAAATGATGTATGCTGGGAGCAAAAACAAACTGGTTCAAACTGTAGAATTAACTAAGGTAATGTTTTGCCATTCTTGTGGATTAAACGTGATGTTTGCACTGTGCTCAGTCTTTTTGAAATTATATCAGCGTGGTACGATCTTTCCTCTGTGTCATGATTATAACTGGGAATCAGATTTACGATGGCAATTACGATGACATTTACATCCACTGAGATGCTGCAGGGGGCTAGCCCTCGCAAAGCCTTTGTGGATTGATAATGGCTATAACTAGATGTGTTGAGGCAACCAAAATAATGTTCCCTTCAAACGATCAATGCATTATGCTTTGGGGACGTCTGATGGCAAAAGCATTATATTTTTGGAACATTTGATGGCAAAAAATGGACACAGAGGAGAGTTGCGTTCCATAGTGTACTCCCCCACCCAATCATCAGTTCAAGCACCACTGGCTTGGAATGGATGTTTAATGTTGCTACAGGGTATTTAAAATGCCATCCTGCATTTAATGTTGTAAAATGTGATAAAAGATATTGCTGCCAGGCTAACTTGGCAAGTTTAGCTAATTGTAGAAGTGTGATAAAATGCCCACACATATTCTGATTTGTTCAGATTCATTGTGACTTGGCTCCCAAATATTTTTCACTTTTATGTGAAGGTTCCGAGATGATAACTCATCATCATTATTATGAATTTTGAGACTTTTTGAAGTCTAAAAAAATTGCTTGTGAATCCGGCCTCTTGATTCAGGTAAAAAACAACATTCCATAATGTACTTGAATCTCTTACTTAGCCTTCACATAACCAGCGTCTCTCTGCGTATCATAAAGCATGCATTACTCCTAAAGCCTCATGTTTCTTATCGTAATCTTCTGCCTGCTGAAGTGTAGCTGCATATATAGTATATGAGCAGCATTTATATATATAGTATTTCTCTACTTATGTCTTACGTCTACCTACCAACACCAGAGGCGACTATGCAAGGCCTATTTCTGGATGGTGGGAGCAATTAAGGGTTGAGTTTTCTGCTCAAGGACACTTCAGCACACAGTCAGTCCTAGCCAGGCTCAGTGGGTACCCTCCCTTCGCGCCTGCAAGAGAGCACTCTATTTATAGAGGACGATAACTGTGTCAGGACTTTTAGGAGTATCGGGAGTGTG
>NC_085013.1:6084967-6117467 GCF_963854185.1 Sardina pilchardus
GGGGCAGAGGAGAGACAACTCTTGAGTGTAGTTAGTGGCCAAGTCTAACATGCTGCTGTCGTGTGGGTGTGTATGTGTGGAACTGTGTAATTGAATGTTATTGTAGTGAAAAGATGCTGAAATGTCCATCCCAAACCTTGGTTTGCCACTGGGTGTGTTAATCTCAGTAATTGCTGTCGAAAACCCCTACAGCCATACATTAACTGCTAAATTTCAGTTTTACTTTTTTTTTTAAGTCAGATTTAAATATCTGCTATTTTGTTTTCTCTTAGGGGCAGATAGACATCATGTTTTGTGTAGATTCTGTACAATTACCTAGATGAGTAATCTAGTCAGTTTCAGGGTAATATTGATTTGATTGAGTTTCATGTATTGATTAATTGTTCTGTTTGGTTAGACTTTCCAAAAACTTTCCAAAATTACCATAATGACCACTACAATAAGAATTGATATTTTTCTCAATTTCTCATTTGAACTTTCTCTCTGAGCAAATGCATGCAACAATTGTCTGCATACAAAAAAAATAATCTTGCTTTCATTATGATGAGTTATTTGTCACAGGTTAAACACAGTAATGTTATAATCACCCATGGTTCTCTAAGTACCCTTGTGAATTCTGATGCTGCTGTTTACCACTGCTATCCCACACAGCCATTGAAAACACTGTACAAATATACAGTATGTGCATGCATTTCTTAGTGTGCTCGTCTTGAGGTTGCCGATGTCAATATAAACACCCAGAAGCACAATTTCACTTTGTTTTTCAGTGTGAACATAAACATAAGGAAGTAACCAGAGTGATACACTGCATACTGCAAGCAATGAATTGTAGTTATGACACCACCTCAAGGACTGAGGTGGTCACTAAAAAGGATTAGGGAAATCCACATGGATAGCATTAGAATATACTGTAAACTGTGAAGGCAGATTTCAAGTAAAGACTTGGGGTTGGGTAGCATTCAATTCACTGACCAGAACATGACAGTTCTAGACACTCTGTGAAAGTGATTTATCTTTTCTAATCATGAGAGATATTTGGTGAATCTAGTTAGTAAATTCACCTCTGTAGCCTGCCCTGAGGTAAAATATTATTTTCCTTTTTATGTTTTTGGAAAGATTGCAAGTATACTCAAGTATTCAAGATCATTATTATTATTATTTCATTAATTAGCTTTTCCAAAATGGTTCCCCGTCAGGATTGCTGTCTCCTTGTCCCACACCGTGCTGAATAGCTTTCTCTGTGTCCTACTCCCCCACTCACCCCAACCTGTGATGATTTGTCTCCATATGTGGCCTATTTTACATGATATATGATGGACGTGTACTTTTTTTACTTTAACACACTGCTGTTTGAGATCAAGTGCTTATTTGTATTTTCTATATAAAAAAAGCAACAATACAGTGTTTTGTGTCATGTAGAACATTGTTCCTCGCCCAGTGCAGTCTGTGATGATGATGATGTATTTGAGATGTCTGTATTTTTCCATAATTTATACAGTGTCTCAACAGTGTAATCCCAATAAAACAGAAGCATTGTCTATTCAGTATTGATCATGCTAATTTATGAGTGCCAAAACACAGTGATTTGATTGAAGTAGCATTGATAGTTTGTGCATTGTAGAACTTTGAAAATAGACCAAATCGTTTATTATTATTATTATTATTATATTTTAAAGGTAAGAATCAACAGTCTGCCATCACTAACACAACAGCACATTTGGTGAAGGCTAACCCAATCACACACTTTATCACAAACATTTAGAACTACACATCACTCTTTCTCATTTGCATGGTGTAGCCTTTACAAACAAAAAGTATTTTCTTTTTACATTTTAAATATATATAGGCCTGTTTTGTTTAACGACAAAAACGATTGCACTTGCTTGTGACTTCTATTAATTGGCCTCAATTTCAACTATGGCCACATACTAGGCCTATAGGCCTAGTTCTAGTGTATTTATCAAATATAACAATTTTTTGTTTTGCATTTTGCATTTTGCATTTTGCATTTTGTTGAGTGGGTGATGGATGGTACGACGTAGTAGACAATACACATTTCAATGAATGTCCAACCCAGGTCCAACCAGAGACACTGGTCCAACTCCTCCTTCAGCTTCCTCCAAAACTGTCACTCCTCCCAATGCAGTTTTTTCCTCCAACTTCTCGCGTTCTCCGGAGCCCACGAGAAGCCTGTGTCTCTTCCAGGTGACGTTGCCGCAAACTGGTGGACAGCTAAGCAGCCTAGCTCGGCTGAAGTGGGGTTTCGACAGTCGACACTAGCTAAAAATGGCGTTCACATTCGCGGCCTTTTGTTATATGCTTGCTCTGCTGCTGACGGCAGCCCTGATATTCTTCGCCATTTGGCACGTAAGTGAACTGTGAATGAATTTATAAATACGATGTTCATAAAAGTATCGATAGTTTTGTCGTGGTTTCTGTTAAACAAAAATAACGGTTGTAACCAAAGGATGTTAGCCTGGTCCGAATGAATGGCACACACCCAGTCGTTTCTTTGACAGTGCTAGCTAACTATATAGCAGGCTAGTTAGCTGATGTGAATTTAACTGTTTAATGTTAAATATGCACTGTATTATTATAGCCATGTCCCCTTATTCAGTAAACAGTTTCCAATGGAATCATGTAATTCCTTAAACCCGCGTTGACGCTGACGCCTAGTCTCAACAGCCTTGCTATGTTTGGTTTCTTCCATTGATGGCTAACGGGCTAAATTAATATTAGCTAAGGGTTCAGAGCTGCGTCTAGTAGTTTGCTTTCCTTTTGGTTTGATCATAACAAATACATAGATGTGCGAAAATTTCACCAGCTTAAACATTTTTTATGAAACAACATGTTGTCTGAGCTGAATTTACAAGGGACCCACGTCAACAACATTAGGTTACCTAATAGCGTAATGTCTTAGCATAACGTGTGGTTTAGGGTTAACGTTACGTTACCGGTTAACCAGACTAGCAAGTGGAACTGCCAGTAAACGGCAGGATTTCTTTTGTTTCTGAACATCTTGTAAGAAGCAGTCGCATCCTGTTCCTGTTTTTAACACTTGAGTGTTTTTTCTCTCTCACGACGCCACATACAATGCTCTCTCTACTTCACATTGAAGAGTCCTCTCGTGGTAGCTTGTCGTTTGCTTACGGTAGCGTAGCCTGCGAAATTAGAGTCACGCAGCTCACTTTACACATCTGATTCCATTTGTTCCAAGCAAGTACTACAGTGACACATCCCATTGATCAACACCTAGGCATTCATTTGACACAAAGGGGCTAATGATGTCAACATAACTTCATATCAGTAGAATATATTTATTTGGCTACAAGTATTTCATTTTCACTGTAAAGATGTGAATGTCCCATGAAAAAAACTTTGTGTCCTCAGCAAATGGAGCCCCTTACAACGGTGGTTTCCCTCGTCTTCAAATAATAACATATTTTCTTGTTCTTTGGCAGATCATTGCATTTGATGAGCTGAAAACAGACTACAAAAACCCTATAGACCAATGCAACACACTGAACCCGGTGAGTGAACTTTGCATGCCACTTTTTGTATGTACAGTGCATGCATCTCCGTATCCATGCAGCTGTTCCTTCCTTATCTCTCTTTTCTCTGTGTGTGTTGGGGTTTGAAGAAGGAAAGGGTTGGGGGGTATTGTAGAGTCTCTCCTCATATAATACACATAAACTGTGTTTAAGTCTCTGCACTGTTCTGAAGAATTTAAATGACTTCATGAAGTAACAAAAGTAAAACTTGTCAACTGTCCAACACTAACACTTAGGTTTTTTTTTTCTTTTTCTTTTTTTCTCTCTCGATTTTCTAATCTACTCTTTGTACTTTTGTTGTTTCTGTCGCATTTCCCCTCCCCTTTTTTCACTAATGCCACAAAGACAGTTGAAAGGGTCAAAAAGATTAAAAGGGTCAAAATTGCTTTGAAGGTTTGTACCTATTTCCGGTTACTCGATTCAGTGCGGTGTCCCGTCCAGTCCAGTCCATTGTGCACGAGGGGAGTGCTTGCAAACGTCTTTTCAGTTAACTACACAAAACCCTCACTGTAGCCATTTGCAAGATTCTGTATAGTTTAGTAGGCGTTCAACATGAGATCGTCAGTACATGCAGTTGCAGTTGACTCTATAGATTGACTGAAAGAATAGTTTAATGCACTTAAGGAATTACATAAGAGCAGAGATGTTGGCCTCTTCAGTAGTTGGCCCTCTTCAGTGGATTTGCTGTGGAGGACTTAGTTAAAGGGATAGTTCGGGTTTTAAGACACGAAGTTATATGGGTTCCCTGTCAGCAACGTTGTGCATCAGCACTGACTTACCCCCCGACAGCGTCCTGTGAGCCGAGATCCAGCCGGTTTTTGATCGTTTTTGATGCCGGACTATTTTCTTCAGCAGGTTTCGGGGGTCACGAAAGTAAAGTGTTTTTCTTCTCAAAACCATATGCGTTCAACAGAGTGATATATTTGCACCACAAAAACGTTGTCCAGCTGTCAGTAGCGCGCAGTGATAGGAATCGCGAAAAATAAGTAAGTGATAACGAGGTTTGAATTTTTCCTGGACAACGTTTTTGTGGTGCAAATATATCACTCTTTTGAACGCATATGGTTTTGAGAAGAAAAACACTTTACTTTCGTGACCCCAGAAACTTGCCGGACTACTTTCTTCACCATCAAAAACCGGCTGGATCTCGGCTCACAGGACGCTGTTGCGGGGTAAGTCAGTGCTGATGCCCATATAACTTCGTGTCTTAAAACCCGAACTATCCCTTTAAGTAGTAGTAGCAGTACTGTTGATTACTCCATTTAGCCATGATAGCTTCAGGTACAGGATTGACACGCTGCACCTGCTGAGTGGGTTCAGAATTTGCCATAGCAACCAGTGTCAGAATTGAAGTCCCCCACCATGAGCCTCCTCAGATAATCAGCTGTCCAGTCTTGATGGGGCTTAAGAGCAAGAGGCTCAATCTAGAGAATTGCTGAGCTTGGCTGTAAATTAATCTTTGTCCCCAGTTGTGGTTTGTTTAGCTGTTGGAATAATATCACTTGGGAATTTAAGATCAAGAGATTTGATTGAATATAGTGTAGGCTGCCATTTCTAAGACTTGGGCAGTATGCCAGCAAAGCAGACTAGCCTTATTGAGAACATCAGCTTCCTTGATCAGTCTGCTGCGACCACTAAGCCCAGGGTGTTAACTGAAAAGACTTGCAAGCGCTCGAAGAACATGCATGATCTCTTACAACCTACCCTTTGTTTGCATACAGTATTAATCATACAGGATTGTGGACACATGTTTAGAACATCTCCTGTTCAAAATATGATTCCTCCTAGTATTCCAATGTCAGAGGGGTCAACGAGAGGTCTTGTGACTCTCCCATTTATTGAAACTACAGCCGTTGTTTCCAGATCTTCTTCACCATGGAGCAGTAGTAGGATACATCTGAAACAATATTTCAGTTTCTAAAAGATATGCACGTTGGCTAGTTCACCTAGGTGGTATTCTATGATTTGTCCTGTTTTTGAATAGGATGAATTCTTAGATTGTGGGCCTATTTTACAAGTATCACAATGATGACCGTAGTGGGTTAGAATATTTCCACGTGTCTGGCCTAAATCTGTGTTTCCACGGAATCATTCATGGCTTGGAGCTTTCTCTAGATTCGTGCAGTATAGCCCTTGGCACAAGGGAGGTGTAGTGTGTAATTTGGCTCGTGGCGGTGTTGTGTGTGTGTAAAATCGGATTGAGGCGATGTTTAGGCCGAGATTTAGATGGGCTTCAGGGTGGGATTACATGACTGCCTGAGCCACTAAGGATCCTCAAGGCCTCTTAATCTGCCCAGAGTTATTATCCGCCATCTGAGGGTTTCACCGTATACTGCCTCCTGTCCTCTCGGTTTCTCTGTGACTATGTGTGTCAAACATGGACACACACACACACACTCGTCATAGACCTCTCAGTCGAGATTTTATTGGGTGTTTTTACAACACTGCTTTGAAGCATGGTGCAGCCCAATGCCCCATGGCACATTGATGCAGTCATCTAGAATGACACATTTGTATTCGCTATGTAGAAATATCTAAGTGGCCTCTGGCCTGCTACCACCCTTTAGAGAGATCAATTTTCTGTGCCTGGACTGAGGCTGTCTCAGGTAGAGGAAAGCAGTGTTTTGAGATTTTGCCAGGGAGCTCTGAACCTTCAGGCAAAGTGTCTCAGGACTGAAGAACAGATGGCTGTCAAACCCTCAGTGGCTTTAGCACAGCTACCTGATTGGACATGGAGGGGAATGGGGAGGAGCAGGGAGGCACTGCCTGCAACCTCAGGCAGATACATAATATTGGTTGTTTGGTCAAATTCCCAGTTATCAAAAGTGAGGAGGGTGGGGTGGGTTGGTAATTCCTATCTGTTTCAAATGTGGTAGTGATTCAGTAGGGTTCTTTCTACTTTTAGCAGCTCTTGAACATCATACTAAGTTTAAGACTTTTATTTTTGAAGTGTTCTTCATTTCACAAAGTTCATCTTTGGTTTTGGTCGATAGTATTGATCTAAATGATGTGTTCTAGTGTTGGGCTTTGGCAATACACAGTGCAGGACTACTAACCACCTCTCTCCACCTTCATAACCTGAAACACCCCCCACCACCTGCCCAAGGCCTGTCTGCCTGCTGTGCTTACCCGCCCCCTTCCCATGGCCCAGGCTTACCCCCAGCCTCTCTGCTGCATGGCATCCCCACAGAGCCAAGGGCACCGCCTGCCCTTCACTGCATACCCGTCTTGTTGGGCCCTAGCTGCCTGCCTCTTTGCCAATCACTCATGATTACACGTCCAGCAGATAGTGTTAGCTCAGAGTGGGACGCTTGCTGGGACGTTACAAGAGCATATGGCGCAGGTCATCAGTGTGTGAAGATCACTCAGAAAGACATTAAACCTGGCCTGCCAACAGTGGCCTCTGCATGCGGTCCTTCTTTCTTTCTCTTTCTCTCTCCCTCTCTCTCATTTTCTCTCTCTCCCTCCCTCTCATTTTTTTTTCTCTCTCTCTCCTCTCTGGACCCCCTTCTTTCTTCTTTAATCTCTCCTTGGTGCTCAGCCAGACAACACTCTCCCTGGCTCAGCCAACTCATACAGCATGACATTAGCCTGCAGTTTGTATCACAACTCTCTGAGCAGAAAAGCCATTAGCACTTAGCCTAAAAAAATGTAGGCCCTCAATGAAGACTTTAACAGCAATCAGGAATGAGTTGGTGATGTTCTTAGGCTGTGATAAGTGTGTCATTAGTGGCTTCTGCTTAAGATAGCAGGATATTTTGAGCTCAACTGTTTTTGTTTTGGTTTGTGCCTTTTAAAAGCACTGATGGCCACAGACAGGCTTACAAAGTGGAAGGGCAGGTAGATGCAATTCCACTGGGAGGAGAAATCAGATGATTGGTCAGGATGCAAAGATGTGTTTTTCTGGCAGTTTCCAAAAATAGAGTGCTCTGAGTATCTGAATAAAGCAGGGTCGTGCAAGGACTCTCAAGTATTGCCTCTGTGAAAGTGTTTGTGTGAGTTTGTCTCAGTCTCTCAGGACCGTTTGTGTGGGAGTTGCTCTTGCGTCTGCTATAAATGTGTACCGTCTCATGGGTTTGTGCTAGAAAGCAGGAGAGAGAGAGGGGGACGAAAGCAGTGTAAGAAAGACACAGTCTGGGGGTAGGAGGATGTGAAGCAACTGCATGCATCCTATGAGTGGTGCGCGTATGTCTGTGTGTGGATGATGTGTCTCATTGGATGTGTGTGTCTAATTGATTGGTCTCCCGCGGTGTCCTTGTATGTGTGTTCTCTTTGCAGCTGGTGCTCCCTGAGTACATGATCCACATGTTCTTCTGCGTGATGTTCCTGTGTGCAGCGGAGTGGCTCACGCTAGGTCTTAACATGCCCCTGTTGGCGTACCACGTCTGGAGGTGGGTCCTAGTCCACTTCCCACCCTCATTTCATCCATTCACATTAGAACAGTGTTGATAGTCTGATTATCATTATCTATGCTCATAAGGGCCTTGGTTAAATTTGATATTTGAAAGTGTTTGGTTTAAGCACAGCTTCCACTTCTCAGTGGACTACTTCCTAGCTAAGCAGTAATTTCTCAATAGCCTGGTAATTGATGCTGCAAATTGATTCACATTTACAAAAGTAAGATTGTCATAAATATTTGTCATATACAGTGATATGGCACATAAGTATTTGCTCTGTATCTCCATGAATCAGAAATGTATGAATGAATCAATGAATGACTGAACAGACAAATGAAATCGCTGTGTGTCTCTCAGGTACATGAGTCGGCCAGTGATGAGTGGGCCTGGCCTGTACGACCCCACCACCATCATGAACGCAGACATCCTGGCCTACTGCCAGAAAGAGGGCTGGTGCAAGCTCGCCTTCTACCTCCTCTCCTTTTTCTACTATCTCTACGGGTAAGTAGCGTTATATTTGTGCATATACACACACTAAATGTGTCTTTAGTCATGTTGTGGGGCTGATTTTTCCATACACGGATTAATCTTAGTCCTAGACTAAAAGGGAACATAGATAAAAAATATCCAAAGAAGAAAAGCTTTTAGTCCCGACTTGCAGTAGGCTGAATCTGTGTATGGAAGACTGGAAGTCTGGAATTCAGCCCACACCAAGTCCAAATGGAAGCCCACTTTTATTTGTTTTTTGATTTGCTGCTACTTTGATAGTTTTGCATTGATCACTTAGAAAACCAAATCTGTTCAATAGAGTGCAGTGAGCATCATATCAGGGTTGTTGTGATTGTGTGTAATTTCTGTGCTTGCAGGATGATCTACGTGCTGGTCAGCTCCTAAACAGAAAGAACACTCTTCGGAAGGAAGTAGGAAGAGGTGTGTGGGAAGGACGACACATGCTCAGATCTTTTTTCACCAAAAATATTTTGAGCTGAAATTTGGACCTCTACACACACCCTTTGTCAGAGAGAGCATTTCAAAAGGCTGACAGACTCTTAACCAATCCCCCGTCTCCCCCCTAAGCAATGAGGACAGGACATGACATGGCAGCCCTTTCAAAATAAGAGTCCTCTTGAAAAGGGACTAAAACCACACTATAGCCCTGAATAATTAGCCTGTTTTTTTCCTTCTCTTTTGTTTATGTGCTGAATTTATTTGTGAAGTTAAAATAAAGTTTATAGTATTTTACCTCGTCCCCATCCCCAATTTTGAAATCAGGATACAATATGTACATGCTGATAGGTAGTCTATTCACATTTTTGAAGAAGTGAATGATGGCAGGATTCATTTTCATGAAACTATGTGAATTAAATTACTTGTTACATCAGGCAATATTTATTGCATGTGTACACTTGCCAGGATTTTGAAGATAGATGTTTAATTTAAATGTATTTGATCGGGCAGCTGGATTAAAAAAATCAGAGCAGTCCATGCAGTTATTGTAGACATTGCAGTGGGTTGTACTAGCAGGTAGAGCAGGAGTTGTGGTAACCAGGAAGAGGATGACAATCAGTTGGGTTGTCAACAAGTGTCTACATCCCCTATTCATCAAAATATGTGTGCTTTGAGGACATAGTTAGTTCAGCTTCATATGTAACCAGTGTTGGGCCAACCTAGGAGGAAACTGTTGGAACTGTACTCAATGACCATATTAGGATGCCCTCTGTGTTCAGATAAGAACTTAATATGATAAACTATTATGCATCTGAAATGGGGTATTTTTCATGGGAATATCAGGTTTTTGGAATATCGAGTTTCAGTTTTGCCACCTATTTAATTTTTGCCAACGTGTGTTTGTGTGTGTCTGTGTGTCTCCTGGGACACAGTATATGTAGGCATCATAGCCGATATCAAACATGGAACCTCTTCCGTCTGTTTCCCCTCCTTCCTATTGTAACACTTTCCTGAGTTGACACTCCTTTCACATTATGTTGAAAGCAAATTATTCTTATGTCTGAAGACTGTGTGGAATGTTAATGCATCTTTGTTGTTTTATTTGAATATAAGTTATGTTTTCAAAAGAATGCAGCTTTATCACTTCGCATTCTTGTGTGTCTGTCCCATTGCCATGAGTAAGTAGACGGATAGATTTTTAGACCAGACAGTCAGGACTAGGGTGTGTGTGTGAATGTGTGCGTGCGCATTTGTGTTTGAGTGGATGGGAACTTCAAAAAAAAAAAAAAAAAAACTTTCTACCAGTGTGGAATGACTGATACTCCAGCCCTTGATTTAGCTAGCAAACCTCCATTTTCTATGTCGACCCCTTGCAAATGTGATGGAACCTTGACAAGAAGAACTGAAATAAACAGATTCTACTTCATATGCACCTGCCAGTCATTTTACAGGCATCACCACCACACCCATTAACTGACACAAGCCAATCTGTGGGCTTTATCTTAAGCGTATTGCCCTCTGGCTCCTTCTACATGGGTTGTGTATTTGTAGAACATTTAATTTTGCTGCATTGATGCTGGAATTCACATCATTGTACCAAATATATCCCTTTTATTCACATTTATTTGGTGGTCATTCACATAATTTACTTCTCAAGGTGCATACTGAAAATCGGCTCTACAAACTCTTTCTCCCAGACAAAAGTGGAAAATTAAAACTTAAAAGATTTCTGCAAAATTACCCATTTGTCTTATAAAGTGCAATTAAAAAAAATTAACACTCTTTATGAAACATAATCAAGCCGATAGCATTTTCTCCACAATTGAAAGCAAAGCAGTATTTTCCCTTATGATAATCAGAATCTCAAATCTCCTGAGGGGTGGAATGGTTGTGAGTTACCGGGACACCGATCTCTCTGAATAAGCTTTGTTCTCCTGATATTCAGCAAACTTTTCCCGGAACTCATGAAGGAAGTTATATTGCTGTTAAAGACAGAAAAAAAATATCTACATTTGCAAATGTTCCCAGAATATTTGTAGAATCAGTAGACTAGACATAAGATTCAAGACAGACAAATAAGGCATCGGATTTATACATATTACTGTAGTTGGTACACAGACAAAGCACAAAGCAGATGAAAATGCTAAAAACGAACAACTCCTGGACACTAAAGATCCTAAATGGAGGAGCCCCGGACAGTCCTTAAAGCATGTGATGGAAAATTGACAACAGTGTGTGATCTACAACTAATCCAAGGCAGGTGTTTCCTGTGACATTTACAGGGAAATGTTCTGTCTGTACACCTTCAAGTACACTAAAAACCTGATGTGTTACAGTATGAAGTTTGCCATCTAAAGTGAAGTGTGCTTGATATGTTGTGAACAGTTTACAACATAAACTAAATAGATGCTGTACTATAAAATTCACAACCTAAAATGCACTGAACCTGCTATGCTGTTATATAAAATTGCAATCTAAAATTGCAATCTGTTATAAAATTTGCAATCTAATACACTCACATTGATATGTTTAAGCATGACGTTTGCAACCTGAATTATATTGAGAATGTTATGCTGTAGTATAAAGTTTACAAACACTTGCACAGTAACTAAAGATGACCGGTTTCAGCAGATTGCTCCTCTGTCACTCACCTTGACTGTCTGAATGGCCCCGCCTCCTCTCAGCTCCCGGAGGATCTCGATGGCTTTGTTGGGCGTCATGGAGACAGAGAGCTGTAGTAGCAGACACGCCGCAACTGGCAAGAGTGCGCACACACACACACACACACACACACACACACACACACACACACGTAGAATTAATGAAACTCTTGTATGAACGTTTCAATAACAGTACACCAGTTGGTAGGGAGAGCCCACTTACTTAGTGCTGAACGACCAAGACCTCCATAACAACTGTAGAAAAAAAAAGTATTGTCGGTAACAATATTTCTTGCAGGTTTTTGACTACATTCAAACTTCTTTATCTACTATAAACTAAATTTACAGATTAAAAAGAGCCTTCTAAAATGGATAGTTCCGGTCCTTGATTATGATATATATTTGAGTATTGCATTGAAAGCTGGTCTACAGCCATTCTCTACTTCATGATTATTTATGTCAGCTGATTATTTCAGAATAATTCATTATATTACTCGTTACAGTATGTGTGTTCACTCCGTGTGAGTATACACAGTATATGTGCAATGTGTGCCCACTCTGTGTGTGTGTGCGTGTCTTACTGGATGATGGTTCTGCGGTTGGCCTGCAGGCTAGCCTGCAGCTCCTCCAGGATCTGGCAGCACTGGGGCAGCTCCGGGGCACAGCCGTCTGGGAAGGGCAGGTGGTGGATGGTGAGGCCATGCTGGCTGTAGGCCTCCAGGAGCCCCGGCACCCGATAGCGCTGCAGCTCCCCCCGCGTGCACAACACAAACACGTCCTCCACACCCTGCTCCTGCAGCTGGCCTGGAGACAGTCACATTACACAGATACAGGTAAGCAACCGCAAATGGCTTAAATACAGGTAAGCAACCTACTAGAATAGCTTAACCACAGGAGTAGCAGCATTAGGCATTAAACCCTTTCTCTAAGATGTCCCATACTCATTGAGTGAAGCTGAAGCAGAGTTTAATTCTGAATGCAAATTCTTGAACACCTTGTATATTATAATCATGTTTAAAATCACTAATCAATCAACAAGAAATTCATAACATCCATTACATCACACTAATCTCCACTCCCAGCAAGCACCTGCCACTCCTCATTCAGACATTCAATAGAAAAGGAGGTCACCCTACCCATGTCCTTTTGCAGGTTCCTCCTTACGTCTTTGTACTTGCACCCTGCCAAAAGATGAGACACAAAGCAGCCTTGTTAGATGACGAGCTGCTGTGACACACATACAGGCCATTCAGTTCAGTACCACTGGGACTGGCTGTGACTTACCTGGCAGTGAGCAAATACCCAGAGACTGGGAGCTCTCCACCACAGACAAAGATAGCCTACAGTAAACAAGCACACATAAACAAACAAACAAAACCATCAAGGATACAGATTTAAGTATCAGCCAACATAGTCACATACATAGGCAAAATTTAGGGAACTATTTAGTGTTAACTAATTATGATCACTGATACTGTGATGCCGGACACAATATACTGTAGGTATTTTTTCACACAATTACACATATCTTAAAATACAAGGCAAGTGTTTTCAATTTAATTATTAGAGCCTTGGTAGAACTGACTTAAAGTATAATCATGACAAACATGGACTAGTATTGCTTCAACTTTTCGTGAAGCTTACATGCAACTTTACTGCGCCAATGAGAGGCTTACCAGGAGATTAGGAGAGGGGTGCACTGCTCTTCTCCCGTGTCCTCCTCATCAGATGAATCAAACTCTGTGGTCCTCATGACAGCTGGCTGGGAGACCCAAGGGACATTAGTTTAATGTATATAATGCAACGCAGCAAGGGTTCAGAAAGGGGGTTATACAAAGCATTTACATAAACGTAAACTGACTTAAATATGCCCACTATATTACAAGGGATCTCACTGTCCCCGGAGCAACTTGGGGTTGTGTCTTGCTGAAGGGCACATCAGTGGAAGCCAGCAATTGAACCCACCATTCAGGCTACTGCATGCTAGCCCAGCTGTGCTATAACTACTACTACTACTACTACCATCACCACCCTGCATGTAGAACCAACATTTAGCCATTAACAAGTTTGTTTGGTACTCAAAATATCAATTCATGTTATCACAAAGACAGATTAATCTGAAGAAGGAGAACTACATTGTAACTTTCCTCTGCATTACTGTATTTGTTTCTTCAGTTTGAATAAGGTAACTTTTCTCATGCCAGCATACTTAAAGGCAATATTATGATTGACCACATTAGACAGGTCAACTTGGTTCCACCTCTTTTCGATAGTAACTGTACTACTACTGATCTTTCCATGAACAGTACCGGTAACTAGATCAAGCCTATTCCTCCTAAAATCCACAACCATTTATTTGGTCTTAGGACACGGTGGACCTGGACGACACAAGTTGTAAGGCTTTACTTCCCCGTGATGTGATGTGATGTGATGTGTGCATAATAATATTAAAAAAAAAAAAAAATGGCCAAGCCGCACGACACAGTTCAGTTAGTTGGGAATTACATGTCCTCTAGTCAGTGTAGCCTATCCCCCTTCATGGTCATCGGACTTGTCCGTTAAAAACTATGGCTGATTAACACCAGAGATTGCACATGTCTACATCTGTAGCGCAGGCAGCCTCTCTCTGTGATACGACTCAGGGCACTCCAACGCAAAGTCAGCGAATGATCTTCGGGATACGGCTTCATGTTAGAGCACAGAATGTGAACTGACAAAATGTTCTGCATTGGAACTGTGTACAATACAAGTCACAGCTAGCGCGCTTGCTGTTCTAATCTAGACACACAGCCTCTACAAGTGCACAGACGGTAACGTTAGTAATTGGCTAGTGCATATCTAGAAGTATTTGACAGCTAGCAATATACCATCTGCATACAATTATGAAGTGGCATTATAGTTCGTCTATGAGTGCAATCCTGATATTAACTATCAAGATATCAATGGGAGCTATGACACGCCTCACGAAGCACTTGCAGCAAAGTAAGAAAAAAAACGAAGTGTGTGCTGTTCTAATGACTGTAGTTCACCAGATTAGCCAACGCTGTTAGCAACCGTAGTGTTACGAACTTGTTCAGCTGAATTGCACATTTTCCTTAAAATCTAATGCATGCAAATGCATCTTCTAATGATATCACCATCTACTGCACGAATTCCAAACACAAAAGAGGTGCGAAACTGATTATAAATCATGCGAGTTTTCTTACCAAATTCACCATAGTCCACTCAGCGACTAGCTGAGCGTGTTGTCATGAAAGCAATTTAAAAACTCACTTTGCGCCTACTGGCCAATGAGAGAGCTGAATGAATAAGCCACACCTATAAACAGTTCTTACTGTTACATTGTTACTGCACCATATCAATGTGATATTTTGTGTCTTTGCAATATAAACACTCTGAATCGAATCACTCATTTGAATTAGCTTTCATGCGTTAAGGCTGGATAGCACTTTACACGTTAGGCCAATTACCAAACTGAAATCCACAATGTTATGAGAATATTGCATCAGGTATGTAAAAATGCATAGCCTATATCAGTGAATCATTGGATTTTCGTAAACACGTAGAAAATCATATACATGTATTAATCTCCTTAACAAAATGATGGGGGGAAATTTGTTTCATGATTTGAATGGACTGTTACTAATTTACACTGCAGGTTATGCAAATCCCAAACAAAGCATCCTAGAAAGTGCCGTCTTGCCACAGTGAGCCCATCCCGCAAGAGTTGCCTTATCTTTCCTGTCCTGGGGACAATCCTCAAGTAGGCTACACCTCGAGGAGGCGCGTTTTGGGTGGCTTGAGACACTGTTCCTAGAACAGAAGCTTTGGGATGCAGAGTAACCGGAGGAGTATCTTGGGAATGGGGTTTGATAGCGGACTGTACCTCTTGCACTGACGTTCCCAAGGGACCTTCCACAGCGGTATCGGGTTTCTGTCTCTGTTCTTCACTCGTTCGTTAACACGAGCCACAGGGATGCACCAAGCCGACTAAATGCGCAAAGAGTGAGGCTCCAATCGAGAGTAGGCTGAATACTGTTGAAAGGACGTCAGACTAAGACTACTTTTTAAAGGCATGATAAGTGAGATGTTTGTCCGGAGTGTGACAGATGGACAAATGATATTTATTCCACTCCTGGGAAAGGGATAAGTTGTGATTGGTTCCAGGTGAGTCTTTGCATTTTGTTTCCCGTTTCAGGTAACAGTAGGCTATTAGGAGAATACGACAATGATTTTTCTTTCTTTGATTGCCAATGGTTTTACTCGTGGATCCTGAATATTAGACGCAATTGATTAAAACATGTATTACAATTATGTGATGGCCGGTTTGAAACAAATATAATCACTCACTATTTAATAGATATTGTCCTTCCACTATAGCCCATGTTTCTTTAGGTCTCTCTCACACCCACTTGTCTTTCTTTCTCCTCTATCCTGTGCCATGTGTGCGTGGACCGACGGGTGGTCGGACAGTGACCGGTTGTGACTCGACTCAACCATCTTTCCCTGCCGCGTTGCGCGCGTTGGCGAGCGTGCCGCTTCCTGTCGGTGCCCGCGGGAGTTGCTGGCAGGGCAACGCACTAGCTCAGGTAGTGTAAACAGACACCCGGTACCGCGCTATATCTCGGCCCTTCTGTCGGGGGGAACACACGGGCCGATCTCCAGGCCTTTCTCTATTTAGATCATTTTGCTCAGGGACACAGATGGTGATGCGCATTGAAAGCTGTCTGTAGCTAAACTGTGGCTGGTTTGATACTCATCAATTATATATAGGCTATAGGCTATATATTGGTCCAACAATGTGCCAGGAGTGTTTAAAAATATATGAATTATTGATACACTTTTTGTTCGTATACTGACAGGGAAAGATATGATGATGAAACAGGTTCCATTCAGGCACCAAATTATTGTAGAGGTGATTTATTGGCGCTGCAGAAGTTGCCCATGAGAACATACCGGTTGGTCTCTCTCCGGATAAGGCAGAAAATTGAGGCGGAATTTGTGTCATTTTCCCTCATCTGCAAATGTTGTAGTTTCCTATCACTTCTCAGCCAAACAATGACTGGATAACTCAGTGTTCAGCTTGGTGTGTTATGTGTGCGACACCCAATCCGACCCGTCTTACAGCTGGGGGTAAGAGATCTCATTCAGGGGAGAAAACAGAACACAAAGCAGTCCAGTGTGAGAATGCTGATCATGAATGTTCCTCTGGTCAATCGGGACTTGGAGAAAAGCAGACAGGGTGAAAGACAGGCACTCCTTACTATGGCCTCACCTATAGCTTCATGCATTTGACTGTATGGCCTTTTGTTGGCATGTCCAAGGTCACTAGGTCAAGATCAGATGAGTGTGAGAGTTTTTCCTAACTGAGGGCCTCAAATCAGGGACCCTTACTGACCCTTTACTTTAGTGATCATGGTGCTCCTTTTGAATAAAATGTTTGTGCTCCTGTACAACCTTATTCACCCCTTGCTGAAACATCACTTTGTGACGTGACAGCGCCGGACGGCACCATGCTGGACGGCAAAAAGATAGGAGATGTACGGCAAATGACATGAAGAAGAAGTGAACACCTTCACTTTAACATCTTTTGTAGTTCAATGTATTACTTTGTTCAGTGTCTGGTAGTCATGTAAACTCTAGCTATTATTAATCTCTGGAACGCTTTGCTTTTTTAAAGTCGATTTGGATGGAATCCTATCATAACTGTAAAAAGGTGGTCTTGGTCAGTTTAAATCAGGTAAAACTTTAAAACAGTTTTTATTAGAAGTTTGCTATAGCGATAGAATATAAGAGACAATTGAAGACTGTTTCCAGATCAGTAGCTAGTCTTCTGTTGCATTGCCTCGTGAGCGTTGTGGACCTTTGGCTCCATGCCTGTTTCATAGGTCTGTTTTCTCAGTGTGAGATCAAGCACAGATGCAATGACTGCAAACAGATTAATCTGTTCCATAAGGGCTTCTGTGCGTACACACACGCTCAAGTCTGTGTGAGCTGAACAAGCACGATATGTGGATATATTTGGGACATTTCTGTAGAAAACTGATGCAATGCGAGTGCAGGTATGTAAATATTTGAATATTTGTTTGGTGTTTTTCTGTGTGTGTGTGTGTGTGTGTGTGTGTGTGTGTGTGTGTGTGTGTGTGCACATTGGTGCATCAGCATAAATATGGAAAGATGAAAATGGACAGTGTGGATATCATTTGAATCTATTAGTGTGTTTCTGGTATGAACTATATGCTAACTATGTGCTTGTAGCGCAAGATTCCAGTTCAAATTCATACATGTAAAAACGTTTGTCATGAATTAACAGACTTTTGAGAGTTTTGAGTGTGTAAAGTAATTGATATGTGCATGGTGTATTTGTGGAGAGGGCTTTAAGAGCTCAAGTTCAAGTCAAGCACTATTTCACACATATCCAGTGTATAGAAAATGGATTTCTCTCGCTATCTCTCCCTTTTTAATTGTGTGTGTGTATGTGTGTGTGCGTGTGTGTGTGTGTGTGTGTGTGTGTGTGTGTGTGTGTGTGTGTGTGTGTGTGTGTGTGTGTGTGTGTGTGTGTGTGTGTGTGTGTGTATTTGTATGTGTGTGTGTGTGTGTGTTTACATATTTAGTGCTGCAGAGAGACCCTTGGTGCCACTCTCCTTCCCAGTGCGAGAGAGCAGGCAGGCATGAGGTCCCACGAGGGAGAGCTGGTGAGGGAGATCTCCAAGGTACTTTACAACAGCCTCACAGTAAACAGCCCATCACCGCCATATACAGTACACACTGCTGAGCAAGCAAATACACAGACACCACAAATCACAGTGTCGCCATACATTCTCATGTTGAACGCAAGGAAACCACATGACCTCGCCATATGATGATTGATTTCTTCCGACCAGTAACCATCCTGATATGGCAAACGGCTTGCATAGAGAGCCATGACGTGCTCGTCTTGTGTGAATTTCATTGGGCGTCGTGGATATCCACTGCTGTTTTTGCTGTTGTTGCATTACATTGTGTTGCTCAGTTGTATAACGTGCAGCGGGCATTAGACAGCCGATGACGTGCTCGTTTTTTTGTGTGCATGCATAAACTGTCCATTGTGTTGCATTGTGCTGTTACACACGTAGAGAGAGTGTATAGAAAGTGTGACGCGCGGTGTTGTGCTTGTGGGGTCGTGCAGCTGCAAGGCATCGTGGCGGAGCTGAAGGCGGGCTTCTCGCGGGCGCTGCTGGAGCTCAGCCACATCCAGCACGGGGACAGCCGACTGCAGAGCCAGCTGCAGGAGACCCAGAGCTGCTGCCACAAGCGCGCCCTGCACCTGGAGGCTCTGGTGCAGTCTCTGAGGGTAACAGGAACAATGTGAAATATGGACCCAAAAAAGTGCAGACTCTCAGTGCTTTTTCTACAATGATACATTAGACACACGGCTACTGTTTTGTGATGCGGTTGTACTTTCAGCCACTTAGATGAAATATTGATGTTTAAGTACAATGTAGCACATGAATTATCAGCATGTAGGAGCACACTGATGCTCAGTGCTTCCATGAATGTAACCGTTATCTTGTAAGTAAGTATGTGGAAGTATTACTGTACTGTTACTCACTAATATTGTGTGTGTTATGTAATGCTTTACAGTGAGAACTTGCAACAAGGGCTAAAAATAGAGTGTCTAACTGACTGGGCTACTTCTTACAACTTATTTTTGGATGTTTCCCCTGCTGTAGGAAGAGCTAGGGGAGGTCCGTGCTCAGATTAGGCTACTATGTGGCGATCGCTTCAAACCAGAACAGGAGTCAAAGATGCCACAGTCTGCAGAGGCCTGTGCCCAGGGGTCAGGGGTCGCACAGGGAGACAGGTAACCATGGAGACAAGAGTAAATATTTCTTTTAAGTATGAGGATTGGGCAAGTTGCCTAATGAGAAATTATACACTCTGATTAAGGTAAACATTACTCATACTTTCCTGAAGGAATCTGTTGGCTCTGATGTATTCTATCAGCTCATGCTTGTTTTATATCTAAATGACCAATTGTGAGCCTTAAAAGGCATAGTAGACGTCTTTTCATGTACAAGCAGTCATTTGACAGACAGTGTTTTAGCACACTTACCAACGCCCCTACCAACTTTGTGTAGTGAGACTGGGCACAGCTCGAACATGTGCCAGCGTGAGAACGGAGGGTGCCCGTGCCAGTGTAGCGGGAGCTCCGCCCCGGTGGCCCCCGGCGCGTCTCTGAAGGCGGGGCTGCTGCTGCACTGCTACCTGCAGGGTCTCCGAGCCGGGCAGTGCCAGAGCACAGGTGAGCCGCTACGCAGTCGTCTCCTCTCTAACCAGTCGAACCCCCATCTCTCCATACATCCATATATCAATCCATCCATCCATCCTTTCATTCAAACCCCCATCTTTCCATATATCCATATCAATCTATCCATCCATCCTTTCATTCAAACTCCCATCTCTCCATATATCCATATCAATCCATCCACCCATCCTTTCATTCAAACCCCCATCTCTCCATATATCCATATCAGTCTATCCATCGATCCTTTCATTCGAACCCCCATCTCTCCATATATCCATATCAATCCATCCATCCATCCTTCCATTCATCTATCCTTCTATCCATCATCCGGTGAATGCCCTGGCTGTTTCTCTTTATCAAAAACACTGCCCTCTCTTCCTCCACCCTCGCAGGGAAGCCCTGCTTTTTTGTGCTGAATCTGGCCTCCAGGAGAGCTGAATAGCCCCCTCATTCTTATCACTGAGCTCGCTGCTTCACCCTCCACCCATTAATTTAATGAAAATATAAATCCAATCATTTTATGTGTACATCCGTAGATCCATCCATCCATCCATCCATCCATTTATTGCATCTATACTGTACATCCATCCTCATTCAATCAACCCATCAATACATCACTCCACCTTCCCATGTATTCATCCAACCATACATCACTCCATTGGGCCTTCTCACCCAACCATCTATGTCTTTTTTCTCTTCAGATGGTACAGTGAATTGTCAAGTGGTGCCCATGTGTGTGAGGGTTCCGCCAGCTGTGATTGGTCCCTGGGCAGGAGAGGTGCCACGCCCCTGCTCTCTTGAGGGTACGCCAGCACCTTTGTACTGTAAAGTTGAAACCAAACTCTACTGAAACACAAGTACACAAGCTAAACTTTCAACTGACAGGATATTCAGGATATTCATAAACATGGATGAAGGGGCTCTTTGTGGCTGACCTGTCCTTCCAGGTAGGAGGCAGCAGGTAATGGTGCAGTTGCTTCAGTCTGAGTGGGAGTACGTGTCCAGCCTGGGTCAACTCTATGACAAATACAAGACCCCACCCGAACAGGCCAACGACGTGGAGGCACAGTAAGACATAACCACAAACAATAACACACTCTATATTCACATATGGACACTGCAGGGCAGGAACATAATGATTCAAATCTGCACAGTTACCTTTCTCAGGGAACGTTGAGCCAAAATGTACATACACTGCTGGACGGCATAAAGGATCTGTTTTCTGATTCTTGGGTTTATGCAGTGGTGTGGAGGGGGTCCCACTAGTGGGGGATAGAGATGTGACAAGTGGGGCGTAATGAACAGGAGGATCTTTAAAAATGCCTTTCTTATTTGACAAGGAAATTAGATTAAAAACAAAATAGCCACACAAGTCATAAACAGACCGACATACTGTATGAATTAAAACAACATTAGATCCAGCGGACTGAGACAGTCAATGGAGACGTGGAACCAAAATACGAAAATAATGTTTTAACATGACCATTTTGCCGGGGTTATGGGGTCAGATGGAGCTTGAAAATGCCCCGCCTCCAAAGTGGGGAATAACAGAAAAAGTGTGAGAACCACTGGGTTTGTGAAAGGCACTATAAATGTAACATATTGTTAATACGTATTATGATTAGCTGAATATCTTATACTATACCAATATATTGTGAGAAATATAACATGACAAAACCCTCTCTTAGAGTGATGTGTTTTGGTTCCCAGTAAGGTATTTCTGAGACACGTGGAGCAGTTGTTGCAGCGCCACCTAGTGTTCAGAAACGCTCTGGAGGAGAGACTGGCTGCTGATCAGTGGAGGTGTCTGGTGGGGGATGTGTTCAGCAAACTCACAGGCCCAGGCGAGGTATACACACACACCCACACACACACACACACACCCACCCACACACACACACACACACACACACACACACACACACACACACACACACACACACACACACACACACACACACACACACACACACACACACACACACACACACACACACACATCAAACACACACACACACACACATGTTGTTATTATGGCCGGTGTAACTTCACAAACAGAAACACAATCCACACAACAGGACACTGTGCAAGCGAGTGAAGTGTTACAGTTAAAACACTCCTGCAGTAGACACAAAGACCAGCCCTAGCCAGTGAAAACGGGTCCTCCAGTGTCACAACAAATGCCCTGTTTCTCTTTATCAAAAACACTGGCCTCTCTTCCTCCACCCTCGCAGGGAAGCCCTGCTCTTTTGTGCTGAATCTGGCCTCCAGGAGAGCTGAATAGCCCCCTCATTCTTATCACTGAGCTCGCTGCTGACCACACTCTTCTGTCAAATCCACATTACTTTGCAGTTTTTTTTTGTTTTTTTTTTGTAGCCGGTCTAGTTTTTCTCCCAGAGTCAGGAGGACATGCTTAGGAAGTCTGTCATCAATGCTCTGAGCTGGGGGGAGCTTTTTCAGTAAAAAGGAAAGTGTTTCACACAGGCTCCGGGCGGTCACTGATTCAAGTCTAAAGTTATGAACATCTGTGGTACACATGCATCATCATGCGAGTGGTTGCCCAGTAAAGGTTTGCTTGCCAGTGCAGTGCAAAATGTGTCGTTTTGTATATTGACAGGGGGTGTTTTCTGAAGCGTATCTGGGCTATGTGTCCACTCTGCCAACCATCCTCAACGCAGAGATCAGCAAAGTGCAGCACGCAGCAAAGACACACAACACACAGGTGAGAAAGGTCTACACACACCTGCATACGAATATAGAAATGTGCATAAGTGCCCGTATAAATGTCTCAGACTTATGACTTTATTTTAATACATCCCAGTTGTTGGGGCATGAATGATTGATAAAGCCTAATATTGGCACTCAGTGATACTGCACGTTGTCACATTCTATTTCAGATAAAGTACTTGATATTAAATATTAAAGTCTTATGATGTTTGTGTGTGCTGTTCTGATGACCACTGCAGGATGGCCAGGAGAAGAAGGAGGGGTCGGGGCTCATCTCATTACTGTTCTCACCCGTCTCCAGGATCCATAGCTACTTGAGCATCATACAGGTGTTGTCTAGCTTTCCTTTTTACACACACAGACAGACAGACAGACAGACAGACAGACAGACAGACAGACAGACACACACACACACACACACACACACAGACAGACAGACAGACAGACAGACAGACAGACAGACAGACAGACAGACAGACAGACAGACAGACAGACAGACAGACAGACAGACAGACACACACACACACACACACACACAAATCACAAATACACATATATTAAATCAAGGCTTCAAGGTTTCAAGGCTTCTCTTTCTCAAACACACTCTCTCTCTCCTCTCTCCCGCCCCCCCCCCCCCCCCCCTCTCTCTCTCTCTCTCTCTCTCTCTCTCTCTCTCTCTCTTCTCCCCAGGGCCTCCTCGACTGGACAGGGGGTGACCATCCTGATCGCCATCTGCTTGAGGACACCCAAAGAATTCTGGGACACATCCGCTCCCGTGGCCACGCGATGCTGGAACAAGATGTGCAATCAGAGGAAAGGCCGGCTGTAGTTACGGGTTTACGGTGGGTTCAGTTAGAGGACGCATGATTAAATCATTCCAATGAATACTTTATTAGGCATAATGGCTTATGATGTAGGACTTGTAGTTACCGTGCTTCAATCATGTTGTTTGGGTACTGCTCCATCTTCTAGGAATGTACAGTACATGACAATTTACTTTAATGTAGATGGATAATATAAATAGATAGATTAATAAATTGATATATAACAAAAATAGATATAGAGCATGTTCCATAAAGGATATACAAAAACTAAATGGCGCAAAGATATGAATATGTAATAAGAATATAATTGCTGTATCTGATATAAAATGCAAAAAGGTAAACAATAATAGAAATGAACTATGCAAATTCGTAATACTTTCTGAACAAATACTAACATTCTGAGTGTCAGTGAGAGTGACAGAGAGAGGCAGACTCATGCCTCAATTTAAAATTACTCAAAAAATACTCAATTTCACTCCTCCAGTTCTGAACAGCTGACTTGAACAGCTGTATGGTGCAGGCAGGGAACAAAAGACCTCATCCACCTGCCTGTCGAGCATGACAGTGACAGGAACTGCCACTGAACATGCTCCTCTCTGTCTGGTGAAACTGCTGTGTGAGGGGTGGCGGTCATTGTCCATAATTGACAGCAGCTTGCTCAGGGTCCTTTTTTTCCACCACTGATGTTAGGAACTCCATCTCAGTGCCAACGACAGAGCCAGCTGTCCTCACCTGCCTGTTCAGTCGCCCAGCATCGCTTCTCCTTCTTACATTCCCTCCCCAGCACACCATTATAGCATAGAAGAGAACACCGACTTTAAACATATGATCTACAGTATATGTGTACATTGATACAATATTGATAAGAATCAGAATAGTTTTTATTGCAAAGTGTTTTTGCTTTTCCACAAAACAAAAGAGAGAACAAGTGATTTGACTTGGTGCAATGGCGGAAGCTGTCTGCAGCAATCTTTCCTGCCCGCCTCAGAGTCCTGGAGATGTACAGATTTGGGAGAAAAATCAGGCTGCAACCAATCACGCTCTCAGCAGAGGAAATGATGCGCTATAAACATGTTTGCATGCATGTTTCTGTCATAACCACCTGGGTTAAAGTGTTTGATAAAGTATCAAAACAGCCTAAAGATTAGTTTGTAAAAGCAATGGTGAACCGAACTGCGAAACTATTTAAGGCTGGATTCGGTTGTGTTTTCTATTGGCAGGTGTGAGATTCCAAGTCCTGACTGCCCTCCGTCAGCTTTCAGCAAATACTCGCCCAACTCCAGGGACACTCTGACGCGCTCGCAGACTCACCGCCAGGACACCCAGCCTGCCAACTCTCAGTCAGTGTGCTGGCTTCTGCTGCCTTCTGGATATATAAATATAGATTATCCGCTATCCACAGGGAACTGCAGTGCTCTCTGTTAAAGCCTGATAAGTGGTGACTTTAAGCCGTGAATTAAAAAGTGAATGATATGGGAGAAATTAAGTGTCGTTTTGATTTTTGATGGATTTATTCAGGATTTAGATTGTGAGAGCCCTCTAGTGGTGATATAGTGTAGCACAGAGCCATTGATTTGACGGTTCAGGAAAAGAAGAGATAGTATGTAATTCTTATTCATTCAATTTCTCTGTCTCAGTCCATCCAGCATATGCCATCCTGCACCCAGCTCTGCCAGCTGGAACCATGTAGCCACGTCGCTGGGCTGCGATACTTGGAGCTTGCCACCTGATGCCACCCCGGTGCGGGTCCCAGGGCCCAGAGAGAGACCGGGTGACGTGCGCTTCCTCCTTTACCCTTCCGACCCAGGAGGGGGCGCCGCCACAGACAGTGATCCTGGACAGGGCCCCTCCTCACAGCCACTGGGGAAGAGAATGTACAACTCTGAGGTCTATCACATCAACAGGTGTGTGTTTGTGTGTGTGTGTGTGTGTGTGTGTGTGTGTGTGCGTGTGTGCGTGTGTGTGTGTGTGTGTGGCGTGCATGCTTTGTGTTTGTGGTTTATTCTCTTAATTGACAGGCAGCAAACATGAACTGAATCACTGAAGACATAACATGCCTTATTCACTTTCTTGGTTCACTTTATCTCCAACTCTAGATTATTAACCAGTAACTAAGAAAGAGGGACTGTCAGGACTAAACTCAAAAGATAAAGAAAATACATTTGTGATTTATTTATACCCTCTGCTGGGTATGATGTGTTACTGCATGCTGTACATCCCTTATGACACAGCTGTTCCCTATTGACATTTGCAAGCCTGAATGTGTAATGATGATGTTCATGGTGTGAATGCAGCATCTCCATCCATCCATCCCACAGACCAGTGGTGGACTTCGAGACGGACCCGGAGGAGCTGGGCGAGGCGTCCGTCTTCGACTACTCCTCCGTGACCACCTGCAGCCCCGACGACACGCTGGAGCTCCACGGCAACGGCCTGGAGCGTAGCAACGGCACCGAGGAGAGCCGAGGCGAGGAGGAGGAGGAGGAGGAGGAAGAGGAGGAAGAGGAGGAGGACAGCCAGATCCCCGTGCTGCTCAAGCCGTCCTACACGCTCCCGCGCCTGAAGCCGCCCGGCCAGAGGCCCCCGCTCTCCCCCAGGCTGGTGCACCGGGAGGGGGCCGTGTGCACCCGGTGGCAGATCCCCCGCGCCGCCCCCAACCCCCCGACACACACGCAGGCGCACGCGCACATACACACGCAGATGCAGGCGGGCGGACAGGTGTGTGTGGCGGCGGGCGCTGGCGGGGAGAGGAGGGAGAGGCGCGTCAAGCTGCAGCGGCAACCTTCCAGAGCATTCCGTCCCATCTGGGACCAGCCCTATAGGCAGGTGTGTGTCACGCAAGAAATGCAAACACACCTGCTCGTGCACAGAAACAAACACCAACAACTGAAGGTCTTAACTGATGTGCCTTACTGATGTGTGTTGTTGTTACCCAGGGAGACGAGACACCTGACAGGGACCAATCACAAGCCCACAGAGGAGTGACGTCACAGGGGCATTCAGGTTCCAACCCACAGAAGGACAGAGATGGAGTGAGGTAAATCTCATCCAACACAAACAAACACACACACACACACACACTGCTTTAGATTATGTTGTACTTGGCACCCTTTCTGGATGGGTATTAGAACTCATAAATGAAAACAGAGCATCTTGATCAAATAGAAATGAATATGTGTGTGTGTGTTCAGGTCCTCGCTGTATGGCGGTGGGGGCAGAGGCACTCCTGTCGGTCCGCTGGGAAATCGAAATGTTTGGAACGAGAGCGAGGACAGCGAAGGTCCTTGCAGCACCGTCTAACACACACACACACACACGCACACAGAGCCGTCATCATGATTCATCCTTTTCCTTCAAAGCCTTTTGTTTTGTGTGGACACCCCTGACATCTTACATAAGTGTACAGACTATTCAGGGACAGTTGGATCCTATTTGAACCCCACAGTCCTGCTTCATAATTCGACAATCTGAATTTTAGCCACCGGCAAAAATAAACGGTGTAATATGTGCTCAACTCTCGACTGTAGAAATAGTGAATGGACAATGCTGGACAACACAGGGACAGCTCTTCTGTTTTTCTCTATGGGTGCCTCTCATTCGTCTTTTATACACCCTCCCTTCCTTCCTCGGTCCTCATCCTCACTGATCTACATAAAGAATGATGGGGCGGCATTGGGATAGTCTATCCAGTGTTAGTTATAGATCAGTGGGAACGAGCCTGGAGGACCGAGGAGAGATGTTGAGAGGCACCCCCTGACTACTAGTTACCTGTATGTCCACTCCACGTCACTCCCCAATGTCAGTGTCTCAAGATGAGTTTGAGTTTTAAAGGTACAGTCCTTGATTCTGGCTAAACACACACCTCCCAACAGTACTGCTGAAGCGATGTTTTTGATTAGCTGGAGCAGTGAATCGGTTGATATAAGCCACATTGTTTCCCAGTTAAAGAGAGGACTATGAACAGATTTTCTTTGTGCACACAAACATAACACAGCTAGGGGAGGGTTATTTTTTTACATATTCACTTCGTTTTACAAAAAAATATTAGATTGTTATCAAGGACTGTGCCTTTAAGATCCCAGATTGTATGTCCTGGCTCTGTGATACAGTGCAACAGATAATATGACTGAGATTACAGCTAATCTCACAAAACCATCTTCAGCACACACACACACTCTCTCTCTCTCACTCACACACACACACACACCTCTCCTGCATGGGGAATAGAACTCAGAGATGTATAGAATGTATAAAATAACCATTAAGCCAGGCTTAAATAAAGTTTGATTATGTACAAAATAAGACCAGGTGATTTTTTATTAATCTCTTTCAGAACATGAATACAAAATGCTTTTTTTTTCTATGGTTAAAGGCCACACACCACCAGCTGCTACCACCCAGAATTCTGGGATAGCCTGGAGGAGCATGTTAAGTGTCAGGACCAGGGGACTTGTACAGGATTTAAACAAAAAAAAAACAACAGCACAGGAAAACAAAATGCCAAAGCACACGCCTATCGCCTCCGGTGACACAAACAGGATGTGACATCATAGAGGACATTAGTCCTGTAAGGCCGCCGTGTCTGAGGAGTCCTCGTGGGCAACACACCGACCCCTCAGGGCACTGTGGATGCCTCTTCCTATGTGTGTGACAGAAACGGGGGGACTCTGCAAGGACGCTTGCAGATTTTGCACATCTGCGGAGTGTTCGCTTCAAAGTGTGTGTGTGCATTTTGATGAACGATGATCATAGGGCATCGAGTACTCACTTGGGTTAAAAGCGATTAGTGTGTGTGTGTGTGTGTATGTGTGTGTTTCTGTGTAAAGGTGTTATTTTGTATTCACTTCCAATCTCTTTAACAGTATTGCCTAAAGTGCAGATAGTGAGCCTGGTCACCCCTCTCCTCCATCCCCTGGGGGCTGGTAGTTTGCGTCCTTCTGGTCATCCAGAAACATACATCTACTCCGACTGAGTGTCCCGTCAGTCGACCCGGCCAAACAAGCTATCGTTAATAGTTTGCAACAGTGTAGTAGTTAATTCGTTTTTTCACTTGACCAAAGGTTTGACGAGTGCTATCTATTCATTTGGTTTTTCAAAGCAGATATGCAAAGATGGCTGTTATACTGCATTCTGATGTGCGTGCGTGCGTGCGTGCGTGCGTGCGTGCGTGCGTGCGTGTACACTGAGGATTTTTTCAAGATGGTATTGTCGGTGGGACTGCTTAGCACTAAAGAAATAATCTAAATAAACATCTGTTATTTCTGTGTCATGGCTTTGGGCAGTAGGGTTTTTAAGTTTCATACAAGGCAAAGAATTTGAGTTTCAGACTCCAACGCGCACACACACACACGCACACAAACACACGCACGTACACACATACACACTCGCGCGCGCGCACACATACACACTCGCGCACACACACACAATTCCGTTAGAGTGTAAATGTTACAGAGACTTCTAACACTGTAGTGTACAGCAGTGTGTGTTAGGCAACCAACACTTTTTGTTTGTCTTTTTTCAAGCATTTTTACAAATTATTTTGCAAAGCGTTTCAAAGAAAACAAAAGGCACATATTGAGAAACAATGCAGGTTTTCAGTCGTCGGAAAAAAAACAAAACAAATTCATCCTGACTTTTTTTTTTCCAGAGAAGACACAGAAAGACAAATCAGGGAGATGTATGGCCTTGTTCCAGAGTCCTGCGCTTCTGATTGGCTGCTGACTGGAGTGCTCCATGGTGACTGGTCAGGGATTGTTACAAGGGGTGGGGGGGTGGGTGTACTTGAGCATTCAGAGGTGAACGCTCAGTGGAGGATTCTGGGGGCTGGAGTCCTTTTGCCAGCAGCAGGCATCTTCAAGGTCGGGGTGTAAGACATCGTCTTGGCTTTAGATTGCTTGAGAGATCACTGGAGAGCAAACGGACACACTCGCACAGAAAAACACCTTGCAGACACACATGCACCAAGCATGCGCACGCACAGACGCACACACACACGCACACACTACTGGCACTCATGTCTTCGGTCTTTAGAATTCTCATATAATCTCTCCTGACGTTCCTCGCCAGCCCTACGCTGGAGAACATGTCGTCACTACTTCACGGTCAGCGGCCTCGTCCACATCCACCTCATCTCACACACTCCTACTCAGGAGCCACACATTCCAACACTGGACACATGCTCGCACATGTGCACACACACACACACATACACACACACATTCTCTCTCCAGTTCTCTCAGCTTGTTGACTGGTCACAGCCTCAGGTCATAGGTCTGAGCTGTATTAAAAGGCAACTAAAGATAAGCGAGTGTGTGTGTGTGTGTGTGTGTGTGTGTGTGTAACATTAAGTAACAGGCTGAGCCCTGCAGTGGTACAGTGCAGTTACTCATTTGAAAACGACTAAAAGAAGCAAAGGGCAGGGGACCGTGTTCTGTTTCTACTTGTCCTCTTAGTCCGTCCTCCTGCATAAAGTAAGACTTTGGCCACAAAACTGCAGTGCGTAGAAAAAGAGTTCAACAGTATTGAGTCGTTCAGACAGATGGCTAGCCCTCCTGGGCTCTGCCTCTGTCTGCCAATGGCCTTCAATATGTGTATAGGTGTGTGTGTGTGTGTGCGCTGTGTATGTGTATGTGTGTGTGTGTGTGTGTGTGTGTGTAGTAATTGTATTTGCGTGGTGGCGGTAGGCATTTTAGTCTTTAAGTGTTTATATTCGCTAGTTCAGGCTCCTCTTCCTTTCATTGATTAGCAGCCTGGTGAATGCGCTGTGGTAGCTGTATATGCATTAGGCCCCAGGATGCCCCCTCAGTCTCAATATCAATATCAACATCAGTCAGTCAGTCGGTCAGTCTCCAGAGAGAGAGAGAGAGTGTGCAGTCAGTGCCTGTTAGGGTCACAGCAGGTTAAAGGTCGTCGGAGGGCAGCCAACTCTGCACCGGTCAGCCCCGCCGTCACGTCGCCCTCAGGGGGCAGCGTTCAGGCGACACTCGGACCACTCCAGGAGCACGCCAGGTGGCACACCGCTCCCACGCTCCTTTAAGGCAATCAGAGAGTCCACGTCCAGGGTTTGGGTCACCACTGGTCAGAGAGAGAGAGAGAGAGAGGGAGGGAGGGAGAGAGAGGGAGAGAGACAGAGAGAGAGAGTCCAAAACGGGCCTGCTTCTCTCAATACAGTCACAGATATAGTAGACGGGAGACCAGACTTCAATCTCTTTCTGAGCATGTGCTGGCATGCGTGCACAAACACACACTCTGAAAGGTGATTGGTGGTCATTGCTACTCTCCGATTGGCTGTCAGAGTGGTGCAGGGTCTTCCACTGGCTTCAGGTGATGGGCGGGGCATAGAATTAGTTGAGGCGTGCCATGATTGGCCAAGGGCATAGACAGGCAGGTGGGTGGGTCTTGTTGATCAGTAGCTTTATATTTTTTATGTTTTTTTCCGTTAGTAACTGTTTCCTTGTGTTTTTTTTTTTTTTAATTCAGTCTGCTTGTTTAAGTTCATCTTGACGAGCTTTTCTTTTTCTTTTTTTTAAAAAAAAAGGCCATGTTTTTTTTCTTTTTTTTTTCTTTTAAATTTGCAGAACACATACAATCCATAGGTCATGCCCTTCCAACACACTTCTTTGACATGACACACACACACACTTTGCTGGGAGAGAACAGTGCTCCCCACCTCTGAGTAAGTGTGTGTCTGTGTGTGTGTATTACTGGGTATCTCATAATTCAATCCAACAGTCAGGGGGGGGGGGGGGGGGGGCGGGGGGGATGTCCCTCCCATATGAGTCATTACTCGTGCCCTCTTACTGGTTGCCGTGTCTGTCAAACAAGAACCCAAATCCCTCATTGGCTGACGTCCTTATTTCCCTTCCCTGATTTAGGGAAAAGCCCGCTTTCATTGGCTCCCGTCTGCATTGTCCACCAACGAGAACGCAGACAGCGGCGTCTGGGGCAGCGGCGTCTGGGGCAGGTCCCTCTTGTAGGTCTTGGGCGGCAGCTTGGGCAGCTGCGGGCTGCTGGGCACGTGCCGGGGTGGCACGGGGGGCGCCGCGCCCATGCCCCCGCCCCCTCCGCCCGGCGTGGGCAGCGACAGGTGGCACAGGCTGTTCTGGCTGGTGCTGAGCGGGCAGCCGCGGCGGGGCACGCGGGGCGAGGGGGTGCCCGGAGGCGTGCTGGGCGAACTGGGCGAGCTGGTGCTGAACTCCCAGTGGAAGCGGTTGACGGGCGACGGCTGCAGGTTGACCGGGTAGTTGATGAAGATCTCGGGCGGCCGCTGGGGCACGGGGGGCGGGGTGTCCGGCAGCGGGTCCCGGGGAGGGGGCGGCGGCGGCGGCGGGCTGGGCAGCGGAGTGTCCGACGAGGAGAGGAGCGGCGTGGAGGGCCCGTTGAAGATGCCCGTTGGGATGCGGGGCTGGAGGCGGGGCAGGGGCGGGGGCAGCCGCGGCGGGATGGCCGGAGGGCTGTCTGACCGGCAGCTTAGCTGGACGAGAAACAGAACCACATCACCACCGTTATGGCTGACATGCAGTCTTTCTGTTCAGTGCAGCAGAAACATTATCGTAATAGAGTGGACACTGTGATAGTGTGTGGAATAGTACGGAGGTGTGTGTGAATGTATGTGTGTCTTGTATGGATGAGTGTGTATCTATGGAAGGGGGGAGGGGGGGATAAATGAGTGTGTGTTACCTTGGCCTCTGAGACAGCATCTTTCCTGCGAGGGGGAAGAGGAGGGGGCCTGAGGGGTTCCTCTGCAAACAGTTGATTTAGACTCCCGAAGGACACCGAGTGGAATTCTGACCCCACACACACACACACACACACACACAAATACAAATACAATTTAAACCTGTACACAACCAGACAAACACAGACGGTGTAGCTATGCAAAACCAAACCTGTGCAGACTAGGTCATGTTTCCAAAACAGTAAACGGTAGGTACATCTTTGTTTTTCTGGAAACAAATAAACATGCCAGCATGTGCCAACACATTCTCTCTCTCTCTCTCCAACACACACACACACACACACACACACACACACACACACACACACGAGAGGATTCACCAAGGTTAATACTCACTTGAAGCAGGCGGAAGAAGAACTGGAGCGAATA
>NC_085013.1:6119967-6167467 GCF_963854185.1 Sardina pilchardus
TCTCAAGAAACTTGAGGCTGGTGTGAAAGGGAGTGTATTGTGTGTGTGTGTGTGTGAGCAACCTACACGTCACTCATCTCGCTCTGGATCATCTTACTGAATCTCAGTATTCTGATCACGTCAAAGTCTGGCCAAATCACTAAGTCAGCACCAGTCAGAGGCCACACTCATTATTTTGCTCACTGTTTTGATGTCATCACATCACCAAAAGTACTGTATTGGTTATACCAAACATATTTGGCAATATTTTTAAACAGAAAATAAGCACCAATAAAGTATTTTAATACAATATAAGAAGCAATTTTCTTCAACCCAATAAGATACTAACTACAAAATACTATTTTGTATTTGAAATCTGCATTTTAAACATGTATAAAAAAAATGCCCATCCCTGCACACAATCATGTCATAACCATTGACTATGTAAAAACATAACGTTTTAGGTTAGGTGTGAGTGAGTGTATATGAGTTTGCGCATGCGCGCGCGCGTGTGTGTGTGTGTGTGTGTTGAGGCGGTCACCTCGAAGGTGTGGTCGAGCCGGTAAACAGGCACAGAATTGATGGCGCTGACGATCTCCAGCACGCCATTGAAGTTGTTGAGGTCCTGGAACACCTGCAGGATCTCGATGACCCGCGTGAACACGGCCACCCGCTCCTCAAGGTTCTCCGCCTCCACTATACACCTGAGGGACAGAGAGAGAG
The DNA here is from genome assembly GCF_963854185.1 of Sardina pilchardus. Lineage (NCBI taxonomy): Eukaryota > Metazoa > Chordata > Actinopteri > Clupeiformes > Clupeidae > Sardina > Sardina pilchardus. The sequence continues at coordinate 6,120,670 of NC_085013.1, forward strand.
AGAGAGAGAGAGGGAATGAGTGACAATGAGAGAGAGAGAGAGAGAGTGAGAGAGAGAGTGAGAGAAAGAGAGAAAGAGAAGGCAAAAGAATAGAAATGGGAGGGTGAGGGAACCGAAGAGAGCGAGAGAGAGGGGGATAAGGAGAATATGAGTGAAAGAGAAAGGGGTTGATAAGGAGAGTATTAGTGAGTGAGAGAGAGAGGGGATAAGGTCAATATGAGTGAGCGAGTGAAAGGGGGATAAGGAGAATATGAGTGTGAGAGAGAGAGAGAGAGAGAGGGATAAGGAGAATATGAGTGAGAGAGAGAGGAGATAAGGAGAATATGAGTGAGTGAGAGAGAGAGAGGGGGATAAGGAGAATATGAGTGAAAGAGAGAGAGAGAGAGAGAGAGGGATAAGGAGAATATGAGTGTGTTGAAGTACAAGTGAGAGAGCAGGGTAGGAGGAATGTCACAAAAGAGCCCAAATGTGTGTGAGAGAGAGGAGCAGAAGAGTGTGAGCAGGAGGCTCAGACGAGAGGACTGTGGGTGAGCGAGAGGCTCAGAAGAGTGTTGATGAGAGGACTGTGGGTGAAGTGTTTCCCACCAGGCCGCGGGACTGACTCACTTCTCGAACCAGAGTGTGAGGTTGGTGGTGTGGCGGATCATGCGCAGCAGGTTGGGAGAGTTCTTCTCCTTGTCCTCTTTGGTCCACACACTGCCCACCAACTCAGATGGACGCACCGCCCTACACAGACATACAGTACACACACAGTTTTATTGTTAAGTTTGTCTAAAACACATATTGTAAAACGAATGAAAATACCTCATACCATAATGTATTAGCACACTCTAAAACATAACGCATTACATAGTATTACAATACAGACAGATGGAATGAAACACAATGAAACACATCTACCCACACGCATGCATGCACACACACACACACACACACACACCTGTAGAGGTCCGACTCGAGCAGCGTGAGCTGGCGGGCGATCTCGATGGGGTGAAGGGTCATGAGGTCGAAGTTGTCCAGCTGGCCGGCGCGGCTGATGTGCCACTCGATGGGCGGCGGCGTGCGCTCGAACGTGATGCTGTGGCTCACGCCGTTGGCCTGCGCCGCCAGCTTACGCCGGATGATCTTGTGGATGGACTCCACCCACTTACGCATCGACTTCCCTGGAAGAACCAGAGCGGAGTCAAAGAATGCACTAGAGAGTGTGTGTGTGTGTGTGTGTATTGCACTGTATTACTACATGCACTGTGCAAACATTTCAATATATATATTGCTGCTAATTTAGGCATTGCTGCTTACTTTAGACAAAGGGGTACGCCAAATACCATAATCATAAGAGCTATAGGTTATGCAACAAGTCAATTGTTTTTGCACCCAAGACTCATTTTATGTGGGTGAGTTTCTGAGATTGTCCTTAATAATGAAGTTCAAGCAGTCATGCGTTAGCATAGGACATCATCATGGTGCATTAACAAACTCATGAGCATGAATGTGTGTGTGTGTGTGTGCGTGCGTGTGTGTATGTCATCTCATTAAAGCTCATGCTCCTCTGTAGAGGAAACAGCAGGGTACAAAAGCCGTGTCCGTGGCATGACGAAATAATAATGAAGCATCAATGCACGGATGAACTACTGCAGACGCTTTGTTCACAAATGAGTGTGTGTGTGTGTGTGTGTGTGTGTGTGTGTGTGTGTGTGTGTGTCAATTTGTTTTACTAATGCATGTGGAAGGTTTATGTCATATCAACATTATGCAATGATGAGAGGAACATGTACTGTTAAATACAGATGAATGGGTTTACTTAACGGCCTATCAAGGTTGACTTCTGCGTAGTTATATTAGTTGTGTGTTTGTGTGTGTGTGTGTGTGTGTGTGTGTGTACACGTGTGTCACACACCTCTCAGCTGTGTGATGCTGGTGATGTACTCCTCTAGTTGGATGCGGAGTTCCGGATTGTTCTCGAAGTCGTAGAAGTGATGTTCCACCCACTGACGAAACACATTCAAAACCCTGACAGAGAGAAAGAGAGTCGTCAGGACACACATGTTTACACAGATAGTTCTACAGACACAGAAACACACACACACACACACACACACCCCGAGTTGCTGTAGAATCCTACCTGAGCTGCACTGGCTGGACATATTCCCGGCGGAACCTCTGTAGCTCTGCAGCCATTGGCTGATCGCTGTTCCACAAGCCCTGGAGCTCCTCCTCTTTGGACTCCTGCTCCGGAATCTCTATCCTGTGACATCACAGGGGCAAAGGTCAGGAGCCGAACACATGTTACCATCTCTACCAAAGATGTCTCTACCATACAGTGATGCAGTCAGCACCATGCGATGACAGTGACACACACACACACACACACACACACACACACACACACACACACACACACACACACACACACACACACACACACACACACACACACACACACACACACACACACACACACACACACACACACACACACACACACACACACACACACACACACACACACACACACACACACACACACACACACACACACACACACAGGCTTACCTCTCTATGAGCAGCGTGAGTAGCTCATCGGGCTTGCAGAAGGATCGGTACGTGGTGAGGAAGGTGCGCACAAAGTTGGGATCTGAGGGAGGAGAGTGGTGAGGACACATCAGCAGATGAGTGTGTGTGATCAGGCCTGCAGTGTGTGTATATGTGTGTATGTGTGTGTGCGCGTGTGTGTATGTGAGTATGTGTGTGTGTGTGCGTGCATATGTGAGTATGCGAGTATGCGTGTGTGTGTATACATGTGTGTGTATATGTGTATGTGTGTGTGTATATGTGTGTGTGTGTGTGTGTGTGTGCGTGTGTGTGTGTTCCGTTACCCACCTGCGTACATGTGGTAGGTGAGGCGCTCGATGAGCTTGGGCAGCGTGGCGGCCTTGATGAGCGGGATGCCGGTGGCGCTCTGCGCCCGCTCCTCGAACACCACGTTCTCCTCCGAGTCGGCCACGGCGAAGCGGTAGAGGTGCGGCGGCGGCAGCCGCAGGGGCTGGGCCCTCTCCTCGCGCCGCAGCTCGGCGTCCAGCAGCCGCTCCAGCGTGCTGCGGCACTGCAGGGTGACCAGCGCCGCCATCCACGTGGCCTTCTCGTCGGCCGAGCGCGCGCAGAACACCGCCCCTCCCCCGCAGCAGCCGGGCGCCTCCTCCCGCCCGCCGCTGCCCACCAGCTCGAAGGCGTGGCGCGTCTCGCCCCCTCCTCCTCCTCCTCCTCCTCCTCCTCCTCCGCCGCCGCCTCCTCCTCCGCCGCCGTCGTCGCGGTCCAGCACGCGCGCCCGCCGCAGCACGAACTTCTCCTTGAGCCGGTACTCGGCGTTGCTGCCGGCGCCGGGCAACCGCGAGGTCTGGTTGGCCGCCTTGCAGCTGACCAGCAGGCCGTCGAACAGGAAGTTGTGGCGCTCGTGCTTGGCGCCCGAGCGCAGCAGCGGGCCCTCGTGCAGGAAGCGGCTGCAGCACTGGCCGATGTCCTTGCCCTCCCAGCCGTCGATGCTCTTCTGGATCTCGCTCATGCGCCGCGTGGCCGTCTGCTTGCTGCGCGCCGGCCGGCTGTACAGGCGGTACATGGGCTCCCTGACACACAGACACAGACACAGACACAGACACAGACACAGACACAGACACACACACAGACACACACACAGACACACACACAGACACACACACACACACACACACACACACACACACACACACACACACACACACACACACACACACACACACACACGTAGACACACACACACGTAGACACACACAGACACACACATTGAAGTAGCATATTTCATTTTGTGCCCATATACTGTATATACACTAGTTACAAGAAATCAGGGATATCTGGCTTTCGGGTGAAATTTGTATCAGCACAGAAAGTACTGCAACATTGAACTGTTGGACACGCACACATTCAAAAGTTTAGAGAAGGTCACATTAAGTTCACCTGTAAAGTATATAGTATATTTTAGCTTCATTCTGAAATTTCACCCGAAAGCCAAATATCCCTGACTTTTTGTGAGTAGCGTAGATTAACTTCAATAGCGTGCTTGTACATATTAAACACACACACAAGGATACAGTAACAACTCAAATGCATGTAAACGGGCACCAAAAGAAGAGGAGAGATCATCATTCACTTTTTCGATCAGGTGCAGTGTGTATATATATATATATATATATATATATATATAAGTGTGACTGTGTGCATACCCTGGTTTGCGGCGGGGTTGGTGTTTGTTGAAGATGCGCTCGATGCTGGACTGCAGGTTCAGTAGTGCGGTAATGGCCTGCTTCAGGCACTCTCGGTCGTCATCGTCCTGGCTGCGTTCCTGAAGTTGCTACAACAATACACCAACATGGCACACACCCATAAACATGGTTTGGAGAAGTCACACACATGTGTACACACACTTGAAACACAATGTCAAGTTAGAGGATCCAAATGCAACTGTCTCTCATACAGGCATCATCATACTGCCAATAAAATAACGGTGTCAGAAAATGAAATATGATCAAAATATGTGCTCTTTGCGGTAAAAAAAAAACACAGACACATACAACATGAATGATAATAATGATATTACAAAAAGTCGAACACAAACATATTAAATAGCAACAGTTTTACACAGATACAGTTAATATAGACCCAGAGATATCTAATTTTCCCATTACCAAACCATTTGTCCCAATCGCCCTAATATAATATGGGTGTTGGTAGTTTTGATAGTCTAGAACACTGCTGTAATAGTTACACGCCTTCATGCCACTAGTATGAGGCTGACCAAGTATAATTACAGGCCTATTGTTTGGATGTGGCGAGGAGTGAGGACAACAAGGAATTGGTGAGAGTCTAGCCACCAGGTGGCACTTTAAGAGAAGGGAAGAGGTGCTCACTGTTTTAGTGGGTTACTACTGTGTGGAGTGAGAGAATGATGGATGGATGGAGATAGAGGGATAGAGAGAGGGATAGAGAGAGAGAGAGATGGAGAGCTTCCACACAACAGCCTTCATCTATTTACAGTGTCAATGCAATTGCAAGACTGTGTATGTATACACACTCACCTGCAGCAACTCAAAGTAGTGTAAGCAGTGGTAGACTGGCACCATCATCAGCTGTGGTAATACATACTGAACCGCCTCTTTAAAACCTTCCGCTATGGACTGCAGCATGAACACACACACGAACACACACACACACACACACACACACACACACACACACACACACACACACACACACACACACACACACACACACACACACACACACACACACACACACACACACACACACACACACACACACACACACACACACACACACACACACACACACACACACACACACACACACACACACACACACACACACACACACACACACACACACACACACACACACACACACACACACACAATAAGTGAGACAATTAGAGGCATTTTAAACATTACAGGCATGCTAAATACATCTACTGGGATGGGTTTCATTTGGTGAATTTGGTGTGTCTTTCTGGACATTTCTCTTTGTCTGGATGAGAGAGGGATGATGGAGGCAGCGGACAGATGTGTGTGTGTGTGCGTGCGTGTGTGTGTGTGTGTGTGTGTCCGTCTGGCTGTGGCAAGCTGATGGGTAACCTGAGATGGGAGGTCATAGTATCTTATAAAACCCACCCAGTCCTCACATACACACTCAGTCCACACACACACACACACACACTCAATCCACACACACACAATCAATAGTGACAACACACACTAAATCAATACCCACATGGTTCTCATACAGTGATAGAATGCACGAGAGGACAAAGAATGTTTGAGAGAAGGAGAGGGACCTGGGAAGAATGAGCACCCGCACACACACACACACACACACAGGGTAACTGCAGGACAATACATCTCAAAATACTAGTCATGAACACAGTTTTACAGTTGAACCCTCTTTATAATTTACATTAAACACACCACCCACCCACCCACCCCACCTTCTCTGAAATCACCAGCGTGTAAATATTTTGAGGTTAATTCATTCACGTCGGTTCACACTAACTTTAGTCCAAAATTACTTTACATTGTAAAACGCACACTAACGGTGTAATATTCCGTGAGCACTAACCTTGTGTCTCTCTGGAGTGTGCTATAACAACGAAATTATCATTCCGTGGTATTTCAAAATAGAGGCCCCACGAAACAGAACAGGCTGGGCTCATGGGGACAAAAATATATCATTCCCCAAATAAGGTGCTACTCTTTCCTACCTTTCATGACCTCTTTCCTGTCAGCATAGACTATAGATTATAACACCTACATGCTAACTATAAGAAAAGGCATAGACATATTGACCCTCCCCCCTCCACACACACACACACACACACACACACACACACACACACACACACACACACACACACAGCACAATACTGATAAAATACAAACGCAAAAAATACATGCTACTGGTACAACCACTATCCAACATAGCACACACATGCCAATACACTCAACCATAACAAAAAAAAAAAAGAAACACACACACACACATCTTAGGAACAGAGTGTCCCATGCCTGGCCGTGTGCTTAAACTGGTTGCACTCTGGAGCAGTCTTAATAATTTACAGCTCACTTCTCATCATGAAATGAGTTTCCAGTTGACACACACACACACACACACACACACACACACACACACACACACACACACTCTTGGCAAATAGAGAGGCACATTTTAGACACACTCAATGTCACAAAAACATAGGGACACACACACACACACACAGGAATACACACTGGTTATGTACAACCTATGTACTAATGGTATAGGACAGACAGACATATACCCTCAAAAGGGTCTTTATAGGGAGAGACCGTCGAGATCAAATTAGCCTCTACACACACAGACTCATTTACACTTCTGGCTCACTCTCAAGTTGCCACACACCTCTTCCATTTTATATTTAAACCTGTGAATAAGTCACACAAATGCTACACACACGCACACACCTCTTTCTTGCTCTCTCTCTCTCTGACTCCCGGACACAGACACACACACTACAAACAAACATTTTGTCCTCAAATCAAGCTAGTGTTTGTAACAGCTTGTGGTAATTGTGAAAGCTTCTTTTCTGCATATCCGTCTATATGCATGCATGGACGCGTCACATGTGAAAATGTTGCGGCTCTACCTTTCAACATTTCAAAGGTCACTCTAGGACAACCACAATACACAGAATGAGACAGGACACACACAAACGGACTTCCATGGACGAAAGCCAAAGTTTCACACACACATACACACACACGAAAACCAAAGTTTCTCACACACACAACCAGACTTTCATGGATGAAAACCAAAGTTTCTCTCTCACACACACACAAACAGACTTTCACGGATGAAAACCAAGGTTTCTCTCTCTCTCTCTCACACACACACACACACACACACACACACACACACACACCAATAACATAGAAGGACAGCACAAGTGAGTGAAAGCAAGTGAGTGAAAACCAAGCCTCGTGCCGGCAGACTGGACTATTGGGAGTCCCCATTCTCTGTACCTGGAAGTGCAGGGCCACCGTGGGGCGGGCCATAAGGCCGTTCAAGTGTTCCTGGAACTCTCGGGAGAGGATGTCCTGCGAAAGCGTCTCGTAGGGGTCAAAGGCCTGCTCCTGCAGCCAATCAGAGGGTAGAGAGAGGTTAGGGGCGGACCGAGCGCAAAACCGTGGTCAAGAGGGCTCTACAGCGGTCAAGGAGTTTCTGTGCTCTAAGCACAAACAGTTCTGCTTTTAGCCCGGTACAGTGTTTAACTTTCTCTTTCCTTTTCAAGGCCTCTGGAGTATACACATATCAGTCAGAGTGCACTGTCAATTCACGGGGGGGATGGAGAGGCCTGCACTGAGAGGGTGAGAGAGAGCGAGAGAGAGAGAGAGAGCGAGAGAGCGAGAGAGAGAGAGAGAGAGAGAGAGAGAGAGAGAGCCGAAAGTGAAACTGAGAGTTTACATGGGGATGTGCCCTGCCATCAATCAGCTATGACACAAAGGCAAGCAATAGATTGCTGATTGCTGTGGTCCTAAAAAGGTACTAGGGACTAGGGACAGGACTCCAGAGCTGGCATGGTCTTTTGTTGGTAGGAAAGGGATACGCAGGACAATCGGCTGGGCATTTGGGTTAAGGTTGTGCAGAAGGGCAAAGGAGTGATAAGGAGAAGAGACTGTATTAGGTTGGCACCAGAGACTGACACTTGAGGTTCAGACTTGTGTGGATTTGCTTAATAGTCGGCAGGCCAACACCAGGAAATGTGCTTAGAAAACACTTTTGATGGCATTTTTTGTTAAAAGTTGGCAACCATGCTAGAAGTTATTAGAGGGCTCTGAGGTCCCAGAATCCAGCGGTTGCCAAAATCATATTCATAATTTAAGGTCAAATTTGAAGGTCAAAAGGTCAAAAACAATGCATTTTATGGTTTATCTATTTGGGGGGCTCTATTGTCATAGCATTCTTTTTAAAAAGTTGGCAACCATGCTAGAAGTTATCAGTAGGGTCTGAGGTTCCAGAATCCAGTGGTTGCCAAAGTCATATTTAGAATTTAAGGTCAAATTTGAAGGTCAAAAGCTCAAAAACAATAATAAATGTTATGGATTGTCTTTTTGGGGACCTCTTTTTTTCATGGCATTCTTTTTTAAATGTTGACAACCATGCTAGAAGTTAACAGTAGGGTCTGAGGTTCCAGAATCCAGTGGTTGCCAAAATCATATTCATAATTTAAGGTCAAATTTGAAGGTCAGAACCTCAAAAACAATAAATACATGTAATGGTTTGTCTTTTTGGGGACCTCTTTTTTTCATGCCATTCTTTCTTTTTTAAATGTTGGCAACCATGCTAGAAGTTAACAGTAGGGTCTGAGGTTCCAGGATCCAGTGGTTGCCAAAATCATATTTAGAATTCAAGGTCAAATTTGAAGGTCAAAAGCTCAAAAACAATACATTTTATGGTTCGTCTTTTTTGGGGGCTCTATTTTCATTCTTTTTTAAAAAGTTGCCAACCATGCTAGAAGTTGTCAGTAGGGTTTGAAGTTCCAGAATTCAGTGGTTGCCAAAATCATGTTCAGAATTTAAGGTCAGATTTGAAGGTCAAAAGCTCAAAAACAATACATTTTATGGTTCATCTTTTTTGGGGGGCTCTATTTTCATAGCATTCTTTTTAAAAAGTTGGCAACCATGCTAGAAGTTGTCAGTAGGGTCTGAGGTTCCAGAATCCAGTGGTTGCCAAAATTAAGTTCACAATTTAAGGTCAAATTTAAAGGTCAACAGCTCAAAAACAATAAATAAATGTTATGGTTCGTCTTTTTGGGGACCTGTTTTTTTTAATGGCATTCTTTTTAAATGTTGCGAACCATGCTAGAACAGTGGGGTCTGAGGTTCCAGATGGTGCTTGCCACAATGATAGGTAAATGTGAAAAGAATTTAGATTTTAACACTCACATCAGAAGCGACCAGGTCGCCGGGCTCACTGAAGAAGAGTCAACATGAGTCCGATTCAACATGAATTTGTTTTATCCACTCATGACTTTATATTGGGATGTTTGATTTAGCTTATCATAGAGCGGCTCTGGCATGTCAGCCTGGGGCATTCGAAAATGTGTACATTCCAATTGGTTTTCGCCGAGCTACATCATAGTTAATTAGCATATTCAGACTTTTAAATTTTTTCGATCTGGTCACCCAATTCGTTTCGCTTTATTATTTTGTTTTATGTGAGGCACATTGAGCTCCCCTGTATGAAATGCACTATATCAATAAAACTTGCCTTACCACCGTATTTGCTATGGCCACCCTATTTGCAGATAAATAATGACGTTCGTCACTCTGGTTGCTTCTGATGTGAACACACGGTTAGGTGATAAGTTACATAAAACAATCTTCAGTTTTGCGGATGATAAAAAATAATGACATCATTAGGAAATAAAAACCGAGAGTAGAGACTGTATTGCACACTTTCCACGTGGAATTATTCATGGTCTACAGGCAAACCATGAGGAGGCTGACACACATATGTAGGAACCATCCTACATATGCTGGAAGTAATTAATGCTGGGTACGAGAACATCATTGTGAAGTGCCGTGATACAGATCTCCTCCTTCTGCCTCTTCACTTCACTAGAAACCAAGTGTGCAAGGTGTGGATGATGAGTGGGACTTCCAAGGAATATGAGTGCTACCCAGTCCACCTTATCAATGAGAACTACCTCGGGTAGTTGTGGATAATGTACTCGGCTTCCATGCCCTAACTGGTTGCGATACTGTCTCCTCATTTGCTGGACATGGGAAGAAGTCATGTTGGACTGTGTATTTGCAACACCCCGAACGGTTACATGGTGTTGGTCTGGATGGGCCTCAAGGTGACGTTGAGGAATTTTTGTGCCATCTGTACAAAGCACCATGCACATTTTTGGGTATTGACAGGGCTAGACATGACTTTTTTCAGAAAGGCAAAAAGGCAATGGAAATGTTACCTCCAACAAGTGATGAATTGTCATTGCATCTTGCATGTGCAAATCACCAGGCAAAGGTATGGTTGCAATCTGACAAGGTAGATGTTATGGCCTGGTCAGATTGCACGATATCAGCCCGATTTTGGCCATTTGTCATGACCAACAAGTTTACAGCGCCGTATCCGATTTCAAATGATCGGGCGCGACATCAAACGCGGAGGGAATCTTATAATGTGACATGCTTCACGACTTGCGATTTGTCGTTCACAACGTTCTAAAACAGCCCGACCAAAAGACTGGCTTGTCAGAAATTTGACGGGAGTCGTAATGACGCGACCGATGCTTTCGGTGTATGTGGCCACTCTCCCGACCAAGACGTGGAGAGGTTTTCATGGTTCTAAAATCGTATAGTGTGACATGGTAGATCGTAAACGACAATTGTGAGCGACAAAAACATTGTAGCCTGTCTGACCCTGCCATTAGTGAAATCCCTGAGGAGACAGGTGGTTGGAAGGTTGTAGACCAACACTTGGTGGTTGTGTGACTCAGGAACCTCCTGTTCCAAGTAGTTGCTTGGAGCTGATAACTTGTGGTTGTAGAACCAAGTGCCATACACATGCCTGCACTTGCCTTAAGAATGGACAGCCTTTCACACCTGCATGCGGTTGTGATGCTGATGGATGTCTCAACAATGTAGGGATGGAACATGATCAGGACGAGGCAACCTTTTTGTAATACAGCAAAATTGCACATTGCAAAACATTGCATATTACAAAAACATTCAGACAGTCTGAATTGACATTTGAATTGACATTGACATTTTGCCTTGAAATAAAGAAGCATTCTAGTTATTCATTAGCAATATATTCTCTAGAGAACGTTTTGTGTTATTCATAGCATAAAGGAGTAATGGCCATATCAAGTCTATATATCCAAATTATTTATCAATAAAAATAAATATTTATCAAAAAAATCTTTCAAACTTTTCAAAAAAGAATGCCATGAAAATAAAGCCCCCAAAAAGACTAACCATAAAATCTATTGTTTTTGACCTTTTGACCTTCAAATTTGACATTGAATTATAAATATGATTTTGGCAACCACTGGACTCTGGAACCTCAGACCCTACTAATAACTTCTAGCATGGTTGCCAACTTTTTAAAAAGGATGTCAAGAAAATAGAGCCCCCCAAAAAAGACGAATCATGAAATCTATTGTTTTCGACCTTTTGACCTTCAAATTTGACCTTAAATTATAAATATGATTTTGGCAACCACTGGATTCTGGAACCTCAGACCCTACTAATAACTTCTAGCATGGTTGCCAACTTTTAACAAAAAATGCCATCAAAAGTTTTTTTTAGGGTCTTGGCCTGCCGACTATAAGACCTAAAGAAGGTAGAGAAACCGTGTGTGTGTGTGTGTACATGACACGTTAACTCACTCTACACGTTTTAACCAAATACTGTAGTCACACTGTGCTTGACTGCTCACATTGCAAGACAGGCGATCAAAATGTCGGACATGCCACAAATCCAACTGGACTGGAGCAAGAACCCTGACTGTTACCTCTGCTGATCAGATGTTGTGTGCATTCTCAAACTACACAACAAAATGGATAGGAATAGGAAGGCCTGATTCAAAAGTTTGTTGGATCTGACCAATTCGAGGTTAAATCGGATCAAAATCGCAGTGCCTGCTTGGCATCAACAGAAACACAGAATTGCAGGACATGGCGCACTCTGAACCTACACAGCCAGCAGCAACTTATCCTGCAACAGGCTTGTCATTGAAACGCCATTAAGAAGGCATTAGGGTACCCGATTACTGCACAATTAGGGCATAATTAGAATACTATTACTCCGCTAATACATTGGCCTTGGGGTAGGATTTAGCCAAGACTGAGCGGCCACACGGAGCCCAAAGGACCCATACTGAAGCACCCTCAGCTGGGCATGTGCTGCAAGGGCACCATCAGGCTGGCATCAGAGTGGTATTAGTTTGGCATTAGTTTGATAATGGGCAGTAGGCATTGCCGTTTATGGTGGCACAATAGAGATGTGGCATGTATGGCATTTTGAATGTACATTAACAGTGCAACGATGATGAGGAGGATGTTATTTCTGGGATCTGTATACAATATTAGAGTTTCATTAAGATCATCAGACTAGTGTTGTCACAGTATTGTTTTTCCGATACCAAGTCAAGAATCTCAATTTTGAAACTTTTTCCATACTTTTTAAAAATGTTATTTGATTTGGGAGTCCCCATCACCTTGACGTCATCAGTAATATTGAATATAGTGTGATCATTCACACCAGTGGCCATCCTCGCTTCTGCTTGACCCTTCACACACACGGAAAATGGTAGATTATGTCAAACGTTTCTATTTAATATATTTTGGAATTCATAGTTTGTATATTTTGTTTTCATGATTATGATCTGCATAACTACTAGGAGCTAAAAATATTGATTAACTTAAGTACATCTTTAATGTGGTGTGTAGGTCTAAAATACGTCAGAGTAATTAGCCTTCAGTCTCAATGTTTTAGGCTAGTGAAAAATAGTTGTGCAGGGGTGGGGGGGTTAGGACGATTAGACACTGACAGGGGGCCCCCAGGGAGCATTATAGAATATAGAGCACTATTTTGGGAGGGGGGGCAAAATTTTCTAGCAGTGGCCCTGCTTGGAGCCCTACGCAAAGTGCATGATGCGCGTGGTGGTAACAGCGGCACTGTTTATATATACAGACGTGACGTGAGAGCTAGCAGGATAGTTAGCAAGGAGCCCTCTCCAGATGTAAAACAAATATTGTCTAGTTGCTTTATAATCCGTCTCTGTGTAAAAGCTTGCCACCAGGTTGCGTAGCCAGTTTCTGAAACGCCATTAAACCCGTGCAACACTACATCAGACCAACGGCATCAGGCAGTCAGGCTGAGGATGGTGTTGTCCACGTACCTCAGCAAGGTCCTCGAAGCAGCTGCCCACCAGTGGGTGTGGACTGCCGTCCGCCGTCATCTCCACGGCGTCCTCGATCAGCCCCAGCAGCTTGACCGTCAGCTCGTGGATATCCAAGATGTTGCTGAAGACCACCTCCACATCCTGTAACACAGTGCGCCACAGAGAGCAAACGGTTCAATTCCACAGAGAAGTATTCCTTATAAAGAAAAATCATGAGATTCATTATAACGAACAATAAAGAATAATAAAATAAATTCCACAGAGAGGTATTCCTTATAAAGAAAACTCATGAGATTCATTATAACGAATAATAAAGAATAATAAAATAAATTCATAACAAATGCTATGTCCTCCTACCCTGGCTACTGTACTGCCTACCACTTCTCAATGAGACGTGGTCTGGCAACCAAACGTTCATTTTCTCGTATTTGAAAAAAAAAATGCCCAGATCAATTCATTGGGCGCCACGGATGTCTATCAAATGCGTCTGTGCGTAGCTCATCATCGTCTTGCTTTCCCCCCTGCTCTGTGATTGGTCCCCCATCTGAGGCAAAAATTACGGCGGTAGTTTCCAGGCTGCCTTGGGAACACCCAATGTCCTCCAGTCGTTCACATTATAATGCTACAACCGTTCACGGCCCTTAACACTGAACAAGCTTACTCAGGAAGCAAGGAGGGAGTAGTTACTTGGCTGATTTTGCTTTTACCTGCCCAGATCATTGGGCATCAGCACTTGTGCAGGAGAGAGGGCAAGATTAGTTTTTTTTTTTTAACCCAATGTGGAGAGTTAGCCTGGGCTTGGTGTCAATTTGGCACCACTGATGCTATTATTGTGTGCATGTGGGGACCTAAGAGAGCTTAGGAAGCCCTCCAGAGATGACTTTCTGGTTTTGTAAAGAAGTCTCCCTGGCCTTTCTTTTCAAGGCATTTAGAAGGACCTTTCTCAGAAAAGAAAATGCAACTTTATGAGAGTTTGCTGACGTCCATCAACCACTGAAATATGAGCTGCCGGAGCTCTGCTTCCTGACTTGTGAAACTCAACAAGGTGCAACGGAATACTTCTGTCACTTTCCAGCTTCTGTTCAGTGTCACGGTGATGGCCATGGCAATGGCCACACATGACAGTCAGAGAAGGAATCTTCGCCATTTTAATTACGTGCGAGCTGAAACACAATATCACCACCCACAACTTAAAGTGTGAGAACAAGGCTGGGCTCCCATTTACAACCCATCTAGTGGCTGGCTTGGCTGTTCCAACGGTCGCGGGTCATAGTAACCGGCCTAATTTTTTACTTACTGGAAGAGAGCCCGGCTACTGGAAATGAAACGCTTCTCGTTAACCACACATACCTGAGCTGGCCTGTCAGAATGATGACGAATGCATGCATGCATTCTTTCACAAACAAAAAAGGAAGAGAAACTGAGAAATTACAGTTGTCAGTTCCAATAAAAAGCAATTTGAAGAAAAGGGGCAGAGTCACGCCCCGACACAGACTTCCTATCATTCACTTCACACGGCCAACGGCTGGTTCTGCAAAACAAGCCTTTAACACCAAACAAATGCTAGAACATCAGAGCACAGAAAAAGGTGCATTCTGATATCAGCACATGCCAGAGTGAAGAGGAGTCAATGTTCTCTCTGTGTGTGTGTGTGTGTGTGTGTGTGTGTGTGTGTGTGTGTGTGTGTGTGTGTGTGTGTGTGTGTGTGTGTGCGTCCAAAAACTATCAATTTTCCTCTTGATCCTATTTCACATATGTCCCCAATATTTCACTACAGCAAATGCAGATCCCAAAACCAAATAGAGGTCATCTTTGATATAAAGACCACAATGGGTCAGCTATGGATAACTTGAATGTGATGTAACAGTGCTAGATCCGAAAGACATTCTGTTCCTCTTGTTTAGCGTTGGTTTTTGAATCCTCCAGACGCTTTCTTTCCGCGGTCCAATCAGAATTGTTCCCGGTGGCGGCTGCAGCTCTCGCTGTCTATTTGCAGCTTAATTATGAGTCTTGTGTTCTGGAATGGCCGAGGACTTACCCACCTTGCCAAAATTACACCAGCCAACAGCAAACCTCAAGTATGCAAAACCACACATACACACGGACATACACACAGACACACACATATAGCCATGGACAAACACAACACAAACGGGACTCTGTCCGTCTGTCTGTCTGCCTCTCTTTCCTTCTCAATCTGTCCATCTTTCCCTCTTTTGCTAAATCACTTGCACACACACACACACATGCGCGCACACACACAAACGCACGTGTACACACACACACACACAAACACACACACCCCTTGTCGATGGGAGCACACTTAAACACGCAGAAACAAACCAGTTACAAAGCAGTTTCTAACCATCCTCTCATGAAACAATGAAGCCAGACCCAATGAGATCTAAGTGCCCTGTGTACTGTAGATGTATGTAAAGCCCCAGCCTCCACAGGGTTTTTACCTGAGCGCTGAAGAGCTTGGTGTTGGACAAGAAGGCCTGCCGGAACACTTTGATGATCAGGTCGAGCTCGCGAAGGTATTGCCGCTCCTCGGCGATCTCCAGCCGTACCAGGTCGTCGTATGTGAGCTCCCCAGACGACGAAGGCTCCTCTGGACACAAGTAGGCCAGACCAAGGTCCTCGTCCTGGTCAAACATGTCCATCAGCACCTGAGGAGATCAGTAATCGGATTAGATGACCCCATCACTCGATGGATCACTACCTACCCGTGCATAAAACATTTATACATGATGTGGTTAGTACACAGGAAGTCTCTGGACACGAGCCTCAGTAAAACTGTAAGAGAGGAAGTCTAAATATAACACAAAACACGTCTTTGGATACGACCAAAATACAAACTTTCACGAACATCTACGCACACATCTGACAACGACACATCAATGAACATCCACAAAAGAATTTGGAAACAATACTACACAAATAGGACACGCCAGACCAGCAATAAACAACTCACAAAAATTGTTAAATTAAGCAAAACAAACCAAACTTGACCTCACATGAACATGAATTAACTAACAAACAAACAAACAAACAACTGTTACTATATATAAAATCATATATAGGTATACGCATTGACTGACACCCACCTTATCCGCACACATGGACACTTTGATGTCCTGCTGACTGATCTCGTAGTGGCGGATATTGCCCACGTAGTTGCCGGCAAGCTTGAGGATGTCTGCCGAGATGTACTCCAGAACAGCCACGATGTACAGGGACACTTGGTAGTCGATCTTATAACCCAGAACCTCCTGAGGAGAGAACGGAGATTTGAATACGCTCAAGTAAGTGCAAACCGCACGCGCACACACAGTTAAGAACGAAATCTCTACCTACTCACTTTAAAGCAACTCTGTACAGGCACACACAATATTGCTACTTACTTACGAAGATGCTAGCTTAGACATAAGGAACAAAGTTTTATGTTAACAGGGACACACAAGATGGGATCATATAGGGTATATTCCTGCACAAGCAACCAAAGCAAGCCCCCCCCCCCACCTCCACCTCCACCCCCCACTCACACACCTTTAGTAGAGGGTGAATTTTGTCCACTGGGAGCAGCAGAGGAATTCTCCTCTTTCGTTTCTCAATGGCGGCCTGAGCGTCAGCCATCGCCCACTTATCAATGGGGTATGGGAAGGTCTTCTGAATGCGCTCCTAGACACACACACACACACACACACACACAGAATACATGGCTATTAGCATACTGCTTTAAGAACATGAGTAGTGGTATCACTAAGAGCTGCACTGGCTCAGCAGTGTACTGTAATATGCTGCATTGGCATGACGAAAACATAATGCATACAGTACGTACAAGACAGAAGACTGCAGTAAGATAAAGATGACATGCGTGAAAGGAACACGGCAACATTTTGGGGAAATTAGCTCATTCACCATCTCCCCCAGAGTTACATAAGGTGATAAATGGCCTTCTCGTCTCTGTGCGTGCAGTAACTCAGTCTGATGCACCCACTGTTAGCCTAGCTTAGCATAGCTGATTGACATTTTCCCAGTTACATGTTGTGACTAGCATGATGTGCAACGATTTCTATGTAAAATGACACACCATGATTTTCGAAGCATGTACATACTTGGAACTACGCTTTCACTTGGGGCGAAGCGCTGCTACGTGGAATTTGCAGAAGTAACAGAAGTTAAAAGACTGAGCTACTGAAACGAATAGGGCATGCATCACCTTATCGAAACAGTGACGTGAAGCAGCAGTTCTGAGATCAGAGGCTGCGGCAGCATGTGGGGGGGGTTGAACAGAGCAGGATCAAAGCAGTCCATTAGCCCAATGGACAAGTGAAAGGCCCATCACAAAAGCCTCAGTTCCTACTGCGCTCTCAACGCCTCTGTTTAATACACTCTAGAACATCGCAGCAACGCAAGAAACTGGGTGATCTTAGGCAAAGGCGGCTAATAGGCGGCAAACATTAGCGATGGCTTTTTAACGATTGTTATTGTTGCATTACATCATATCTCCCAATAACTTTTCCACTGTCGAACCGAAACAGATGTTTGTTTCAGAAGCATGGTGGACTAACTATGCTCTGTTGAGTTCTTTCAAACCACATTAAAATGCAAAGGTGCGTGAATCCTTTCAGTGAGCTTTCTGTGTGGAAACATAACTCTATCTCTAATGACACTATTGTAACCCTTTACCATATGCAATGTTTTGTCTATTCAATTATGTGGGTGAAAGTACGGTAGTCTGTACAGTTATTCAACACAACATTATAACCAGATGAGTGACGGGACACTTATGCAGATAATGTCATTATCAGGTATTCCTCCAAGTGTCCAGTGCCTAGATATTAAGAAGATAGTTGACATTAGTCACACATACTGTATACTATTCATACATCTGTCAAGTAGTAGAGTTGCCGGTGGGGGCTAGAGTGTGTGTGTGTGTGTGTGTGTGTGTGTGTGTGTGTGTGAGTGAAATGCAGGGAGAGCGAGAGCAAGCGAGTGTGTGTGTGTGTGTGACTGACCTCCACATCTGCCACGGAGCGAGGCTGAGCGACACACAGCATGTTGAGAAGCTGCAGGATGAGCTCCTCGATGTGTTGCAGGGCATCCTCCTTGGCCGACAGGTTAGGGTGCACCTGTAGCTGCACCTGGGAGGGAACAAACAGGACACACTCAGTCAATTACGTTATTGGTTGGTGTGTGTTTGCACATGAAAGAGGGGGATGGGCAGAAAGACAGAGAGACAGGGTTAAAAATAAATAAATAAATACCGTAAAAGAAACAGTATGTCAGACATATCTTTTTTTTTTTTTCAGCTTTTACCTAAAATGACAAGGCTCTGCTAAGGTTAAAGCTCCCAACAGCATCTCACACACATACACACTGCCCAGGAAGGCAAAGTGCCATTACTTAGAGTAGTACAAAAAATGCTGCAAAATTTGGGCCAAACTAGACAACTGCGTTGGAACGAAACCCAGACGTGTACAAATTTAGCAACCCAGAGGCCATAGAGACAGCAGTAACAAACCCAAGGAGGGTTTTTTTTTCACGGTTATCACATCCTCATTTGGAGTTATTCAGAACTCTAAAAACGGTATAAAGACTGTAAGATTGTGTAATGTGTCTGCAGTCTTTGAGCATATTTGACCATGAGGAGATAAGAAGCACGAACACACACACACACACACACTTACACTTAACAAGATAAGGACACTAGACGCGTGGGAACTGATAACGTAAGGTGAACAGGCGCAGACGCACACACCTACGTGAAGCAAGATGTGGCTCACTAGAAAAAAAAAGAAAAAAAAAAGAAGAAAAAAAAACCCACGCCCACACACACACACGCCTACGCAAACTGGGGTGTTTCCTCTCCAATGCTATTTTTACTGGCCGCCATTCATGTTCCACACTTGTGTCTGTGTACGTACGTGCATACGTGTGTCACACAGGAGCAGAGGTGTGGTCTCTGAGGACAGGAGGGAGAAAGTCAGACGTCTCCACACCCTCCTGCTCCTCGCCTGTCACAGGAGCTTCAAGTGGCTACAAAAGCTTTGAAGGCTGGAATGTAGTCAGTGCAGACAGTCTCTCCCTCTCTTTCTTTCTCTCTCTCTCTCTCTCTCTCTCCCTCATAGATGTAGATACAGTGAGGGCATTTATTAATGGCTGTGCTCAGCATTACCCACTATTAGCAGCTGTTAAGTGCCATCTGAACAGAGCGCTTGTTGGGTGCCAGGCCAAAATACATGTTTTTTTTTTTTTTTTTTTTAAGTCTCTCACACACAGATATACATGTCACACACACACACGTGCGCGCGCGCACACTGGGAGACCAAATGCATGCATACCCACAAACATACACATCATTCTAAATGCGTATGGAGTTACAAAAATCATATCCTGTACAACTATGCTCACTTTTTCATGTGCATGCACATGTGCATGTGTGTGTGTGTGCGTGCGTGCGTACATGTGCGTGCAATGCATGCATGTGTGTGTGCATGTGTGCGCGTGTGTGCTGTGTGCATGTGTTTGTGTATGGAGTAAACATATCTGCAGTGTATGTGGGTAGCCATGCAATTTGAGACCCACGTACACCATTTCCAACATCAGCAGAAGCCATATTTACAGAAACCTGTCTGTGTCAGCGTATGAGTTTGGGGACACGAAGTGTGTGTGTGTGTGTGTGTATGTGTGTGTGTTCACACATGCTCATGTACCTGTGTGCATGCGTAAGCATAAATGCATAAGCATAAGAATGTGCGTGTATCTATATGATTAAGTGTGTGCATGCTTGATTACAGAAGCAGAGCAAACAGAGAATTAGGACCCTACTGCTTGTTGCACTATGATGCATTTCCTTGCTGCCATCTTTGCAGTCGCAGAAACACACACACACACGCTTGTGCTTGTGTGCACACACACACACCGTGCACGCACGCACACGCACAGACCCACACATTCCCCCCCTCAGAGAAAATCAGCGTGCACACACACGCACACGCACACATACACACACTGCTCTGGGTGTTCGGTTTCATGGCTTCTCTCCATTAAGTGCAGAGAGCTGGTGCATAGGGAGTCCCAGTGCTCTCTCCATTTCTCCCTCTCTCTTCCCATCGCTGGCTCCTGCTCCTACTCTCTCGTTCTCTCCCTCTCCACTACACACACACACACACACGCGCATGCCCCTGCACACACACACAGACACAAGAACTACACACATACACACGTGTGTGTATACCTACACACATCTATCTTCTACTTTCTCACTCTGGGGAGAGGGATCATAGTGGCAGCCTGAGAGATATTGATGTGGAGGATCAGAGAATGGGCTGAGCGAGAGAGAGAGAGAGAGAGAGAGAGAGGGAGAGAGAGAGAGGAGAGAGAAGGAGAGACGGAGAGAGGGAGAGAGGGAGAGGGAGAGATGTAGTAGTCAGGAAAGGATGGAGAAAAAGACTAGGCTAGATATAGCACAAGAGAGGACTTCAAAAGCATTGGGGAATGAGAGAGAGAGAGAGAGAGAGAGAATAGAGGGGATTGGAGAGGAAGACCTCAGAGAGATATACAAAAAATGATAGATAGCAGAACCATAAAAATATTCAACATCGGAAAAAACATGGAAATCCTTTCACACAAAGGAGACCCATCACCAATCAAGAATAGTAGTAGTACAGATCTGAGGTGCGATAAAATCAGATTAGGCCAATCCACACACACACCTCTACAGATTCTAATTAAGGTCTGTGTGTCTGTATGTGTGTGCATGCATGTGTGTGTGTGTGTGTGTGTGTGTGTGTGTGTGTGTGTGTGTGTGTGTGTGTGTGTGTGAGATGTAGCCTGTGTAGCCTGTTTTTTCATGCTCGTATGATGTCTATATGCATGTGAGAGAAAGCGGGTGCGTATATGTGCATGTGTGTGTGTGTGTGTGTGTTTGTCTCAGGTTGCAGGTAATGTGACCACATGTGTGTATGATGTGTCATTCTGTGTGTCTCGGGGCATTACATCATCTACCATTACAGAACAAGCATCTGGAGAGGTCATGTATGACACACACAACACACACACACACACACACACACACACACACACAACAAACACACACACAAATGTGACTTTCCTCAGCTCTGCTGACAGACACGAAGCTTGGAAAATCACATGGCCTAACTGGATGGGCATCATTGTGATGGGGATTTTTGTTGCTGTTGCACCATGCACCAACCCCTGCCACACAGACACAGAGACAGACACACACACACACACACACGCTAGACTCCTCTCCCGGGCAAGGAGGAGGGCTGAAACCCAACCCTTGGCCTTTACTGCAGGCGTCAGAGAGTACAGCACTAGAGAATGCACAGTTATTATTAACAGCAGTGTGTGTGTGTGTGTGTGTGTGTGTGTGTGTGTCTTTGAGAAGGGGTACCGTATCTGTGTATGTGTGTTACAGAATACCATAGCAAGCACCACAAAGGTCAAGGGGAGCATAGAAACCTAGACACCCCTATTGCACTCTGGTTTGTCTATCTGTGTGTGTAGGCCAGCCACCTTGACAGCATGAGAGTATAGTGGAATGATCGTGAAATTGTATCTATAGTATGCATATATGTATGTATGTACATATGTCTCAGCCATAAATGTGTTGAATTAATAAATGTGATGAATACCTGTGTTTGTGTATGATCACTCTCCATGCAAATGTTCGTGACCACAGATACACACACTCAGACATACTTTGCACACACACATGGTTCCATGGCCTTAGGCTATTGCGCAACAGCTTACACACGGCTAACACCTGCCGACATACTCACCTGGTTTACGCCCAAAGGAATTCATTCATTCATTCACATTTCGATAGACATGCACATGCACATACTGATACGCACACCTGCAATCAGTCATGGTTTACGTCTACACGGGTTCCCCCACCCACAGTCACAAACCACAACATAAATAAAACAACTGCCGAAATTCTAAAACTCGAAATGTGTGACCATACACACACACACACACACACACACACACACACTTGACGTAAGCATAGCCACAAAACAAAAGCAAAAATTGCAAGTCAACACAGACAGAATGCACGAAAGTGTAACAATGTAGCACTCGACTGTAGCAAGGTCCCATTCATGACTGATCCACTCACACACGACTATCTATTGTGTTGTCCTAGTAACAGCTAACTAAACAACACAGAGCAGATGTTAAGTGAACACTTTAACTACGCTGAGGGATCACAACAGATTCACGAGATGAAACAGATAAGTAGATGACATGATGACAACCAGACAAGATCACACAGCAGCACAGATCCACTGCTCAGAAAGCCATAACAGAAAAATACTGCTGTGTTGTAAAACAGAACAGACAACGGTCACATGGTCAACACAGGACACACACACACACACACACACACACACACACACACACACACGATTGACCAGAGGACTAGGCAATACAAGATGCATGACAGATACACTAGGTTCCTTTAACGCAAAGCCAACGTAAGCCTCAAATGAAGATGTGAAAGAGGTTATTGATCAGCTGTTTAACTGCAAGGGGCACCTGAAACCATTGCTGTCCATCATCTCCATCAACATCCTTTCCCTTGAAAATCCAGAGGGGTATTCCACAAAGCCGGTTTTATCACAAAACCGGGTAAGTTAACCCAGGGTTTGCGGTAACTCTAGGTTTTCCGTTCCAAAATGAACACGGTATGTTAGTTACTATAGAAACATATGCTCTGAACCTAACCTGGTCGGAGCAGGTTTTGCACAGGTTAAGTTTGAAAGATAACCCGGTTTTGCTCAGGGTAGCCTATTTAAACCCGCGTTTCCGCAGCTTTCTCGTGTTCAATGGCATGCTGAGAGGCCTATTGACGTCGGAGCGCAAATAATTCGAGCAATTCACCGAGAGAGATTGATAAGACCACGGCTCGACATTTTGATGAATTTTGGCTGAAGCGATATCGTTTTTCACGTTAAACTTTAATATATTTAAATAGCCTCCTCCAGCCCTACGTTACCAATCGTCAACCTGCCTCAGTTCACTGCAAACTATTTGCATAGCTCTCCATTTATTTGCGAAGTGTAGTTTTCTGTACAGTATTTGAGATGCTGAGCATAGGGAAAGCTACGGTCTGCCAATCAGTGCGTAAAGTCTGTCTTGCGCTGGAGCGGTTAGTGCGCGACTTCATCCTCTTTCCTGGCCACAACTCACGAGGGTCATTAAAATGGAGTTACACCAACTCGTCTCACAGGTCACTAATGCTTTCAGTGTCCCCAAGAGGCACGGAAATTATCCTTGCTGTTGACTTTTCATATGGGTATCACGATGATACCATTCGGTTACAATATTATGTCATTGGGTGCATTGATGGCACAAGTGCCCCAGCCATATATGAGGCCGATTATGTGAACAGGAAAGGATATTACAGTATAAATGTTTAGGTAGGTATACGCAGCCTATATTGGCCATTTCCAATATCTTCAAGATAGTTTGTTAATCGCTGTCGATTTTATCATTAGATGATATGATGCTTCGCACATGATTATACTTATGTGGAGGCAAAATTGCCTGGTTCGGTCTACGATGCCAGGATGTAATTTGAGCTATAGCCTACATTTCAACAGACTGCGTTGCATTATGAACATATCATAGACCTTATATAATTGATGTGCTTGTGCAAGATAGCTCAAAGTTTGTATTTGGTCGCAGCGCGATGGGTAGCTTCTTGGGGATCGAGGGTATCCATGCCTCCCGACGCTCATCACCCTGTACCCTAATCCCGCTCCTGGACCACATGCAACATTTAACCTGGCACACAACAGAACCCGCGATTGAAAACACATTTGGGATATTGAAGTTCAAATTGCAATGCCTAGTATAAGAGTGTGTCCGAACGGGCTTGCGTAATTGTTGCATGCGCCATCCTCCACACTATAGCCATTCCGCGCAAAGAGATGTAGAAATGTAGGCTATGTGGAAAATAATATAATTACTACCATGAATCGTAATATTTTATCTTTTCTTGATCAGATGATCGCTTGGGCCCATCGGAGTAGCCTACATCTTTATAAAATAACAGGTTATGTGGTAGGAATGCCAAGAAAACTTAACTGAGATAGGCCTATGAATAGATTCATAGTTCAAATATTTAGGAACGTGCTTTTGTATGCATTCACGCAGTCAGCGATCCCCTACCAGGGTTTCTCTGAATGGCAGTTGCTTTGGTGTTTTTAAAACTTTTTCTAATTTATCACAGCCTGCGTTCGAGTTCTGAGAAACATGCGGCCCGTTTCTCGCCTAGAAATCTAGACGCCCCTAGCGGCAGCTAGCCTGTTTCGCCCTTTTGATCAGGATTTCCATGCTCCATACATCACGTCTTTATAGGTTTGGCGTGTACGCGCACAACCCAGTGTTAACCAACCCCGTGTTGATTAAACTAATTCATAACCGGCGCGGTGGAACCGGCCGCTCTGTGTTAGTCGGCTCAGGGTCAATCAACCTAGAGTTCAGCGTTAACTCTGTGTTTGTTAAACCTCCGTTCGTGGAATACCCCTCTGGGGGGTATTCCAAGTAGGTGGTTTAGGGACAAACGAGGGGTAAGTTAACTCAGAGTAAGTGGTAAATCTCCTAATAGAAGAGCTGTAATGGCTTCATTCGCCTAAGAAATCAATGCCATTGGGCTGATGTTGTAGGAGGTTTACCACTTACTCTGAGTTAACTAACCCAGGTTATTACTAGACCATGTACTTGGAATACCCCCCAGACCACCTCAATGTCAGCAAAGTTAAAAGCCACATCCAGCAACTGGATCTCCCCTCTGGACGGTCACAATTATGTCCATATTTTATTTTTGCCCTCCTAAACAATAGTCAACAAATTGTAACAGAACAGTAAGAGCAAAGAACGACCTAAGGACAGACATCAAAGCAGTTTCACAGACCACAGTAACAACCAACAGCAAACAGACAAGCTGTTGCCCGCTTCAACCTACAGGTGATCTCCTCTGTCATTTATGGCTTGAGGCTTCTCAAGAAAGGCACAGGCAGAAGAGACAGAGAACAAGCACACCGGATGCGAAGCAGAAAGGCCTTAATTGTGGCAATGGGTAAATTGCAGGTCACACCTGGTTCTCAGGTAAGCCGACTGAAGTGATTTGCGAGACTGAAGTGAGGGTGGTTTCGAACAGTACAGGGGATTAAGGCTCTACATTTTAGATGAATAGAAACCAGCTCTTACACGGAGACTCGAAGCCCATGGCTACAACCACAACTGGCTTCCTTACAGAATACATTCCACAGGATGACAGAAATACCTTGCTGTCAAACTTCATCATATCGGTCATCTGTAGTAGATTTGGTGGCTAGATGATCATTTCATGGTTGTATTTTAATCGGTCTTGTCTGTTTTCCTATTATGTACTGTACTGTATGTGTTGCAAGAGCAACTGGATGCCTACAAAGGCCCCCAGAACCAATCAAGTGTCCGTCTATCTACAACATAAGAGGCAAATAGATGGACACAGAGAGAGAGAGGAGGAAGAGGGAGAGATGGAGAGAAGGAAAGACACAGTGGTGCAGAGAGAGAGAGAGAGAGAGAGAGAGAGAGAGACACACACACACACACACATAGTGGGGTTCAGAGGATGATCGAATAGTAGCAGGGGCTGGCACTTGTGTGATGATGTCATCGCAGTCAAGGCTCTTAGCTCCTCCTGAATAAGAGATGAGCAGGGGCTTCTCTTGTTTGTTTGTGCGTACAGTGCGCGCTTGCGTGTGACAGTACAGAAGCCAAACCTCTCCACAGACTGTTTACAGTGAGACATCTCACACATTTCACTTTTCACAATCGAAATGAACATCGTCCAAAATCCAAATAGCATAGGCACACATATGGCTAGGATATGTCTCAGGAAGTGTCTATGTGTGTATGTGTGTGTGTGTGTGTGTGTGTGTGTGTGTGTGTGTGTGTGTGTGCTTGTTTGTCAGACAGAGAGACATAAAAAGAAAGAGCAAAAACTGAAACAGACATTGGGAGAAGGGAACCAACAAGGAACACGCAAAAACAGAACGACAGAGAAAGACTTGAGGGTGTGAGAGACAGAGAGAACTAGAGAGAGAGAGAGAGAGAGAGAGAGAGAGAGATGCACAGGCCCACATGGAGAAAGAGCGAAACGGAGCAAACGAGAGCACGAGAGAGACGGACCCCACAGGCCACTGAGTCTGAGGGCATAAAAATAAATGGAGATGGAGAAATATGAAAGGGAAAGTAGCAGAGTCACAGAGGAGCCATTGTTAACTCAGCTGCACTGACTGTGCGTACGGGTCACAGGTTCGAGGGGAGGGGGCAGACGGAGAGAGGGAGGCAGAAACAGAGAGGGAGAGAGGGGGGGGGGAGAGAGAGGGTGGGTGGGAGAGTGTGTATGACAGGGAAAGAGGGGAGAGAGAAAGAAGGGAGAAGGAGAGAGAGATAGATAGATAGATATGTGGTGCTGGTGGTGGTTGGGGGGGGGGGGGGGGGGTTGTTGTTGACACTTTCTGCTGTGACGTCAGTGTTTCTTGGAAGGAAAAAAAAACCTCCAGCAGAAAAGCGCTGGCAGGAGATTCAGTGCCAAACGCCTCACAATCACAGCTCATCCAGCAAGGCTGATGGAAAACAGGTTACGTTTCACCAGATTGCATCGTTCAGGACATTTGGTAGTGTCAGTGACACACACACACACACACACACACCCACCCACACACTGCTCTGCCACACAAATGGTTGGAGTAATACATGAACATGCTGCGAAGTGAGTGGCACCGCACTGAAGACACCAACCGAATCAGTGCATGTCCATGTTTTGTAAGCGTTTGTAGGCAATAAATGTATCAGTAACATCCCTATAGAAAATTCCCTCAGATGCTAGCTAACCAGTGGTCACCAGTGGTCTTAAGGTATATAGATCACACTCCCTCCTCTAATCCTCCTGAGAAATTAATCGGAAGACACAAACTAAGGCCTCTGCTTTCATGGCCAGTTGAAACTATATTGGTTATCAAGGATGTTGTTGCCACAAGTTCATACATGACAATCTTTCTTGAAGTTTCATCATCAGCAACAGCAGCTTATTTGTAATATATTCTGCCTAATCTGCAGCTCCCGGCAGGCAATCCTACCGGTCCTGCACTGGTTACACAGGAACAGGCACTGCATTGGAACATAGGCCTACAACCTAGTAGCAGGACCTTGCTTGTTCAGTAATGCCTTGTCAAGCATTCAAAATGTACTCAAGGACTTATGATAGGGATGATGTGCAAATGAGCCTGTCACACTTGACACTCCTCATGTCTGTGTGTATGTGTTTTGCAGTTGACTGGAGAATCCCCTTTGCTTCTGTGATGATGTCATGGGACAAAGCTTTGTATTTTCATCCAACTTCCTCAAATGAGTAAAGATAAGACACAGACACACAATGGAGCCAAGTCAACAAAGACAGAACCACACAAAAACATACACCCCCTTTCATCCATGCACCATCATTCTGAGTGTCATTAAGATCAAGATAAGAAACCTTGCTCTTAGGTTACTCAGACAAACTGCTGCCTCGAACATATGGCCAATGTCAGTGTCCATCACTGGCCCAAAATGAACTCACTCACTCTGAAAACAGGCCCGGGGTATCCAAAAGCCCTTGTGAGTGGTGCAATGCCCATCGACAAATAATATTTACTAGGCCTATATCTTTTTCCGAGGGTAACCACCTTACAATATTGTATCAATAACGATATATGGATTAAAGCTTCTTTAAAACACACTTGTTCAAGTCAACACTAAAATCTCTTGAATGGTTACTATAATTTCACTGCAAGACGCTCCTAACTTTACCCACAAATTACCATATGACAAAATCGAAGTTTCTGGCCATAGCAATTGCGGTGTGCCAATATCAGTGATGGTGTCTGAATACACACATTAGTGTGCAACTTAAAAAATACCATTACTCTTTAACATTTTAAGTTACCTTGCGGAGCGCCTGCACGAAGAGGCCTCGCCATTTGTGACTGTTCTCCTCGCTGGAAAAGTCGTAGATCTGTTGGGGCTGCATGCCTGCTGCGGCTCGTCGTGATGCCGTGATCCCGGTTGATCTGTCCGCATCGGCCCCAAAGTCCTAGTGGGTGGGTCGGTCCAGGCACGGCGAAAGTAAACTTAGCTAGCTAACTAAGAGGACTAGTTAAGACACTGAGCCAAAACGCAGCAGATCAATTAAGTGGACGGTAGCAGAATTAACTGCGCCTTTATGCCATCTGTCGAACGACTGAGAACAACATAAAACTTTTAAGCTCATCTGAGCGCGTCTGGTTTATCAAAGTTATGCTAACTTATTAGCTAACTCGCTACTACACTTTTGAAACCGAGCTCCAAGCTAGCTTTTTAGGCTATCGCTAGTGTTTCTCGCTACTGTATCGTTAGCTACTAGCCAGTTGACAGGCTTTTTTCACCCGCGACAAACAGTGGCTAACATTAGCGAGCTAAGAAGCTAACTCATAGCAATCTGGCAAGGCAAAAATATTTGTTTATTTTGCACGAGTTGTCAGTGACTCTGATCTAAAGGACCGGATTAAAATGCATCTAATTCGGTGGGAGTTGTATTTCGCAGATCTGCTTTTGAGCCAACTGCTTAGAAGCACATCTGTATGCGCTGGCTGTATCTTTGGCCTTGATGCACAGGGATCCGTGTTGTGGCACAAGAAGATCCTTCATTCAATTCCTGAGGAAGAGTTTCTTTACTTCTGTTTATGAAGGAAATTGTCATCTTTTCCGTGTCTGTCGACAGTACTCTTCATTAAGAAAAACTCCTCGAAAGACCATTCGAAGTAAAATCCCTTGAAAACGTTCCGGGCGTGAATAGAAGAACGCTGGCGTTGTTGTTTTTGTTACTGGTAGCGTTAGTGGAAGTCCCGATTCAACTCTCCCGTTCAGCGTCCGTGTCCATGTTTGAAATAATCTCGGCTCCTCACTTGCTCTCTTTGCGTTCCTGCGTCGGCTCACTTTCCGCATCTGCGTAACGCAAAAGGGAGGGAGGGCTCGCCTGTTGGCCTCCTGGCTGATGGAGTGTGAATAGCAAAGTCGAAAGTCATCCTCAGCGTTTGCATGCAGTTACACCAGCCTTTTAAATTAAGCGCACCCACGAGCTACGTGTCGCTTTGACGGATCGCTCAGGATCACCACAGAATAACGTAAACATTGCATTCGGAGACATATTGCTGTCTGAGAAGACGCGCATGTTTTGGTGGTATTTAAATTGAAAATTGAAATGCATAGTTAACTAATAAGTGTTAAGAGAGAATAAACATAAAAATGACTTTAAAGGTAGCATGCCTGTGTTGATGCTCCATATAGCCCTACAGTATGGACATAGACCTAACATGCCTTTCTAGAACAAACAAATGTTTTATAAACCATCGATAAGTTTCATATGCAGTCATAAGATATTCTTGCCATTCTCCCCGGGATTTTTCGTTGTATATGCACGAGATGTTGTCCCCACTTGTCATTATTAACAATTAAACAATATCGCCACCCAGTGGAAATATCTTATCTCACATCTTCACGGGGCTCTAACTTCATGGACAAGTGTTGCATGCAGAAATCGGCAAATTCAATGGCTGCTCTGTCACCTCCGTTTTGACGCAGCCCATGTCAAAACAGCAGTTTAAGAGTTTTAAAGGTTTATGTATTTTTATTTTAATATAATATAACTTATTTACCCCATTATTGTTCAACTAGACTATTCATGATGTCCTAAAGTCCTATGACATGCATTATGAACTTCTGTGTGTATATCTTTTTGTTAACAACACAAAAACTACATAGGCCTATTAATATTGAATAAAAAACCCTACATAGCCCAGCTATCAGTATGTGTGTGCCCCAGTTTGATGCTCATCTGCTACGAAATTGTGTTTAAATATGGGATGGATGAGTGATTCTCAACCTTTTTGCTCCCAAAGTGCCCCTGCACCCCTGAAAATATTCCAGGCCCCAATATGAGGTGTGACAATCTCACTGTCCTCATCATTATGATTCCAGTTGGAAGTCCAATGCAGTTAAGCTCTCTCTCTCTCTTTAAAAGTTGCTATTTAAATTCCCTGATCCAGCTGTACATCCCTAATCGACCACTCTGGTCCTCTGATGAACATCTGATTGTGTTGCTTTGGACAAAAGCGTCTGCTATACCAGACACATAACCATATCATCTCATGCCCCCCCCCCCCCCCCATGTTGAGAACCACTGGTATAGCACATAATAGGTATTTTATTTTATTTTGAGCATTAAAAAACCCAAAATAAACGGCACAAAATCAAATCTACTTTCTTCTCCATGTAACCATACACATATACATTGCAGTCAGAATACAGTATAAACATATATGTGCACTTTTTTTTTGTCATTTAACACATTAAAGCCATTAATGCCGATTGCTGGCAGTATTTCAAATTGTTATGGAATTGTGACAATTTAACAATTACCATTACCATACCATGACAAAAGCTTTAAAAACTTGATTCTTTATATAATAATTATTATTCATATTTTGAAAATAGTGTTTCTCAGAATCAACGTCTCAATGTACAGGAGAAAGAGTATTCATATTTTTAATAATAATAATAATAATAATAATAATAATAATAATAATTGTAATACATTTGTATTATATAGCACCTTTCTAGATACTCAATGTCGCTTCACATAACGTCACATAATAACAGATCTTCAAATATCTTTGGTGAAAAATCTAAATATTTCCCACTTCCTACACATTCCTCTTATTTGTGTTCCACTTCTCTTATAGTGGTCACTGTTGTAAAGATGTGTGGGCTCGTGGAACCACATGGATTTACACATCAGTACAAAGTAATGATAGATTACATCTTTTCAAAGAACAATAAAGATCATTTTAGCTCTGTTACAGCACGTTTTGTTGATTTTGTTGTTGAGCCAAGAAAATGACGCCCAGCTGTAGATTTATGATGTTAAATAACTCAGCTTAGTTTAAATGCAGAACATCAGCGGCATGGGGATTGAAGTACCAAGCAGACCCAGAGGGGTAGAACCTTTACACATGCTTAAAATACAGCCAATATAGCAGTGTGTAATTTGTTCTGAATCTGTCAAACTGAAAGCATGAAAAAGCGTTTTTAAAAAAGTTTTAAAAAATTGCAACTCATCTCGACAAGAACTCATCTATAGGCACATCATGCACAAAAGACCATTTACTCAACAGCATGGCTTGGTTCCCAATTAATCGACAGAGTCAATTAAGTTCTGGGGTTACATTTGCCAAGCCTCAGCAGCATCCGTCATGGTTGTCTGTCAAAGCCCAGACAGACACAGCAGAACCCAATCCCAATCATGATAGGGACGATTCCTCTACTTGTTCTCCCATTCGTTCTGGCCTTTCAAGAGAACTGATCCATGTAAACACCGTATAGACGGACCTGAAGTAGGCTACATACTGTAGGGTGTCGGCTGGCTCCCATCCAGACGTCGGTGAGATCAGCACTGCAGAGGCACGGTGGAAACCAAGCCGATGGTAAAGACAAATGTAATGCGAGTGTAATGGGATCGGGCCACAGGTGAAAGGAATATGGAAGGCAGCGATGCGGGGCCTGGCCTATAGGGTGACATGGTATGGAAAGGAGAGAGTGAGTGAGGACTAAGTTGAGGTCAGGCGTCAGTGGAGAAGTGGGCTAGCGGAAAGCTGGGACGGGGCCCACTATGCAAATGGGACAACCGGCCTGCCTGACATAATCCAGTAGAGTCGCACTGCACGGTAATTGGGCGATATGCTGTAGAGGCACATTGTTCGTGCCCTCCGTCAGTGTCCACCAACCACCGCACCTGTATGTTGTG
Organism: Sardina pilchardus; assembly: GCF_963854185.1. Classification (NCBI taxonomy): domain Eukaryota; kingdom Metazoa; phylum Chordata; class Actinopteri; order Clupeiformes; family Clupeidae; genus Sardina; species Sardina pilchardus. Next base: position 6,153,071 of record NC_085013.1, read on the forward strand.
TGTGTGTGTGTGTGTGTGTGTGTGTGTGTGTGTGTGCTTTTGGGTATTTCTTGAGTGTGTGTGTGTGTGTGTGTGTGTCAGAGGGTAAAACGTTTCTCGGCCTCATCAGCGACCATTTCGGCAATAGCGAGTGAGGAGGTGGCAGCAGGTGAGGGGGCATTGCGCACGTGCAGCACCCGACTGCCAATCTCCCCCGTGCCCCCGTCAAACACAAAGTCGTCCACCAGGTTCCCATCTTTGTCCAGAGCCTGTGCCCGTACTCCAGATGGACCCCTGAGACAGACAGACAGACAAGTAGACAGACATATACACACAATTTAACACTAACAAAAACAAATGATGGACATTGGACTGAATCACAACAAAGGACGACGCTTCAAATAGCAATATTAGATACATTATTCATCTAAACATTTGACATCTCAAAAATATCCAATACGATCATCACATTATTCTAAATGAGTCATTATAGCCTATATACTGTAGATGGTTTAATGATGACAGTAGAAGAGACCATGGCTTATGAGTCTTACCTGACTACATCACTTAGAGAGAGCTCAGGGATAAACTTCTGCAGGATCTTCACCTGTGCTCCTATGAACACGCCTCTGAACATTTCACCCAAACCATAGGTTATGTTCTTCATCACCAGCTTCTGCAAACCTCTACAGATGCCAACAAAGGAGACAGAAAGACTCAACAGGTTATGTTTCAAAGTTCAAAGTTCAAAGTTTATTGTCATGTACTCATAAATGTTTAAAAATAATGTATTTGTTAATGTTAAATAATGTTAATGTTTGTAACATTAACTGAAATATGTAGTGTGCTTATGAGAGAATGTACATTTAAAAATCAGGTTAGGGCTCTCTGTAAAACAAACAAACAAACAAACAAACAAGAGGTATAGCTCATTTGAATTCATTAATGATGACTAAAGTACTTCATATTCAACCCAACCCAAAATGTGCTCATGATCATTGACATCTTCTCTGGTACCTAAAAGATAGCGCGTCTGTGAGGTCCCTGACATTGAGGTCGTATAGCTGGTAGCCTTCACGTTTGAAAGCCAGGACGGCATTGGGACCCAGCCACACACCGCCATCCATACGGGGGGTGAAGTGAACTCCCAGGAATGGGAAACGAGGATCTGGCACCTGTCAACATGCATTGGTTCAAAAAAGACAGGTTGCAGGAATTATTATCATATGTTTTTAATCTATTTTGTATTTCTTTCTTTGAGTCTATGCATTAGTAGTAAAAATGTGGAAGAGAACCTGTTTTGTTTGGGTGCTGCAACTTTTTGCTTGGAAATTAATTTTCATAAATTAACAACCTACAAATGAACAACTTCTTCCAAAAAGTGCTGAGAGCTTCTAGCGGATTGTCATAAAATGATAACTGACCAAACTCACATAGGAAAACAATATCTTCAAAACAGCATTTTATGAGATGCTCTATATACATATACTGTACTAGAAGATAATAGGAAGTATGTAATCAGTGAAAAATAACTAAGGGAACTTGGTATTGCTTTCCAGCAGGTGGAGCTGTGTGAAAGGTTTCAGGCTCACCGGATAGATGTTTCCCCGCACGAGGTAGCGTTTCTCTGGCTTGAGCACCAGGTAGTCCCCCCTGAAGGGCACGATACGGGGCTCAGGACTACAGCCCGAGATCTGGGACAGCCGGTCAGAGTACAGACCCCCACAAGTCAACACATAACGACAATGCACCTCATCACCCTAGAAACACGCGCACACGCGCACACACACACACACACACATACACACCAAAGAGACATCGTAACCAAAAAAGATCTCACATAACTATTCACAAGAAAATCATGAGGAAAGCCTTTCATGCTCAATCTTTCAAGTGACTGACCTTGGAGCTTCTAATAACAATGGGGTATTTAAGACCTATAAAAGAAATACATGCAAATTATGTAATAACTGTATAATCCAAGGTCATTTAGCTCTAACGTGTGTGGGTGTGTGCACAAATGTGAAAGAGCCTTCACCTTCCGGGCTCCTGGCTGGACTCTCCCTCACCACAGTGATGTCAGACGCCTCAAACTCAGTTGCCACGGTTCCCCCTGCCTCTTTAAAATCCTGCCCATACCTGAGGGCAACTTTCCGCCAGTCCACTATGCCAGTGTAGGGTGAGTCCAGAGCCATTATACCCTAAAGCACATGGACACAATGGTCAGAATTCCTCAGGTCATGCTTCACTCTACAGCATTATATATTACTGTATTCAAGTGTAACTCCGGTGAAAATTGACCCCCAGGGTCTTTTTCTGCATTAAAACACATCAAATAAGCCGTGGAGACAGCATTTTCCCTCAGCATGAATAATAGATTAACTAGATATGACAGTACAACGAATCCTTGAGACACTGGATTGGAGGAGCTGGAAGTGGAACAGTTGGTAAGAGTTCTTAACAGTCTTCTGTAATAGACTCCGGATTTGCTAAATGTTGTTGGTGCTTCGTTTTATGTGTAGGGACCCTGACCAAGCTACTACTGGGGTTTTGGTGCTGTTTTGAACAATATTACTGATAAAAAAATGCTATTTGGAAAGTGTTTAGCTCATCGCCCTTAGCTAATCCACTGTTTGCGATTTGGGGCTATAGCATACCGTGGCAAGCTCTGTAGTGGTTGATCAACAGAAAATACTGTCTTCACGGCTGATTTGACGTGTTTTAATGCAGAAAAAGTCCATTTTGGCTGGAGTTACGCTTTCAGGTCATCTGCATGAGCACATGAGTCATTGCATCCTTACAGCAAAGTGTTTGCACGGCATCTCTCAAACAAAGGCTCTTCATTTAACCGGCATACTTACTCACTTAAGGGATCGATGAACTGATTAGGCATTCAAAGGGGAAATCCAGTGTTAAATTGGTTTTAGATATGTTAAGTATGACCATAAACTAGTAATGGACAAGGGGTGACCCTATCCATATATTATAAATTCTAAATGGCGTCGCCCAGAAAACAAGTGGAAAAGTTACTCCAGGTAGTGTCTGTATAAACTGCCTTCTAAATAAACTTTCAGCAAACATACAATGTTGCAATTACTAGTTTTAAATGTTAACAACCTAATTACACTGTCGCAAAGTGTGGAGCTCTTGTTAGCCTTGTAGATGGGTTAAAATAAGCGATTTGTGTGCAGTATGAGACATGCCCGGTTGCTAGCGCATGCTTGGTAAAAACTGACTATCTTCGGAATGCTTCGGGTCTGGATGGGATCACCCCTCGTCCATGACTCTAACTTATGGTCATGCTTAATTTCTCCTTTAAGGTCACAAAGTCAAAGGTCAAGATTGTATAGGGGATCATGGATCAGAGCTATCTCCTTGACATCTACATAGTTCCACAACAGAAACATTACAGAGCGTCACTAAGTGCTCAAGGTCATAGGGTCAGAGGTCAAGGTCAAATTATACCCAGGGCATATGAGGTTAACAGCGTGTAGAGATATACTGTAACAATACATGCATCATTCAGGTTGCAAGACGATGACCTGTCTCATCTCTGCCAGTACATAATCATACACAAACACACACATTACATGAGCATGCACACACGCAAACAAACACACACATACTCACCCTGCAGAATGGTTCTCTCTCTCTGATGCCTTTGGCGTCGACAATGGTCAAGTCTCGGACATTGTTCTTCATGCCTCGCTCATACAGAGCCTTCAGACGGGGAATCTCCTCACGCTCCGTAGCTACAATCAGCTGCGAGGCAAATTAAAACTGGGCATTACATTAAAGATATGTAGCCTATATCGCAATGCACCGAGCACAAAAACAGGATCACACATTGGAGCACATCACACAGCTTTTTCCCTCTGGCTCCTGTTCTAAATATCCACTAGCCAGGACAAATAGATACAAGCACTCTTTTATACCCTCCGCTGTTCAGCTGCTTAACTCCATTAAGAAACACAGATAGCCATATGTCAGGCTGTGTATTTATTTATTTATGGGCTTATCTTTTATACTGTGCATCTCACTTCCCCATAGCATTTTTATCTTTTTGTGTATTTATTTATTTATTTTTTATAATGTCCTGTGGAAGTGTGTTATTGTATGTGTATATGGAAGTGTATGTGTGTGCGCTACTGCTGCAAAGCAATTGCCCAAGCTGGGACAAATAAAGCTACTACTACTACTACTGGAGATAAATCTGTAAGCTAATGGCGTTGGAGGCTAACATGCTAGGAAGGAGACTGGAGTTCATGGGTGCGTCACTGGCTACATGTCACTAGCACATCTCTTTAGACACCAAGGAGTGAGACCTCTGTACCCTATGCAATTCCATTAGATACAAGCTTGTATATGATGTCTTACAGTATACACACGTTACGCATACAGACACCTTGCCTGCCTCAGTTTTCCCACGTTCAGCTCACCTTCCCACACCTCTTGTAGGGGATGTTCTTCTTCTCGCAGTACTCATAGGCCATGGTGGCCCCCTTCACACACAGTCTGGCTTTCAGAGAGCCCGGTGTGTAGTAGATGCCGCTGTGGATGACTCCACTGTTGTGACCACTCTGGTGCATCGCTGGAGACAGGGACGAGAGGAAACACATGATATCACTGTCCCAACAACTGTGATTATTAACATGCCTAAAGCAAAGTTAGTCTGTTCACCTTGTGTGTTCCTGTAGACTAGACACACACCCAAACACACACAGACACACAGACACACACACACACATTCTCACAGTGTATGTCACATATGCACGGACATGCACACAAACATGTGCACCAAGCAATGCTGTAGCAGAGCTTCAGTGGACCCAATCACGGTCTCAGTTACTAAAAGCATAAGCATGATATAGGCCCACACACGCAATGTGTCAAATCCATATAATAAAAAAAAACATGCACACAAACTCACTTACAGAGCTCTTTCTCCTTCTCCAGCAGAGCAAAGCTTAATGTTGGGTGTCTAAGGGTCAGCTCCCGTGCCGAGGCCAAACCCACGATGCCTCCACCAACCACCGCCACATCGTATGAGCTGCAAAGCAAGGCCACACTCATAATATACTTTGAGAGGGACACCCCCTTCCCCCAGAGAATTGCCTGGAAAACACTGACTTGACTTGCACAATAATCCTCTCTTGAGTAATCGCTTATTTGAAAGTTGTAAAATATCATGGAATCATAAAATACCAACTGAGAAAAGTGGATGTGCAGATACATTTTCTATGTCACGTAGGTTAAACAATACTCAAACCAAAACAATTGCATCCTACACCAAGCCATGACACTTTTTTAACTAACTAGATAAGTCTTTATTCACCTCAGGCCAGCTTCTATCCCTGCCCAACTGCCACCTTAAGGCTGCTCTGAATGCATTACATGATTGACACATGAAGACTTCACAATTTTGATCATAGTGTGATCAACATCGAAACAGGTTGAACTTGCTGAGCAAGTGGCAACTGGAGATTCCATTCCAGCACTGAGGCAGCCTTGCCGTTTAGCTTACTTCACAGTCAGAGAAGTTAAACTTTGACACTGCTTTATAAAGTCTAACTATTGAACTTGGCTTCGCAAACACAGTTGTCCTATTGCCCAAACAACCTGTGACACCATGCTTGTACTGTATGCGAGACACACAAGCAGACTATTTTGAAGCCCTACCACACAGATCCTAAAGACCACCTAGACTTGCAGGGACTTCAATTAAGTTAAGGAGGCTTTAAACTCAATGAATGCTTCAACACACTATAAATTAACAGTCATGAAATGTCACTCACCCAGTGTGTTGGTGTCTGACAGCGAGCTCAACGAACTTTGGCTGTCTGGCCAGTAAGACAGTCCCAGCCGAGACACTGGACAGCATTCGTATCATTTTTCCAGAATACAAAGGGATAATGCTATATGTCTTACAATCATTCTGTGAATAAATCGCACCTAATCAGTAACGTCATACGAGACATTTACGCCTCTCCTTAGCTGACCCTCAAGTAAGATAGACAGCTAAGCGATTAGCTAACACACACACAACGGTGGATTGAACCGTGGTGCGTCATTTGGACGTTCCCGGCTCGACCAATGAAGGCGCTTTACGTTTTGTACGTACAGGGTGAGAGGTCGTTGTAGCAGCGTGATCAAGGATGTAAATAATGTTGGCACTTGCACCATGCACCCTTTACTGTCTATGCTTGCACCACCTTGATAGAGAGAACGCGAAAGGTTAGTGGGCAGTGGTAACTTACTAAAGCATAATGCACGTAGAATGAAAGATGATAGGTTGTTTTTATTCGTCAAGTTTGCGCCGTTGTTCATTGTCAGTGACAGGTGGTGACACACATGAGAAATACACTGTCTAGGATGTTGATGTCCAGCAGCAGTTAGATGGGATTTGAGAAGTTACTTGAAGGATTTGAGTCAATGAAATGGCACGTAACGTTACGTGCCATTTCATTGACTCAAATCCTTCAAGTAACTTCTCAAATCCCATCTAACTGCTGCTGGACATCAACATTATGTTGGCTACCTTTATAATAACCCACGGCTTACTAGGTCTATGTGTGACTGCAGCATAGTCAAGCAGTTAATTGAGATGTACAGTATGACTTTGGGAGGGAAAGGGATTCATAACTGTCATGTAGTCACTTTACGTGCCATCTGGTGATTTATTGTTCATTTCAGTTGTAGTAAACTGTTGGAAAAGTTGGATACATTTTCTACACTTGGTAAAATGAAGCCTGAAGGGCGGCAGTGGTAGACAACATGCAGTTCAGAAGCTCTGCCAAGCCCAATCGTCTTGCCCAATTGTTTAACTTGTCTTGATTAATTCTTTGATACCAGTTCAAAAAATGTCCCACTGCTATGTTTTTTTAGCATTTGAAAGATGAGGTTATTGGCGAGGACAGCCCACTCAGTACTGTGCACTCCGACGACTCTACAAGCAGCAGGGGGCGTCAGACCATTCTGGGGATGGCTGAATGCTGTTTTCAACAAGTGAGCTGCAAGACCTCAACATATCATTACATTTTAATGAATCTCCCTCTGTTAACACCAACTAACACGTTTCCATAGACACTTTCAAGACAAATGGTTCACAGACAGATAGCTATTTGTCTAGACACATTCTTTTGTGCTGCCAGTTTTCATGAGGTTAATCCATGATTTACTCTAATTACAAATTGCCTGTTAACAGGCCTATCCTCTAACAAAACATGCACCAGCCCGAACCAGAGAATTCATGTCAGAAGGATTGTAACGTGGATGATGGGCCTGATTACAAGGGGATGAATTCTTTATATTTAGTTCCAGGGTGTTCCTCTTTTGTCCTGTCTAAGGGTGGACTATGAGAGAATAAAAGCTGCGGGACCAGACCGAGCGGCAGCAGAATGGCTGCTCAGGTGTGGAGCGAAAGTCCGGTTCCAGGGCTTTGACCGCTGGCAGATTGACTACAATGGCCTCCCCACTGGCCCCCTTGGTCGCTACAAGATCCAGGCCATTGATGGCACGGACTCTTGCATAATGTACCGTGGATTTGACCATCTGGGTAAGTATTAACTGAACAGTATTAACACAAAGGTTCCCTACTTGCATTCCAGAGCTAGTTCAGGGTCCTAGAACATGACAAATACCCTGTGTCATTATATTCTAGTGTGGACTAAAAGGTTTTAGTAGGTGGGTTGACATGGACACTTTCAGTAAAGTGCAGCAACACTTAAAGCAGCAACGGCTATTGTAGAGCACTTGTGAGAACCTGATCGGAATTGAACGTACCCCATATAAACAGTTAGCACCATTTTTTCAATCGGATTAGTTTAATCGGAATGACAAAATAACTGTCCACGTAAACCCACTGACCCTGCAAATGTATCTTCACCAAGAAACTCTGGCTAGTATGGGCAGGTTAGTGTAGATGTCCAGCTCTTTTAGTTTGAAGAGGAAAGACTTGGACTGTAAAGAAAATCCACACACCATTCACTCCAAAGCAAATGTCTTTTTTTAATCTGTGACGTTTCGGGGCAAGTCCTTCCAGACGGAAAGGCTTGGATCAAACACAGTATGGCACAGTTGTAATTGGAAGCGCAGCGTGTACTACAGTATCCAGAAAAGACGTGATCTACCCTAACCAAAACTAGAATATTCTGTAACTTTGGCAATTACAATGGTTCAAAAATTAGTCTGCAATTGAAATGCCAGTCATCTGGAATTTGAGGAGGGGAGGGGGTTAGTCTCATAATGAATTACTCTTCACAAAAATCACAAGAGCTTGGCTACCATGATTATACAACCTCTTTGATTTCCTTAATTGTGTGAACACAGCAGCTGCCAGAGCTCTCCACTCCCCACGCTTGGGTTCTCTCTTCAAGTGATAATTCAATCCGTTGGCCTGCTATGCGTGTGTGTGTGTGTGTGTGTGTGTGTGTGTGTGTGTGAGAGAGAGAGAGAGAGAGAGAGAGAGAGAGAGAGAGAGAGAGAAATAGAAAGGTGAGAGAGTAAAGGGAAGGAAGGAGTGAAAGTTACCTGCGAGTGTGAAAGGTCAGGATGAAAGTCAGCCGCTAGAAGACGCGCGCGTACTGGTGACGTTAGCCGGGAGGATGTCTTACACAGAAACAAAGCCATCAGTCCACATCACCTCAGATCACCTTGACTCTCCACATAAAGACAAAGGGGAACGAGGAACAGGGAGGGACGGTGAGAGAAAGAGCAAGATCGACAGAGAGCCCTTTGAATAATGCACACACACTGCTGTTCCTATGTGTCCGGTTCGATTGATGCCACTGTCAAACCTGGATCACCACAGGCGTCTCCATCTGGTTCTCCAGTTGGTCAGCTAGAGCAGACGTGGCCAAAGACCTCAGTGAGGGAAGCCAGCACAGCAGGAAAACCATCAATCAAACCTCCTCATTTGGATAATTCTGTCTACAATTGGTTTCATTGCTAAACTCACTTGAACACTGTAGCAGTATACAGCAGTATACCTACTTGCCACATAACAATGTCTGCTGTGTTAGAGAAAGCGGAAGCTCAATCCAATGAGGGAGAAAAGAAAGAAAGAAAAAGAAAACTAGCTAACTAACTAAATAGATCAGATTAGTTTTGTAATGTTCAGGAGTGTGATTGATGAAAGGAAGCTAGTTTTGAAACATGAGGTTTCAGTTAGTACAGACATGTACTGTAGCGTCTTCCAGAGGGCAGAAGCTGAAACAAGTGGTGGTATTGTATTCATATTGGCAGCATCCAGTATATTAAGTTATTCTGTCAGTAATTCAGGCACTTGTAGCTGGGGAGCCACATGGTATTAAGGCCTAGATAGAGCATTATGATATGTGGGCGTTGGATAAGGTGTCAGAAGCCTAAGTTGAGGCCCTCAGGATATTGTCTCTGCAGTTGCGCTAAAAGCCCCAATTCCCGTAAGCCCTTCTGTCCTCTTGAGTTTCTCAAGTGAGGAAGAATCATTTTTATTTAATCAGGATCGTTTTCATGGCTAATGACAGTGATGTCACTTCAGTGCTTCAGTGAGAGTGGCCTTCCCGTCGCGTACTCTTGATAGCTTGACAACAAAGAGAGATACGAGGTAAAGAGAAGGCCAACACTGCAAGTCAAATGAACATGAAACAACAATACAAAACAGCATCCAGCGACTGACCAAAGACCATTTTTTCAATCTTTATACAATAGCAGCATTTCACTCATAGCATAGCACGGGATTCAGAATCGTAATCGTCACTGCATTAGTGTGAAGCAGAGGATGAAAGACTGTGAAGTGAACGCCTGGCTAATGAGTTCTAAGTGGAGACGTGTGCTGTGGTTGCAGATGGCCTGGAACATTTGGAGGAAGTGAGGCTGATTAAGTGCATGTACATCGAGGACGCCTGCCTGGAGAGGCTGAGCAAGACGGAGAAGCTTCAGGACACCCTCCGTCGCCTGGAGATCGTCTCCTGTGGCAACGTCACAGATAAGGGCCTCATCGCCCTGCACCACTTGAGGTGGGTGACACCACCAGTATGAGGGAGAGTGGGTGGGAAATGCTTGGTCATGGTACGTGCTACATGTTGTGGCCAAAATGGTGATGAGGCCACTTAAGGTGGTCAACAGACAGCTCCAGGGCATGGCTATTGAGTATTACTGAGCTTGATGGTTAGCATTGAAGTAACAGTGGAGAGATTGTAATTGTAATTGTAAATCTTCTTCTGCTTCATACTTGACTAGTGTTAAGCCAGCTACAGTACTGTATCTCTGATGGTCCCCCTGTAGGAATCTGGAGTATCTGTTCCTGAGTGACCTGCCGGGAGTGAGTGAGAAAGACATCACCGTTGACCGACTACAGACCGCTCTGCCACAGCTGGACATTGAGCTGGACCTGGACCCACCCAACCCACAATAGACGCAGTGATGTGTCCATGGTGACAGTAACCATAGAATGAACAGCAACTGAGCAGAAAAATTACTGGGAGATGCATTTTGCTCTGTCACGGCACTTTATTTATAGCAACAGAGAAAAGAGAATCAAACAAAAAGAGACGTTAATGTTGTTTTGCTATGTTTTTTTCAGGTATCAAACATTGTTATTGTTACTCCATAGAAAAGAACCACAGAGACATTGGTATTACTAAGAAAGCTTTTATGCATGCATGAGATGCTAAAAATTACAGAGACTCGTGACTCCTTGGAGTCACGCAATTCATTGATTTGGCATTTGGTGCAAGTCAAGGGGAGTCTGCGGGGCTATAGAGCACCACTGGTTGGGGATATATGTATATATATAAAACCAAACGATAAAGCTTAAAAGCTTAATAAAGCTACCAAAAATTTGCCTTTTTTCCCTTCTTTACTCAAACGAGCAAATGGCTGCATTTGACTGGCCAATGAATACAATTTACTGAACTGAATGACTAAGTTCTGAGGGGGTTCTCTGCTGTGTTGCCAGCCACGGTGCTGGGCTGCCAGGATGGTGTGAACTGGGCTGGCGTGGAGGTGATCGTGACCTCTCTCATTGCGGCCAACCTGTGTCAGTGTTTCCATCTGTGTGAGTCGGTGTCATTTTTACCCACTTTCCTTCCTACTTCTCGCATAACCTGAGCACTTAGTCTGTCTCCGAGAATGTTTTTTTGAGAGAGAAACATTTTGTTTAGATGTCATTTTGCATTTTGTTGAATTTGCTCATTGCATTCAGACTGAATATCTGAAAAAGTTACATGGTAGATGTAGATGTTTTGTTTCCATCTCACCAATTGTTGTGCTTAAGTATTACAACCGTGCACTGACCTAGATAAAAATGGCAGCAGACCAGCCAATGTTAGTGCTACCCACTTGGTATTTGATTTGAAAGGCAATGCTACCAGCTGGCCAGAGTAGAAAGCCCTGAATAAGAGCCAGTGAATTCTAATGTGCGTGATGAGTCGAATTAGGTGTTGGCGGATCTGTTTCCAGTGACTGTTCTGCTTTCCGAGTGTGAATCTGGTCTTAGCCTGAATCCAGACTGCCTGACTGATTCAACTGATCAAAAAACAGATCAAGCCCCCTTTCAATGTGGCTTTGTCATCGAACATTTCCCCAGTCAATATAGAACTTAAAAACAGCCCTGAAACATGTTATTCACTAGAAAACCATGTCATTGATTCAGTCATATACATTTTCTAAAAAAGAAACAAACAAAATATACAAAATGAACAATTATATTTGGCAAACAGGGAAAGGCAGTAGAGTCCCTTTGTTGTCTAAGTACCTTTAGCAGAGCACTAGACTGCTCATTGTCAACATTCACAAACACATCCAATACCTAACAAATACAACCTGACGATTACTACCCAGTCGCTAGAAAAAAGGCTCTTCGTAGATAATGCATAGAGTAGCATCAGACCCTACAGATGATAACAAAATGCCTATAGTGAGGGTTTAAGACTGGACTATATCACTGGTTCCGTATCTAACCTGTTAAGACCCAATAGGGGGGAGTCAGGGGGAGAAGTCTTATGCACCTGTATGACTTCAGGAATTCTAACCATCGAATTGGAAACACCTCATATATTTCATCAGCCATTTGAAGACTGAGAAATGTGTAATAATGTGTAGCATGTTGGTTTTCTTTAGAATCTCTCTTTAGAATCAGAGAAACTACAAATCTTAATGTGTGTTGCATGCATGTCATACTTTACCCCCCCCCCATCTTATTTCAATTTCTCAAAGAAAAGAAAAAAGTAAAACAGGAACATGATGCATGAAGTGGTTGGAATATTGAAACACCAGCTTTTCAAACATGGCTTTAGATTCAAACTGCACTTGAGGAAATGAGGAATGTCAGGCCTGTCTCTTCCTAGACCTAGATGATGCTTTTTGGACCCAGCCACGGCGGGTCTAAAATTACCTGCTCTTGCTCTTATTGGTTAGAGCCTATGTCACCACTCCAGAGAGGAACCCAAAACTTGGGTACTGATCAGCTAATGGGTTCCAGCTTGCTTCTGCTTAAAATGACTGCTGGAGAGTGTCCTTTCAACATTGTCAATGGTATTTTGTCCAGCAGAGGTTCGCAACTGCTGTTCCTGGGCAACAACAGGTCCAAATAAAGGAGATATAAAAACCTAGCAATCTGGCTTGCAAGAGTATTAGTGAGACTGAAAAGAGTTTTTTTTTGGTAGCTTAGTTTCACCGTGTTTGCCGTGTTTCTTTTTCCACACCAAAGTAAACCTCTCACAGGAAGGGATACTCCTGCGCCGGCCACTTTCCCCTCTGCTGCCCGACATGCTGATTGGACCATCTTCTGCAGGTTGTGAGAGTGAGGGGTCTCCATAGCATTGGCTAGTCCCTGAGTAGGTGTGCTGGTGTGTTCTGCGTTTTGTGTGGGAGAAGGTATGCATGTGTGCGTTAGATGTTGGGGAAGTGGTAGTTGAATTTGCGCAAGTTGTAGTATTTGTTGTTCCTGTTGTCCAGGGCAGGGAAGATGCTACTGCTGGTTAGCTGAGGCAGATACTAAGACAGACAGAGAGAGGGAGAGAAAATTCAGTGCAAGAACTCTACAAAAATCATTTCAATCAAGTCGCTCACATCATAACTCAACATTTGAGCAATATAACTCCATGAAATAGAACAGTCACCCTAAAAACAACTCATACTAAGTAGAGTAGTGCAGTGCCTTCACCTTCAATGGTAAATAGTAAATAATAGGGCGGAAGGTGCAACATTTCCATCATTCCATGGCAACTCACCCCAGGAGGCAGGTGTTTGGTGCGGGGTTGTCGCGAGCGTCTCTTGGTGGCCCGGTTGAGTTCCCGTGCCACGCTCTCGCTCTCCTCGCGCAGGCTGTCGAAGTAGGGGTGCTCAAGTAGCTGCTCGCACGTCAGACGCTCGGATGGATCCATCCGCAGGCAACCCTGAGGTCAGAGGGTGAAAGGCCAAAGGGCAACTCTGAGCAATGGTTTGTTTACCTTTATGGATATTCACATTAATGTTATATTTACATTTCAATCAACAACCTTCCTCACAATGCAGTACTGGGAGGAGGACGATGATGAAGATTATACCAAAAAGTATTTGTGTGTGTGTGTGTGTGTGTGTGTGTGTGTGTGTGTGTGTGTGTGTGTGTGACTTACCCTCATAAGACTGAGTGCTTGGTAAGAGAGGTTAGGGTATTTCTGCTCCAGAGTCTCCTAAAGATGAACACACACAAACACAATGATTATGTAATAGGGGACCTCCTTACAGTGAGCACTGTATTCCCTCAATGAGAGTTTTGTGTGTGTGTGTGTGTGTGTGTGTGTATGCGTTCCCTCTGGGAGTGTGTTTGGAAAGTCGTGTGCGTGTGTATGTGTTTGCTTGTCCTCTCACCATCTCTAATGGTTCAGGGACAGATACTCCACTGAAGAACTGGTTGTTGCTGAACACCTGCTGGTGCCTGGGGATCAGATCTCCTACGGGGAGAGGGAAGTTAGGTTACAGACAGCACTACACAAATATGCTCACATCTGACTCCATATTACACTTACACATGAAATATATATATTCCATATATACACATGAAAGATATTGCATATACATTAACCTACAGTATACCTGTGTGTTAGCCGCAGTGTGTATATGTGTGTATACAAGTTAAAAGAAACAAAACCATATTAATACCATATTAATACCATATTAACTGTCCCCATGTATCAACCTCATAGCGGAAGACATTTAGCTAAATCAATGTATAAGCTGTGGCTAATAGTCAGGAAATTACGGTATGATAAATATGGAAACAAAGTTCATGATCATGATCAACATCATAATTGTAAATATTGTATCACATAATTTATATACGTACTACTTCATCACATATCTACACACACATTCACCACCACGCCGTGCTTTATTCTTACCCAGTGTTTTTCTGATGAGGTAGAGCTGGTCCACGTCTGATTTACCCGGCCAGAGGGG
>NC_085013.1:6172467-6174967 GCF_963854185.1 Sardina pilchardus
TCACCACGGGGATTTGTACAACAACAAATGCTTGGAAAATGATCTCCGGGCAACGGGTGAATGACTGCCCTTATCGCAGGCATACAATTCGATTACATCGGATCAAGAGATCAATTAACCCGGCCGCGGCAACACTACACCTGGACGAGGGTACATGGGGATTGCGTAACGTGAAAGATCACAGAGAGCAAAACGTAAAGAACCCAACCAGACCTCGGAAAAATAAATCTTTTATCGATTCGCCTACTCAAAAGACGTAAATCTGCGCATTATAAGCTGTTGACAGCAGAATTGCTGTGCATTTATAGGCTACTCTTTGTGGTGTGCAACAAACTTAGAACAGATTTACGTGTAGCCGTCTTAAATACAGAGTTGAGACTAAAAAAACAGTGAGAAAAACACATCTAACGTTATAGCCTACACATAGGTTAGACTAAAGGTTCACCCACCTGTTGTAGAGCGAAGAACGAATAGGATCTGCAGAGATAAACAGATGTAGTAGGCCTACCAGATAATCGTCCGACTTTTTTGAAGTGATGTGTTTGTGATTGTGTGTGACCGGACCAGTGTAAGCGTCTGAGTGTGTGTGGGTTTGTTGAGTGGGATACTTCTTGTCCTGATCCTCCGCTTTTACAGTCTGGTCCCCATAGGAACTACAAAGCAAGCTCCACCCCCCATCAAGCTGAGAGCAGTATCTCCCAGCACACACACACAGACACACACACTCACCAATAACCACACTGGCGCTTCAACTCTCATTGGTAGCAACAGATCACACTTTCTCTGTCACACACTCTGTTTACCTCACTGACTGTACTGGGGTCTTTTGGCTCAGGATGTACCTGGGCACGACAAGAGGCTGTGGTGCATGTTGCCCCTACTCTCTCCAACCACAAACACGCACACACCACTGTTCCCTGGGCAGTTTTTCTGACTCCCTCTTGCACATAGAGTATTGTCATGGTGATGACCGGCATGAGCTCCTATTTTAGGACCCTGGATGTGCTCAGATCTGTACTTGGGTTCCCTTCCCTGGTGCTGTGTGGATTTATAGATAAAAGGTAAAAGGTAATAGGCACCCTTTCAATGCAAACCACATCTGCTGGTTACTGAAAGGAATTCCTTTGACGCTACATTCTGAAGATGAACAGTCAGAGATGGATGGGTACTTGGGTAGACCGAGTAAGTGGGAGGAAAAAGAGACCGGAAGAGATACACAGGGGGGGGGCTGTCGCCGCGCCAACCATTGGTGTGATGAACACAGTCTCAGATTGACTCGCTGTCAGTCTGGATGGTGAGCAGCAGACAGCCATGCAAAGCCAGCTCCTTTTAAACCGCTAGAGGCCCCAAATATAGACCTGCTCTGGGATACACGCACATGTACACACCCACTCACCCATAGTGCCATGGACAACTGAGCTACCCCACCTGGATACTGGGAAATGATGACGGGAGGTCTCCCTGTGCTGCTTTCAGCAAATGCCCCATTGGTGGTTACTAAAGGTGGAGCGTTGACAAATCAGAGGCAGAGGCAAAACATTTGACGAAGATTTTATTGTTCTATGGTTTCTGAAGGTCACCTCTGTCAGCTACTTACTGAGGAAAAAATGAATGCCAACTCAACTGTTTTCACAACCTAAGCACTCTACTGAACAGCAATATAAGCTTAAACCCTCTAATGAAACATACTGTATGTCAGCTTAGTGAAAAAGTATCATACAGTGATAAGTTGCTTATTAAAAAGTAACTATCAAAAGAAGTCAATCAGAAACTCATTTTTATTGTTAACAATAGCTTTTTTTATTACAAAAAAACTGCATACATTAAACGTTTTGCAAGGAAAAACCTGGCAGAGTCATTAAAACGTAGCGATCGCCACGTTCTGTCAAACTTTAAATAAAAAAGAAACAACATTAATGTACAAAAGTGCTTACATGGTGCAAATATCTGAGTAAAAGCAACAACGGATCATAAAAAGAATACCACTTTACATTATAATCAAATTCCTAAAAAATAAACTGATAGGAGCTGGAAAAAAATCCACTATATTACAAAGCCGAGAAAAAACAAAACAAAACAAAACAAACAAAACAACCCTTGCTTTTGACCTTGTCTGTTGTCACGGTGACTAGTCTCTGGTTAACATAGTTACTATCCCATATTCTCTTCCTCTCAACTCCAAACCCCCACCCTCCCAAATCCTACGTTAATAAATAACACGTTTAAATAGTCAATCCTCAAAAAAATGATAAACTGACCGAGAAGTTCCTTTCCTTTCTTTCCTTCTTTTATTTTTTAATCCCAGACTTAGTCCTTCCATATCTACGGCATTAAAACTCCCATAGAGAAGGAAAGTTAAAAGTTAGCCACCAGCTAACTGGCTAAAAAAAACAAAACACTCCCAAGTCAAAAACCACACTTCTGTTAGACATGCTGTCTGACTCCCATTAACCAAACACTTGGTTATTATTATTGTATGCGTGAGAAACTGACCATCCTC
>NC_085013.1:6177467-6307467 GCF_963854185.1 Sardina pilchardus
TTTTGTGCAATTTTTCTCTCGATGGGAACGACGCAAAGAAAAGCCGTGTGCAACAATGTTTGTGTCACTGTGAGACGGAATATGGTAACTTAACACACTGAAGCGGGGCAAAGGCCATTTTGGCCAGATGCTGCTGCTTGATACTGAACATCAGGATCCTGATGAACATGATACTTTAAATGATATGGGGGGGGGGGCAAGTAAAACACAGCGTGGTACAGCGGAGATCGACAAGTCCAACACTGCTCGAGTGTGTTTAAGAGTGTGGGCCTGAAGGTGAGTCCTGATGACTGATCTTTAGGAGGCCTCAGAGATGCTGTGAATAGGGCTCAGCATGCTGCACCAGACAGGGGGGTGTTTGATGCCATCAATAACAGGGCAAACACAGCTGCCTGGTTTGTAAGGAGTGGGGGTCTACAGGTCTGAAGCGCACACACACACACACACACACACACACACGCAAAGACACACAATATAAACACACACTTGCTGAACACACACACACACACACAAGACACACACATACAAACAAAGATGTGTGTTACTAAGCGAAGCAAGGTGACAAAGCCACAGTGACACCTGTGAGATGAGCGAGCATGCATACACATACACACACACACACACGAACCTGGCATGAAAACAGCTTAACTCGAGAGACCTGATATCTCCTCTCGCCTAGATGACTACGCTACAAGACCTGAGGTGCCCGCAGAGACACCCCGCCACACACACACACACACACACACACACACACACACACATCAAAAGGCGTCCCCCTTCAGTAGTCCTGTGTGAGGGAGAGGCTGAAGGCTTCATACTCGGGGCTGAATAATTCACTCTGTTCACCCAGTGCAGCTGCCACACCGGTCTGATTCGGCATGAATTTTACATAGCCTGACATTTTAACATCATTCACATCTCTCTCTCTCTCTCTCACACACACACACACCTCTTGCAAATGATCAGAGCACCAAAGGCCATTATAGCTTGGCTATGACAAACTGCAGGAAAAGACACACACACAGGCAAACACAAACCTCACACAAAAATCAACCTGTAGAGTATGAGATTTAGCCTCTGACATTATGTTTTGTATCGCACACACACAGACGCTGCAAGAAATACATTTCCAATATCAAAGTCACAAACATTTACACAAACCATATGCATGTGCATGATTACATACACCTTCTCAAGCACACAATATATATCCAATGAACACTAGTGTCTCCTCCCCACGCACACACAAACACATGTGTGCACGCACACACAGAGACCGTGGCTTTGTCTCTCAAGGATAGAGATGAAAATGCCATGGCGCCTGTATGGATACTGACAAAGACCACATACACCCACAGCAGCACAAAAGGGGAGGTGTGTGTGTGTGTGTGTGTGTGTGTGGGGGGGGGGGGCTTTGAGGGCCCATTGAGCGGGGCTGTGACGGAACAGACGGGCCCTATCGCCTTTCATACACACCACACCTCACCTCACCCCGACCCCCGACCTTTCATTGTGTGCGCCAGCGCCCCGTGATCAGGTTAACACCATGTAAAAGAGCAAGCCTTCATGCCTCACACACACGTGCACAAAGGGACCCGCGATATGTGTACCGTGTGCCTGTGTGTGTGTATGTGTGTGTGGAGGGGTGCTATGGTATGTGTGTCATGAGGTTCAGCAAGTTCAAAAACATGCAAGTGTTTACACACTGAAGTGTGTTATGTAAGGGATAACGGCCGACGAGGTGACCGGTTCGATGGAAATAATGGCTAGGTGGAGGTCTAGAACTCCGGCGACGTGCGAAGCACGGAGACGGAGTTACCTCCGCCGTGCCATTATTTCCATCGAACCGGTCGACCTCGAAGGCCGTTATCCCGCTTATCTCCCGTTTGTATTCATAACCTGTATATTTACAACATAGTTTTATTCCACCGTTGCGTCCGTTAACATCGCTAAAACTGTCTTGACTGTGGGACTACTTTCCGCCACATATCAACTTTCTACTTGCAGGACAAAACTGCCGTTACTAGTTCTAAAATGGATGGTTGCTATGGCCAAAGGCCAGTCGTTAGTTCTAAATGGCTGGTTGCTACGGCCAAAAGCCAGTCGTTAGTTCTATCTCTCCCGTTGTCAAGCGGCCATATCCCAGGATTCTGAATAACTTTAACTTTGAAAGATCGCTACTTTTATAGCCTACATGGCATCCAACTAGCTACAATCCACCTCCGTCATATGCTACAATGTTCCTATGGTTCTGCACGTCTGTATTTCAGCTTGGATGCTACGTGACAGTTCATTTAAACTTCGCAACGAGTTTGGCGAATTAATATTCAAGTGTGTTACGGGAACTACTTCAAAGGTAGCAGGTTATACGAAGTTAATGGCCACCCCATCAGCCAATCAGAGAAGAGAATTCCATTGTTGAGGGAGATAAAAGTGTGATAAGGTTCAGCTAGTTCAAAAGCCTGTAAGTACTTACACACATGCTCACAAAATATGTATGTATGTGAACATCTGTGCAATGTTACGCCAGCTTCCATGTACGTGTGTACATCTCCCATGATTAAAGAAAGGTTTTATACAATAGTGTGTGTGTGTGTGCGTGTATGTGTGTGTGTGTGTGTGTGTGTGTGTGTGTGTGTGTGTGTGTGTGCACCTTCGTCTGCCCAACAGGTGAGGGTGTTCATGCAGTTAAATTGACCCACAGCTGACATACAACACACACACGCACGCACACACACACACACACACACACTTCCTCCAGTACACAGGGTGCCCGCAGGTTAGCCAGCAGCCTGTGGAAACTCTGACTGCTGCTCCCCGGGCATTAGCTCACGTATCCATGTGGAGAGAGGAAGGTGCCAAAGCATCAGTTCATGACTTGTGGCGTATGAAAGAGGAGAGCCTCCACCTTGTTGTTTACTCTCGAGTGTTTAGGGGGGTTAATTAGATGCGTCTCATCATATAATGCCCCAGGAGGTGCGATCTCTAGCCTCCTCTTCTGACAAAAGGTCCTTGTGTGTATGACCTTGTGCACATACGCACATGACCTTGTGCGTATAATATGTGAATGAACATATGCTTATGTGTGAGTGTGTGTGAACACACCATGCACATGTATATGCTGTGTGTGTGTTTGCACGTATGCATATATATATATATATATATGAAGAGTTCAGATGCAAAAGCCTCTAAATCCACTTTTTGTCAAAAATGAGATAATGATGGGGAGTGAATGCTCTTCACATATAGTGTAAGTTAATTCAATAATTTAGCTTCAAAACTCACTAAATACCATTCTCTCTTCCATATATATATATGTATGTATGTATGTATGTATGTATGAATGTGCATATGGTGAGTGAGAGAGAGTGTGTGTGTGTACATGCGAATGTATGTATGCATGTATGCATGTATGTATGTCCATATGGTGAGTGAGAGTGTGTGCGTGTGTGTGTGTGTGTGCGTGCGTGCGTGCGTGTGTGTGTGTGTGTGCTCACCTCATTAGATTTAAAGCTCTTCCCCTGCATTCCATGTTTCCAGAAGGCCAGGACACTGTCCTGAAGGCACACTGTAGAAAACACACACATACACACCCAAAGTCATACACACACAACAGCACTCACATAAAACATCCCAATTCACTCACCCACTGCACAGCCGTACAAGGAAACAACCATCTGTATTCAAGATAGACTTTCACACACCCCACATACAAACACTCACCCACGGAGCCGATGCAGAATTCAAAGCTGAGTTCTGACGCAAGCTTCTTGTTGGACTTGAGTTTGCCCTGCAGATTCACTATCTTAAGGTTCTCTGCAGACAAGGAGGGGGAGGTAGAGAAGAGATATAAGGGTGGTGTGAGACCTATACGGCATGGTAGGGTTCAACACTTGGGCCTGGCCTACATGTTATACAGGTGTCACACTTACTGTCGAGACACACGAGCACAGTGTCCCTCTCCAGCTGAGTAACATGGATAGCATCCACCTGATGGCCACCTGTACACACACACACACACACACACACACCAGTGAGTCATCATATCACAGAAATCATGTCAAATGAGAGTGTGTGTGACCATATTTAGTTGTTGTCGAGTTGAATCCAATATTACAGGGATTATTTAATCGTTTCAAGCGAGTGAGTGTGAATGAATGTCCTGATAAAAATGTAACGTGTGTGTGTGTGTGTGTGTGTGTGTGTGTGTGTGTGTGTGTGTGTGTGTCTGTGCGTGAGTCTGACCTGAGCCCATCTCAGTGAACCAGGAGGAGCAGGAGTTGAGGTTGATGGTCTCGAAGCGCACCACTTGGTTGAGCTCACTGCCCTGGCTGATGGCCACGCACACCATGGGGTACTCCTGCTCGGGCACCACCAGCATCTCAAACACCTTCAGCGGGCTCGGCAGCGGGAAGTCAAAGTGCTGTAGGGGGCGACAAAGGAGACCAATGGCCACATTGGAGCAGGAAAGGCTGAGGAGGTGTGTGTGTGTGTGTGTGTGTGTGTGTGTGTGTGTGTGTGTGTGTGTGTGTGTGTGTGTGTGTGTGTGTGTGTGTCATTTGGCAGACACCTACCCAAATCCCCTACAAAATGATATAAAAGATTTCTAAGGACATGTTTGTGGTTTTGCGTCTCTTTGACTGTAAGTGTGTGTGTGTGTGTTTGTATGAGTGTGTTTGAATGTGCATCGCCGCTCACCTTGATAAGCATGAACTTCTGCATAGGCTCGTACCACTGCAGCAGCACAATCCCAGACTGCAGCGCTCCGCACAGATACTTGTGCCCCGTGTACGGGTTCCTCACTGCCAGAGGGAGAGAGAGAGGGACGGAACATTGTTGAGCGAGACGGTCAGAGGTGGAGAGCAGGAGGAGCAGGACGAGAAGAGGTGACGTTGAAAAGAAAATGAAGAGAAAATGGCGCCAACACTTCACATCAAGACATTTCAGGTGCCTCTCATTTGGCTTTTATACGTCCTCCCTCACTCCTCACTGATGTACATAAAGAATGATGGGGCGGCAACAATGGGATAGTCTATCCCTTCTTCTATCTTTCTTTATGTAGATCAGTGGCGATCGAGGCCCGAGGAGGTAGGGAGGATGTATAAACGCTTAATGAGATGCACCCTTCATTTCAACATGCCAACGTCACCCTCTTCTGGTCCTATGGTTGGGTCACCGTTACAGGTCAAACGAGAGGTAAATAGAAATGACATAAACACAAATTTGTGCGCTCACCGATGCAGCACTTGTGGCAACCTTTGGTGTCGGGGATCTTAGTGGTGAGGGCAAACCGTCTGTGGACACACAACAGAGGTCAAGAGGTCAAGAGGTCAGTCTAAGGGTAAAGGCCACTGTAACACTAATCCAAGCCACATGTTGAGAGGGTTACTTATCACCAACGTAATCACTCTCTCTCACACACACACACACACACACACAGACACACACACACACACATACACACACACACCTGGGTAGGATTCTGTCAGGAAAGCGATGTGTCTGGAACTGAGCAGCCAGGCTTCCTGGCTTCCGCAGCTGCTCAAACAGACCAATCAAATTGTGGGAGTAGAGCTGGAAGGACGTCTTCCCTGAGAGGGGAGGGAGAGAGAGCGGCATGAGTATGGAGGTGACGTGGCCAGACAGCTCCACACCAAAAACAGAAGATAGAAGGTTAGGAGGTCAGACTGGTGAAATGTGGTGATTAGGGTGTTCGTTACAACAGCACATGTGGGATGTGTTTAAACTTGATCCTTAAAACCAATCCCTAAAAGATGCCAGTATTTCGTTAGAAACCAACAAGCAGCTAAACCAGCTAATCTCTGGTGTGCGGACATTCTCTTTTCTGTTTTACAATCCCTAAAAGATGTAATTACAGCCCCAACTGTTTCTTAACAGACTCAAGTGACTACCCTCCTCTCACATGCATTACGGTCAGGAGCACATTTAGATGGCTACTGACGTTACGACAGCATGAGGTGTTAAGCTTGTGGTGATGAATACCCATCACAAGCAGCTGCTGCTGCTTCTAGATTGTTCTTTTACGATTAGCAGTGTGTGATGGTGAGATTAGAAGGATGGAAAGCCACAGGGATGCGCAAAGGGGAGCCCAACGCTAAGCAACACCACTAGCACACAGAACATGGCTGGACCTGTAGGGAACAGAGCTCATGTTTAGCAGCGCGACTTTACCTTCTGATGACGACAGACAAGAAGCCAGCAAGATGAATATGGAAGATGGAGAAGACAAGGGGGCAGAGAGAGAGAGAGAGAGAAAACAAAAGGGGCATTAGAGTGCAAGATGTAGCAGGATGTAATGTATGCAAAAGAGCTGAATCCCATAGCCATGAAATAAGCACCACAAGCACATTATCACAGCAGGGTTGGAGTACCCCTGGTGGACATTTTGATAATTACACTCCCTGGTTAGCATGACTGTACAAAGACGGGACATTATAGACATTATAGTGACCATATACAGATAAAACACATATGGATAACATGTTCTCTTGATGCTTTCTGAACACTCTGACACAGTAGCACAAAACAGCATATGACCTCTACAACTGGGCTGGCTTATAATCAATCATCATCAAGCTGTCACTAATTACACTGAGCAGGCAAGCGTTTTAACTCAATTGGGCAGCGAGCGAGCAACAGAAATGTCAATCGACATCAGTTTTCAGTGTAGTGTCAGATGCTCCTATTTTTAACAACAGACCTCATGGGTTCCAACACAAGTGCAATGATTTCACTCTAGAAGAATTTTAATGTCATCCTTTAGCACTGGCCCACCACTATCTCTCCACACACGCCTTTTGAATGGAAGCTTTGTGCCGTTCTAAGCAGCCAATCAAGCATGAGCATCGGGTGCTCCTGAAGACCACAAATCTTGTTCATACTGTACACTTTATACATAGAAGCACACAACACACACACATCTACAGTTTCACACACATGTACACAGTTTCCTCAGCATCTCCACACTCATGTACTGTATAAGTGAATGTTGTGGCTATATTTGTTGGTAGAGCATCTGTTGATGTGCACACTTATCGATATCTCGAAGGGGGCAGCAGTGTGGTGTTTATGTAAACGGTGTCTTGGGTGTCACCAAGATCTGACTCATCTCACAACAGTAACCATGCGTGATCAATGAGCAGGGCCGTAAAGCACAGACGACTAATGGCTTTCACACATGCTTATGGCCTGCAGATAGCTGCACTTACAAAGAAAACGCAGACAGACAATCCGCTCGGCGAGCAACATGTGTGCTCAGGAGAAGCTGATAACACAGAGTGTGCTATAAAAACGCACATCAGGGCCTGCATGCCTGTCTGTCCCAGTCACCGTGCATCTGGCTTCAGTTCATTGTGTGCTGCCTCAGTATACAATCTATTTGGTTTTAGGAGCAACATTATGCTTTTTTTTTTTTAAGAACACAAGATATCACTCATACCAACACTAGCACATACATTTGTGTACTTAACAATCCAAAGTAATGACATGAGTACTTAACACGGAGGCATTTTGACCATAAAAACAACACTTAAAAGTTAAAGGTTTGATTTTCACATCAGATATGCAAGATGAGGCATGTCTGATAGGGCCATATAAAATGCCAGTCATAAAATCCTGCGACCAGCTGTTTCCGGTAGGCAAATCTGATAGGGCAGCATAAAATAACTCCTGACTGCAACCTTGTGTTTATAGTAATGCTGCAATAAAGTGGCATCTGTGCGAGCTAGCAGAGAATTTGTATAATGAGTACGAGTATGCGGGCACCGCAGAGTCCATATTCCCAAAAGTGACATCTGTATTAATGCCACCCCAGTGTCTCTTATTTCCTTTTTGCCTGACCTCTTGTTGATCTGGCACGAAGGTTCATAAACAGTATTTTTGAGACGTCGTTTCTCCACATTAAGGATGTACCGTATGCTATTGTGTCTTTATGTTACGTCTGTCTGCGTTTGCGTCCATCACTTTTGTCCACTCACCAGACAGGGACATCAGGTTGTTGTTGATGATGTAGAGCCAGGTGCACCTCCTGGGGAAGAGCTGAAACAGCAAACACACAGGAGAGAGTTAAGCTCCTGCAGACACACACACACACACACACACACACACACGCTTCAGCTGGACTAACATGCATTGAGCCTGAATGCTTCAACACACACAAACACACACACACACACACACACACACACACACACACACACACACACACACACTACCTGCTCCATAGTAGCTTCATGCAGTTCATTTAGGTTAAGCGTGTAGATGCCGTCCTCTGTACCGAAGATCAAATACTGGTCTATGGACACAAAATAGATATTTAAGTTCAACAAACACCCAAGATTATGTTTTAAGGCAGAATGACTCAATTTCACAGTTTTCTACCTTTTGTATCAGGATGAATCCATGATGTGGCACAGTTGATTTTTAGAGGACAGCCATCAAATACTTTAGAGAAGCATGCTCCCATCTGAAGAAGACACACAGACAGACACACACAGGTTTAGCGGAAGCAGATGAAAGCT
The DNA here is from genome assembly GCF_963854185.1 of Sardina pilchardus. Lineage (NCBI taxonomy): Eukaryota > Metazoa > Chordata > Actinopteri > Clupeiformes > Clupeidae > Sardina > Sardina pilchardus. The sequence goes on from NC_085013.1 coordinate 6,186,008, forward strand.
GGAAATAGACTGCTACTGTAAAACTATGTAAATGATGGCATCAGCCATCAAGAAAGAGTGAAGATATCGGGCAGATACGCACCAGGACTTTAGGCGTGGGTGGAAGGCCATTGATAGCTGGTTTCTGCTGAGAATGGAAACACAGTCAGTATAATACACTCATCGGGAGTAGAGAAAACACACAACACACACACACACACACACACACACACACACACACACACACACACACAGAGAATAAGCCCCATTGTGTACTCTATACAACTCCCACAATAACTTTGCAATAAACCCTACTGTGCTCACACACCACAGTGCAATAAATCCTAGCAGTGGAGAACAGCACTGCACACCATACCATAGCACACACCCTTAGAAAGACACACACACACACACACACACACACACACACACACACACACACACACACACGCTGTGCGTTACCATAGATTCCTCTTTGTGTCTTTATGGTGCGGCGAAACGAAAGCTCTGTGCTTTTGTGTTTGTTTGTGTATGTGTGCGTGTGTGTATGTGTGTGTGAACAAGTGGATGTTTGTGAGTGCGTGTGTGTGATACTCACTGGATACTCCTTCCTTTCTTTCCTCTGTGGCCGATTGGGGGGAGGCTTTGGGCTGTCACCATTTACACTGTTGTCCGAGTCCTCATCTGGAATGGCAAAATAGAGGAAGAGTGAGATGAGAGAGACCGAGAGAGAGAGAGAGAGAGAGAGAGAGAGAGAGAGGAAGAGAGGGAGACAGACAGAACAACAAAGGAGAAACATATTTACATAAAAATACTCTAACTTTTGTTGTGCTGAGCAAAGATGCAAGAGGCAAGATGCAAAGCAGTTGGCCTTTCTTACCTCTGCTTTTAACGGGAGGAAGGGCTTTGATCAGAGAGGAAGAGAGGAAGGAAGGTACGTGTCCATTAAAGGAAAGAAGGCAGAACAGTGAAAGGATCAAAATGTGAAGAGCTCTTAGAGATAAACATTATATGATCACAAGACAAGAGTTAGATCCAAGTGGAAAGACAGAAGACCTCAAAGAAGAAATGAGAAAAGTGAAGCTTTCAGCTTGCAGTGCATGTCCGTGATATTGTTATTGTTATGTATGTTATGAAGATATGAGAGAAGACGTGAAGAAAGTTTATAGATAGATGGAAATATAGCATCTCTCTCTGTGTGTGTGTGTGTGTGTGTATACCATAACCAGGAGTGTGAGAGTAAGAATAAAGTTGAGATTACAGGAAAGCAGTGTGGGTGTATGTGTGTATGTAAGGCAGAGGCAAGTGAGTGGGATTCAGAAGACACTTCTCCAAACAATTGGTATCAGACCCTACTGAGAGGCAATGTTAACAACTGCACTACAAAGCCCCATACTCCCCCATACGTGTGTGTGTGTGTGTGTGTGTGTGTGTGTGTGTGTGTGTGTGTGTGCATGCATACCCTGCTCTAAGGTGTGTGCCAGCAGGCCAGGGCTGCTGACTGAGGCCGAGAGGTGGTCCGGAGGGCAGTGCTCTGATTGGCTGCCTCGCTCCGGGGTGCTCTGGCGGCGAGGGCCGGAGGAGGATCCGTTGTCGGGGTTGGGGAAGCGCCGCACCGTCAGACAGCCGTCACTCAGCCCCAGCTCATCAGATGAACTGTTCAAGCGCGGCTAAAGTAACACACACACACACACACACACACACACGGATATTTAGACTCTTTATTCCTTATCCTTTGTATAGCTTCTTTGGCAAAACAAGTGCCTTATATCATGCCAATACAACTCAAATTTGAATTTGATGGATGAAAGCTGAACGAGGGGAAAAATGAGACCTGGGGAGAAAAATCGCAAAGTGGCACCCAGAGGACAGGACAGACACAGAGATTTAATGAGGTGCTCATACAAGCTCTCTCACCTAAACAGTCAAGTGCGGACACCCACACACACACACACACACACAGGCTTACCTTTGGTGGCAGTGGAGGGGGTCCTTGCTTAAGTGTGTTGCTGCTGGAAGAGAAACAGAGTTTGAGTACAGAGGGTACGAATGGAGGGTATGAATGAGTCACCTGATTCACCCGACAAAGCACCTCAGAATGGTATGCAGTCAGGCGCTTGAGTGATTTTACGACTTGTTCAGGATTCTAGAGAACAGTTGTGTGTGTGTGTGTGTTTAACCCTATGAGCCCGACGGACGCAAAGTGCATCAAAAAACACACCCATTCTTCTCTGTTACATTGCTCCGTGATTATTAGTCGCAGCGAGATATATTGCACGAAAGAGCAGAAGTATGGCTTTCCAACAAGACTAGACACTTGTCTGTACGATCAAGTATGACAATTAAAAAAAATCATGAAGTTAAATCAGAGTATATCATATTTACAGTCTATATTGCTCTGTGTTCACCCACGCACCCATTATTCTCTCTAGAACTTACTCGCAAACCCGGCATTGCACAGACATGCCACACATATCAAATGAAAGAGGAGAAACAGAGCTTTCCATTGATACCAAATACATCGATCCCTTTGTGTTATAAAAACAGACGAAGTGCCAAACAAAAAATAATGTCATATAGCTTAGGCTACCATTACTCTCTTGATTTACGCGTGAACCCGCGATCAGAGAGATATGACACGCATGTCCGATGAAAAAGGAGAGATAGAGCTATCCACAGATACCAAATACAACCTTCTAGGTCATAAAACAGACGAAGTGACAACAAAATAATAACTTAATTTAGCTCCACTTACCCCATGTTTTTGTGTGGCATAATAGCCTATGTTCATAATCCAACATTATCATGTGTTTCTCTATGGCAAGACACTTTCAGAATACGGTTTTGAGATCCTAGCAAACTCTCTGTATGGTATCCAATTCAAGACTCATATTGCATCCAAATTTGTTTGACAAATAAAACACTTTTTTGCCTTTACTTTGTTCATTGCAATACAGTAAAAAAACATTATAGAGCATCATCATGTGTGCATGTCATGTGTGCTACCACGCAAACAAGTCAGGTCAAATCAGCTCGTGTCACAAATATGGAGCGCAAAAAGTGTCAAAAAGTCATTTTTCATCACTAAATAAAAATTGCCATTTATTTCTGGAAGGCACACACCACATATTTCTGTAAATCGCTCAGCCCCAAAGTATCCCTCCACCTCAAATGTAAGAATTTGTATAGTATGCTTTTTGAATTTGTATTATTTAAAAATCTAAATCAAATCAATGCAAGTATTTATACATGATGTTGTGGCAGATCTGGGTAGCCTAGACTGTGCTGAAATAAAAAAAACAATATGTAGCATGTGTGAATGGCACTTACAATTACTAGGATAAATGCTTCTAACTAGAGGTAGTGAAAATGCCCTTAAAACAGCCTAGGGCTCATAGGGTTAAGATAAGACACTCACAGCTCCACATCCTCGAAGGCATCCTCCAGGTGAGTGATGTGACCGCTGTAAAAACACACCCACATAGGTCAGGGATAGGGAGAATAATCTAAATCATGTATGTCTATGGAATGTGATGAGACGACAGGAGTCACCCATCTAGTGTAGGATGAGGTGAGTGGCACTCCATACACCATGAGAGGTGAGGCTGTGTGTATAAGCAATAAGCATAGGCCTGTATGTACATACAGTACATATAAATGTGCTCATGAGTATATAGGAAGCCTATTTGTTTACGTGAGAGCATGTTGTGTTCTGTGTGAGCATACACAATGCATATGCGGAAGTATGCTTGTGGTCTCAGTGTCTTGACGGAGTCAAATCCCTTGTTTGTTTACGCAAACCTGGCCAATAAAGCTGATTCTGATTTTTATCGCTAGATTGTCTATGGAAAATGGAAGAAATGTATGATGCCTGAGGCAGGTGACACACACAACACAAGCACACACACACACACACACACACACACACGCGCACACACGCGAAACACACACAACACACACACACACACACACACACACAACACAGTCACACACACACACACACACACACACACAACACACAGTGTGAACTTTAAACACCAATATCCAGAGAGCTTCAGAATGTAGAGAATACCACATCTGCCCTGCGGTGGAACCCGTATGTGTGTCGGTGTGCAAAAGGCTTTGGAGGCCAAACCACAGAACAACTAGACTTTACCACAACGCCACACGGGGAACTCTGGGAAGCCAAGGAATGGGCGAGACAGCCTCCAAGCGATATGAAAGGCCAAGGGGTCATGGAATTCACACAGAGGTCAAAGGTGAGGGGGTTATAAAAAGGTGCATGACTCACGCCTGTCAGAATAACCCAGCGGAGGGGCTGTCTGACAGGTTCTTGCCCCTGAGGGGAAGCAACATTAAAATCCCAGGCTCCCCTCTCTGCTCCAATCACGCTAGGTGCAGCTGAATTAGCAGTCCCTACAAAGGATCTCTGTGTGTGCTACTGCTACCACTGGAACTGGTGCCACCGAAGCGGTACAGGCCTGTAGGTCTACGGGAGGCTGCCGATCTCTAGTGCGGCGCACAGTGATGAGGTATGGAGTGGCAATGGGAAGGGGAGCAAGTTGTCATGGTAATGAGCACAAGTACACAGGCTGTAGCATAGTCACTGCAACCTCACACACACACACACACACACACACAATCTATGATGGCCTAGTCCAAGAAGCCACAAACACTCTCACTCGGACACACGGCTAATTTTACCGTATGAACAACTCCTCCTCTACGCTTTTGAGAAGGCTCCTTGAGAGGACAACAGGCCAGTGCAACAACGCAGAGAACAAGAGGTAGAGGGAAAAGACAGAAAACAGAAAAATAAAGACAAAAACATACAATCATAGAAACAGAAAATAATCTAGTTTAGCCTTTATATACAACCCCCCCACCCCCCACCCCACGTCTTTCCTCAGAGGCTACTAGATGCTAGATACTAGATACTAGATACACTTGATTCTGAAGCAAAGTTGTTGTGGATTAGCACAAATGGTCAGTGAATTTTTTCTTCTTTTTATTTAATAACAGAGAACAAGGATTGTATACGAACAGAACACAGAGAGGACTGTGAGGAGAACTGTGCAGAGTTAACAGCAAGTTCACTGGATCGAGGAGTGCCCTGATAATATCTGATTCAATTGTGAACACAGACACCAGTCACACTATTTACCCGCAGAACACAGCAGACTGCAGTAAGGGGCTGATTAAAGCCCAACTTAAAAGCTATAAAAAGCTTGTGTGAAAAGAGGAGTGTGCGCGCGTGTGTGTGTTTCCCAGAAGTCTGCCTCCCCTGTTGTGCTCTACAGACAAGGGGAAGCCAGTTGTTTCAGGTGTAACCATAACAACAGTTTCCATAGCTCACCTAGTGGTGATGCTGCCCTCAGCGAACGGACTCCACGGGGAGGGGAAGTCGTTGTCCCGGTTGACATCCTGCAGGGAGACAAAAATACACTCATGAGCACTTGCAATCGCTTACTTTCTCTCTCTGTCTCTCTCACACACACATACACACACAAAAAAACACACAGAGGAATACAGACACACAAGGTGGATGCACGCACACACACGCACGTCCACATGATCCTCTAACCCAGCACACACACACTCATGCAGGTCATCACCCATTGTGGCTTTATCATTATTACCATCTCTGTGTGGGCTTCCGTCTCCTTCCGTAGCGGCGGCTCAAACTGCACTTTGTCGACTGAAAGAAACAGAAGATAAAAAAAAACAGTAAGACTCCCTGACTCCAAGTCTCTCTGACTGCGTTTACATGCACTTTAGTATCCCGGTTATGATCGGGATTTTAGAGTATCCCGGTTTTGTTTTTGAACATGTAAAGATCATATCTCGATTTCAGAACACCCGATAAGCCCTTATCCCGGTAACGAGTATCCCAGTTATGCTAGGGGCCGTACTCCCGAGAGAAACCTGGATACTGTTCCATATACTTATAACTTATACACATAACTTATTCCGGTTTCTCAGGCAAAACATGTGATTGCATTAGAAACCGGGATACGGTGCTAATAGAACTTTATTGTTGGTAACCGGAATACTATTATTCATCATGTAAACAGGGATATTAATAACCGGGTAAGCACCATATCCTGAATATGATCAAAATCGGGATAAGCCTCATAACCGGGATACTAAAGTGCATGTAAACACAGTCTCTGCTGCAGGCCTGCCAGTCCCCATCAGGACCAGTTAAATCCATAAAACTGATCCTGGAACAGAGGTGCTAGCTATAGTGAATTTAGTAAGGGTGTTAACAGTGCCTCTGCAATGATACACACATGCTACTACTTGAGCTGACACAACCGATAAGACACCATTCGGAATGTTAGCACAAATGTACACACAAATATTCACACAACATTGGTTAAGCGTTTAAAACATAATCATAACCCACAAACACTTTGAAACTTTAAAATGCCGTAAGGGGTGTTTAGCAGCTCTTGCTAACCACTACCAACATAGGAGTGCATCCCTTGCCTAATACATGTGCTTGACACAGAGCAGCACAAATTCCCACTGAACTGAAACATCAGTCAAAACAAAACGTATGTAAGATCATAGCATTTAAAAGAGTTAATTGGCCGACAACAGACACAGGAGCATTAACCAAGACTTGAGACCGTTGCACTGTGAGGACACAGGGGGGCAGCAGAGTACAGTTCAGCACAGCTCTGCCTTCCCCTTGTCTGCTGCTGCTGCTTGGCCATGACGTGCAACCATCCCCTCAGGCACCTCAGCTAAAGTTTTTTTTTGTTTTGGTTTTTTTGTCAGCACCCAAGTAACAAGATTAGTAATTTAGAGCCCCAGGGTTCACAATTGAGCTATGAATTCAGAATAGCACTAGAATGTATTTAAAAGGACTGCAGTATGTGTGTGTGTGTGTGTGTGTGTGCAGTGCACAGGTTTCTCTTCACCTTTCCAGGAACAGAGCGGACACATGCATGAAAAACATGCTGACCCGGTGGTGAATCCTCAGTTGTTTCTGAGAACTAAGGCTATTTTGTGTGTGTGCCTGTGTGAGCCAGTACTCTCACGACATCCTCTGATCATGGATGCAGAATGCAAACAGAAACAGAGATACAAACACACACACACACACACACACTTCAGTGGAAATCGATCCAAAATCCACCAATGACAGCAAACTCTGCACAAGTTCTTCCACATCGCCAAAGATCTATCACTATCCAAGTGCTTTTGATGGACAGCACAAGGAGGAGAAGTTTGAAGTGTGAAGTGACATGATCTGTGTTCTGGCCAAGTAGGACGCAAAGAGGAAACTGATGCCGCTGTGTGTGTTTGAAAGGCCAGGGTAGTGATTCTTGGTCTGAGAGTTCCTGAGGATGTGAAACTAAGTCTCACCTCCTGAGGTGCTTAACTTCACAGTATATCTGGACATGCTCTCACCCATAACAAAAGCAGAAGGTTTCAACCAGAAAAGCAAGCTACATCTGCAACCAGTTGTAACAACATGATGCATAGTACACACACACACAGAGGAAAAAATACGTTCACATGCACATATTTTCTGTATCGTAAACAAGTCAAAATGACTTTTAACTGCATCAGTCTAAACTGTTTGAATGACTGAGAGAAAAGTCATATTTCCAGTAACACATTGTAGCCAAAAGATTAGCACTGTGTTGACGACATAATGTAGGTGACCAGGTTTACAGGAACATATACATCGAACATTTCAATGGAAGTTTCGATTTCCTTCTCCTGGAGTTTCAGAGGAAATTTTCGGTTGATTAAGACGTGTGTGTGTGTGTGTGTGTGTGTGTGAGAGAGAGTGTGTGTGTGTGTGAGAGCATGTATAATGTACATATTTAAGTGCGTGTGTGCGTATGCTGGCAAGCCGTTCTGCGAGGTGAGTAAGGAAGTGAGACATTTCACTGAAGGGGTTGACACGAACACACTGACGGCTCGGACAAGACTGACAAGAGTCAGCGTTCACAGCAGCCAATCCCGATGCGTGCTGGGGAGGGTATAAATGCAGGGGGCAGTCGAGTGCGATCGGTCAGGACTGGGGTCAGAGTCAGCAACAGATCTACAGCACACCAGAGTCCAGTCGGTCAGTTTCACATGCTAATCACAAACGCCCACGCTCACCCTCATGCACATGAGCAGGTACTAAACAGAGCGCTTCAACTCTGAAGCTTCTCACAGTAACAGTGGGCAAGGTGGTGTATATACGTAACTTAATATACAGTACGTGTGGTACAATATACGTAATATACGTAACTTAATATACATGTGGTACATGTAGATTCTGTAGCCGCATGCATAAAATGGAAATCTAGTTATGTGTCTGGGGAACTTTTAGACTCTTGACGCCTTCAGCCAAAAATGTTTGTGAGCAAGACTGACTGCTGACTGACATGCTTTGAGGTCTGCAAGTGTGAATGTGTGTCTTTGTGTGTGTGCGCATGTGCATGTAGGCATCTGTGCATGTGTGTGTACATGCACGTGTGTGTGCATGTGTGTGTGTGCGCGTGTGAGGTTGTGTGTGTGACTAACCTGAGCCCTCACCGTTCTCTGTTCTTTGAGGGCTTTGTCTCCTTCCTGAGTGTGTCCCATTGGCTGCGTCCAATAGGAGGAATAAAACACACCCCATCAGCATGAGAACACTCACACACACACCCGAACACGCGCACACACACACAAACACCTGAGATGCTCTACAAATCCTCACTGCAACATCAACAAAGACACTAGACAAAACACTAATGCTACAGGTCACGCCACAAAACAAACTGACATATATCCAAGACAGGAACAAAGCACAGACATACTGGCAGGGATCACCACTAAAACACACACATGAACACAAACACAAACATGCACAACTCCAACAAATACACATACACACACACACACACACACAGGTAGCAAACACTGCAACTAGCAAACTGCTACCAAACACCAAGAACATAATATTCTTCAGCCACCTACTGCCACAAAAATAGTTAGCCTCATAAGTAACAAAATGGATGGACACACACACACAGTTCTAGGGTCTATAACACACACTACAAAGACGCCTAATCCCTACTCTGACAGATCTCTCATAGCTGATCATTGCCAGGCGCAAATATTGACCAGGATGAAAGGTGTGTGTGCGAGCGAGGAGACGGAAACTAACGCATGAACAGTCAGCGTGTTTTGATGTCAGAAGACTTATGACATCGTCGATACTCGTGCCGATAAGGGAGAGACTGTACCTGGAGTGAGTCACTCAAGTCACATGAAAAAGACACACGCACACACAACACACACACACTCACACCACTTGTGGAACCAGTTCTGGCGTGGTACTCTCCAACCCTCATATCCACTTCAGTGTTTTTGCACACGGGTCTCTCTTGAAAGGGCCACCCTAAGCAAGGCCTCCAACTGCCTTTCTGTCTCCATCAGCATCCACATCCATGAACCATTCCAAGACAACGTAACCCTCTTTCTTTGCCTTTCAGGGTTCAGGCAACACACCTGAAACCTTTACACATTCATACCCACCTACACATTCACACACTCCCTGCTGCATTCTTTACCTGACTACTGTGTAGTGTGGTGTGTGTCTGTGTGTGTGTGCATGAAGTTGTGTGAAGGCTGTGTTTGTCGCTGCATGTGAACGAGCAAACACCTGCAAAGGTGTGTACTGTATTTCTGAGGTGCTGTATTTCTTTGTCGTTCTTTGTAACTTTTCCATCAAAGGGATTTGGCTAGACAATGACCGACCACCAAATCAGCCAATGAGAGCAGAGTGAGGGGTTAGTGGGAGGGTGGAAACACCTGTGTTTGACTGATCAAAGGTGGCTGATTGACAGGAGTGGGGACAACCTGCAGGAGAAATGGGATGACTGACAGCGGGTTTCTCCACTTACAGTTGATCTCCGAGCGAGTCCTCTCTGCTCGAGCGTTCTTATTGGTCGAGCGGATTGTGTGCCTTCCTACAGGGGGGAGCTGAGAGACAGAGAGAGGGAGAGAGAATCGGTTACTGACCTTGTTTGAACAACAGAACAGAAGTGCACTAAAATACCATCTAGCTCATTCGAAAAATGACAAGGTCACGGGGGAGTCTTACTCAATAAGGTAAACAGAGAGACACACAGTGCAAGCAAAGACAGAGCGAGTGAAAGCAGCTATTTATTTCATATGCTGTACACGGAAACCACACACACACACAACCACGCATACAGAACCCCTCAACGCACGCAGACGCAGACAAACACACACACACACACACACACACACACACACACAGTAGGTGAGATGGTGAGATAATAAGAACAGCCCTGAGAACAAAAGCAGTTGAGGTGAGAATGTCAAATTAATAATTTGACCAAAACCACAGGCACCAGGTCAACGTGACAATGCGAACAAAACATCCTGTACTTGTGCAGTTGTGCAGAACAACTCTGGACCTCAGACAGAGAGTCAGGCCCGGGTGTCTAGTATGCACGACTAAAGAGTTCCCCGCACACACAGGCCCTTCAGTGGGACTGTGTTGGACCAGAGAGGAGCCAGCTACAGACAGCCACAGAGTTTACAGTGGAGCCGTTTGTGCTGATGACTGCATGGCCGTGCACGCACACACACACAGAGACAGAACAACACGTACAGATCTCACAACCAGACACGAAGAGAGAGGGATATGAGTGGAGATAGAGAGAGAGAGAGAGAGAAAGAGAGAGAAAGAAATAAACAAAGAGAGAAAGAAAGAGAGAGAGAGAGAGAAAAAAGAAAGAAAGAGAGAGAGAGGGAGGGAGAGGGAGAGAGAGAGAGAGAGAAGCCAAGACTGGTAACAATGCACAATGGACAAGATAAGAAAAGCTTGAGTCGGAGGATTTCCACAACTCATCTGTCACTAATACAAAAAGACGACTCACAAAGACATAAGAGCATGAAAACAAAAACACACACACACACACACACACACACACACTTGGGATTTGTGGCTAGGATGTGGAAGCTGATTGCTGGATGGCATCCATCAGAGATTGTGAATCATTTGTTTGGACTGAGCCCTTAACTGTCTTTGCCCATATAGAGTAGCATCACGGGGTCAGTGGAGCAGAGACTTGCATGTAGGTCACGTTTTGCGAGGCTAAGTGGGGTTGATGCTAGCTCACAGAAGTGCGGATGGGATAACGGAAATGTACAAGACAGTGGGAAGGGGAAATGATGCACGCCAACAGCGCAGATTCAAGCAAGCGAGGCAAAACGCTTTCTTCGCTCTCTGTGGGCGTGTCGCGTTGTGTGGAGGCGATGTGACGGACGGAAATTGAAAGCTAGTTAGCTAACTAGCCAGCTGGTCAGCTATCCTGTTACTTGTCTTTACATCAGAACTGGACCTCCATCAAAGTAAGCTTCTGATTAAATGCATAACGTAGCCGAAACAGCAGCAACCCGTTACAAATCCCTCAAAGTTCATAATCTTAATCAAACGAATTAACTGATCAGTCCTGCACCTGCCCCAACTGTCAAAGGCGACAAACCATCTGATTGGCAGTCGCACACGAAATTCACTGCTCATTTGTATGATATTCAGCATTCCCATATTTTCTTCGCCAGCTTCGCCAAACTTGCTGTTCTGCGTCACCATCGCTTGTGTCCAACAGAAAATGAGCGGAACAAAAGAACTTTGCTTCGCTCTCATGCATCTGCACCATTAAGCAGCCTCTACAAAGGGAAGCAAATCACACACCCAAACACCTACTTTGATGCATGCATTCATGTCCACACACACGCACAGACAGACAGACAGACAGCTGAATATGGAGAAATCTGTCTACAAGATAGCCGTTGTAGAAAAATGGGTCTGTTACTATGAATAGCTTGGCATTGATCATTAAACCAGGAGAATCATCAACAGTCGTCATAAACTGGAATGGAGAAGAGCTAAAGCAGAGTGAGGACTGGCAGGTGTGGACTATTTCTACAGAAAGGAGAACAGGGGAAAGCTACCAGAGTCACTTTCAACTCACAGTGCAACTGAACAGGTAGTGATACAACAGACGGAATTTGATTAAACTAGGTCTGAGTAGGGATTGTGTGTGTGTGTGTGCGTGTGTGTCTTTACCTCCAGGTCATCATCTTCTGGCTCGCAGTACTGGGGATGGCTGTCAGGGTTGTTCACCTTATCCAGCAGCTCCACTGCCAGGTTCCGTGACAGACCTATCTGTGCTACAAACATGTGCTGCAAACACGCAAACACACACACACACACACACACACACACACACACACACAGGTGTGAAGTTATGACATTTGGGGGTTACATTGCCAGTATTTCTTGTTTGCTGTGATTAACAAGAGTGTGTGAGTGCATTTGTAAATACACACTTACTGAGAGTAACTTTTCTGCTGTTGGCCTTTTCTTAGGATTCTTTGTGAGCGACACTTTCACAAAGTTTTGGAAGGTGTTTGACCTAAAGAGGAGGGTCTCAATTTATTTATTGTTCAAGTGAAAGAAGGCATAGAGTGTGTGTGTGTGTGTGTGTGTGTGTGTGTGTGTGTGTGCAGTGTAATGAGACCCTTTCTGTGTGATGTGGGATAAGAAAGGAAGGAACTCTGCCTTGCTGGCAACGGACCACATTTACAGTAATCTCTCTGTGTGTGTGTGTGGGTGTGTGTGTCGGTGTGTGTATGCAATGCATGCATTGGGCCAGAATGAATGAATGAATATGTATACATGCAGGCAGTTATTTTCTTTTATAGATATCAATGTGTCAAGATTTCTGTGTGTGTGTGTGACTGTGTGTGTGACTGTGTGTGTGTGTGTGTGTGTGTGTGGATAACTTTGTAATGAAACTTTTATTGAAATACATTTGAGATTGTACATCAGCTTTTAAAGGTCTGTGTTAGAGTCTCTGTGTGTGTGTGTGTGTGTGTGTGTGTGTGTGTGTGTGTGTGTGTGTGCGTGTGCGTGTGTGTGAGTTTCCTGAGTTTTTTCAGCAGTGGGCATTGTTCAGCACCTGCACTCCTCATATTCCACAAGCCTATTAGGGCTAATGCATAGCAGACTCACCACTTGGTCTTGTCTTTTAACTTCGGAGGCTGGAAACTGCTCTTCGACATTAAGAACAAGGCCCTGAGAAAACACATCACAGAGAAGACACACACATCAGTTCTCTGACACACAAACACACACTTCTCTTCATCATGGGAAGTGAGATCACACACACATACACAAACCAGCTTAAGAGCATAAGAGCATAACAATTGACGCTCCATTCTGTGGTTATGCGCAGGGCCAGCCTTAGTAAACAGGAAGTGAATGAGGATTCTAGAACAGAGCTGAACTGTGAGTGTGTGTGTGTGTGTGTGTGTGTGTGTGTGTGTGTGTGTGTGTGTGTGTGTGTGTGTGTGTGTGTGTGTGTGTGTGTGTGTGTGTGTGTGTGTGTGTGTGTGTGTGGCATAGTCTTCGTGCCTCTGGTAAAGGCCAGTCCAAGGCAAGCTACATGTTTTTGTCGATGTCTGTATTTAAAAAGGTTGTGGTTGGATCTTGTGTGTGGTGGAGTCCCTTAAGTGGTCTGTGTGTTCTCACACAGCAAGTGCATGCTTGCACTTCAGTATGCACGTGTGAGTATGAGTGTTTACCTCATAGGATGTAGATCAAACATGGGAGGCTGAAGTTCTGCAAGCTCTATTGAAGTGATGCCCACTGCCCAGATATCACACAGCTGGTTATAGCCCCCATTTTTCTCCACTGCTGCCACCTCTGGAGCCATCCTGCAAACACACACATAATATATGTACATATGTGTGTGTGTGTGTGTGTGTGTGTGTTTGTTTGTATATACTGTATTGATATTTGGTTTGTATATGTACACAAGAAAACATCTGTGGGTCAAATACACACACATATCCAAGGGACTTGTAGGACATACATGACACCGTTTCATGTATGACTCCTATGCTGATGCGCTCCATTATAGGCTTTGTAAAACATTCAAACATAACGAGAAGGAAAAATACACGAACAGAGACACAGACGTTCTCATACACTTACCAGTACGGCGTGCCGATAAAAGACTTCCTTTTGGCAATGGTTGCCGTTATTTTGGCAGCAACTCCAAAGTCAGCTGCAACGAGAAAATGAGAATAAAAATCATTAAAATGCAAACAGGTACAGACAAACACACACACACACACACACACAGAACTGTTTTAATGTATATGTATGTGTTCGCAGCCAGCCGACATTAACATTACTCACCCAATTTGATATCACCATGGTCTGTTAGCAGAATATTAGCACCCTGTTAAGTACACAAACACAAATCAAATTGGGCTCTGCACACAGCACACACAATCCTGCAAGCCAAGCTAAATGATCTCTTACACACACCACACACACAGTCAAGAAGGAACACCTGCAAAGTAAAACACAACCACCTCTGTCTCACTTGGGACAAGGGCCCATTTCCCATTGTTTGTGACTACAGTCTTGGTCTGTGTACTAGAATTCTCCTACTCATAACATGGTGCCTTCAAATAGCCGACATTCTCCTGGCTCATCAGGACCAGCAGATTCAGATGTCCCGCCTGACGCTATACTCAAGCTATGCATCCAGTACAGTTCAGCATAGCTTTCTTTTGCCGACCTGAAATAGTCGTGCCATTCTCACCAAACCCAAATCTTCCCACAAGCTGATAACAGCAATACTTTTGTAACACTGTTGCCTTAAGCTATGAGGTTTGAGGCATATGTGTATGTGTGTGTGTGTGCGTAACAATGTGTAGGCATATATGTGTGTGCGTATGTGTGATTGACAGCTGGTTGTAAGAGCTTCCTGTGGCCGTAGACAGAAGGAAACCGGAAGAGAGCGCGCTGGCAGAGATAGAGCAACACTGACCAACCCTGATAACACACACACACACACACACACACACACACACACAGATGGCGCTCCACCCAAAAACCCTCAACCTTGACCAACATATCCTTTTCTCAACATACTCTCCACACATGAAAACAGCACTACAGTATGCAAGATGAAGGGAGACGAGAGGAGGGTGGGGGAGAGAAAGAGAGCGAGAGAGAGAGCAGGAGGAAGCGAGAGTGTGTGTAGCGTAGGTGTGTGTATACAACTACAGTGCTGTACCTTTATGTCTCTGTGCATCTTGCCTTTGGTGTGGAGATAACCCAGGCCCTGGTGACACATAAATATACATCTTACTGAACAAAGAAAACTCAACAAGACAATATGCAGCACAAACTGAATGAATGAACCAGATATCCCTGCAGTCATGAATGTTACAAAATACTACTGACAGCCAGGAAAATGTGCGCAAGTATCTGTGTGTGTTTGTGAGTTAACACAACAATACATGTTGGGTCGAATGTATATGAAAGGTTTAGGATTGTGTATGATAGAGTGCCCCGTGTACATGAATGTGTCGATGCCTGTAGTATTACCTGTATGGTCTCTCTGCAGACATATGCTATCTGGAGTTCTGAAAGGGGGCCAGTCACTGTCCAAACGTACAAACAACAAAAATGAACACACACACACACACACACACACACACACACACACACACACACACACACACACACACACACACACACACACACACACACACACACACACACACACACACACACACACACACACACACACACACACACACACACACACACACACACACACACACACACACACACACACACACACACACACACACGCGCGCTCTACAGTGTTACAAGCCACTGATTGTTATGTCAAATTGCATCACTCCAATCCTGTGCACACACACACGCACACATAAACAGAGAAATGTCCTCAGCTGAAGAGGAGGGTGTAATGTTGCAATCTCTATGAAGACGGTACCGTTGTAAATGTCCTGTAAGGATCCTCCTCCACAGTACTCCATGCAGATCCACAACTTCTCTCGGCTAACGGGAGAAGGGAGAGAAACGGTGACAGACGATATAAAAAAAAACCCCATCAAGGTCACTGCTCACAGTCAGCATTCATTCCATCCGACCCCATTCTGTGCAGCCTCATTGCCTCCATTTTCGGAAGCGTATTCACCCACTCACTGTGGGTGCAAGGGATCACTGTTTTCATGGTTTGGCTTGGCCTAACAGAACAGAACACCGAACCAACCCAGCACTAAGGGCTTCCTGTCTCTTCAGCCTCATTTGATTTCATGGCATCATATACAGACACCAAGCTGTGAGAAAGTCAACCCTGCATCCCCTTTTACTTACAGAGATTCTTTGAGAAAATGAAATGCTTCTAGACTGTAACCGTAACCAGAGCACATCACATCATGGGAAAGTGCAAAAGATTCAGTATCTCAATGCAACACTTTCCTGCTGTGAGATATAGGCACTGCGATTTGTAATCAACAATTTAAATGAAGATGTGGTTATGAAAATGTGCTGGTGTTTTCCAACCTTCCTGTTTATTCTTATAAATCTGGTTTCAGATCATTCAATGTGGTTTACAATTTTTTTAAGCCACAGGCTTCATATTCAATTTAATAATGAATTTAACATTTTGTAAGTGACAACCAAGGCTGTATACCGCTAAAGGCTAGACCAGGCACATGACTGAAGTGTTCCGTTCGTGTCGCTTCTGCTGCAACAATTAGCTGCCACTGTAATCAACGAAACCGGCTACACTAGACGTGATAGAGGCGTGTACGCTAGAAAAAAGGACACAAGTCTTCTAAAACAACAAAGACGCTTCAGTTACGCACCGGGTGTAGCACCCCTGTAACTTTCCAGGCTGATAAACGGTGATCAGCTCTGATCCTCCTCACCTCACCCCCGGTCACACAGAGGTGTGTGGGCCAACAGCTTTACAGCTTTACTGTAAATGGAGTTTCTCGCACCCCATACCGTTTCCCAAGCATCCACCACCTGCCTACTGTGTTTCCTACTCTGCTTTCCCGCGTGGTGGGACTTTGCAAGATGATTTCTCTGTCACGTTTGCAAAAAAATCTCAGGAATTCAGGATCTCTGATTCCTACAGAATCATGGGGCGCCTGTTTTACTTCCTTACAGGATTCAGGCCTCCCTTTATCTTGGTATCTGAGGAGCCATGGGGTGTTTGACCTTACGGGCACAGGCCATGTGAATCTCCATTTGATCTTGGAGTTCAATGGCCACTATGTGAGCCATACCTATACAATCAATGACCATTCTGACATTTAATTAATGAAGGTTGGGTATTTATTTAAGGGAGAGGTGGTGAAAAGCACTTTTGAGTATCCTGTAACAGAACTCTCACTCTATGTGTTGCCGTCAACTTAGCAGTCATCACTCATTACATATGGGTTCTTTACATGTGACTGTCAGTAGAATAACAACTTATACTTGACAAATAATTTGCAATGCTCTTACCCACATCAACAATGTATGGCATTAGCTAGCATTCGTTGCTAATCATCGAGTGAACGAGCTACAGAAGAACTGACACATTGGCAAACCAGTGTTGCAAACCCACATTAGGGAGGCTTTCTTACATGCAGACTGTAAGTGTCCAAAAATCCGACTATGGGGGAAGCTACATTGCACGTAGCCATCAGCAAATCATCCTGCATATCTTTCTAAATTATGTGCAGTCAGACTTATCAGGTACAACAGGAAATGGCTCTTCAATCCATTGTTATTTCAGCAATGTGCAGGGAGCTTCACGTGAACACCATGTTCAATTCAGCCACGCTTTCCTAAAGTGACATCTTGCACTTCTGTGAAAGCGAGTGCAACGTCAGTGAACAGGTTCCTGAGGTTCTGGGAGGGATGGCGGCTTTAACTATCTGTAATCTTGTGGCGTACACACACACGACTCCGATACACAGATGACTCAGAGTCATTAAGACACTGGGGCAGATTCCTGTAACAAAACCAACCAGATCGGGAGACATGCCGACCAGAGATTACTGGCACACACACAAACACTGAGATTACAGTAAATGTGATCCGTTGCCAGCAGGGCAGAGTACACCACTTCCTTTCTGTATCCCACATCACACAGAGAGGGTCTCATTACACTTCATTATGCTACACACGCACTCTGCCATCTCTCCCCTTTCATGGTAGTGCCACCCCCTCCTTTCTGAAAGTTTATGCACCACACACCCACACACGCATGTGTGGTTCTCGCTCACCTGAGGTAGCTGCCGAAGTAGGCCACTATATTTTGATGAGTGCATTCCTTCACCATGAAAATCTCCTGCTGGATGATGGAAAAGTCGTCTCCTAAAGAGAGAGCGTGACAGATGGACAGAGAAAAAAAAGATAGAGAGCAACATGAGGAATTATAACTTTAGCGCACACACACACTATATGATCCATAATATAAGTGCACATATGAAAATACAAGTACGATCATCACACAGGTACATACACGGACAGATACACACACACACACACACACACACACACACTTGAACCATAGGGAATGTAAAAATATTACGTGAGGTACAAGCATAGACAGTACAAAGCACAACCTCTGAAAAATGCTGACCAAGCATTAGGACACACATGTAGCTGGTTTACTTGGCAGCTGGAATCTATATTACACCCCCGCAGTAATGCGCAGTGGACCGGTCCAATTCACCATCCCACCCTTACTACTGCCATTGTGGTACAAACCAGCTTCCATATCTGAATGGAAAGTTCAAGCAAAGTGAGCATACACGCAAACTGTACGTACACACACACACACACACACACACACCACAGGCCATTTCGAGGGACACTAAATCTTTCCCAGTGTCCTGCCAAAGCTAAACACAACCACAAAGCACGCAGTGGTATTCTGCAGAGATACTCCACTTCTGACACAACCCAGCCATTACATTAACTACCCTTATTTACTGAAGCCTTCACTAATACATTAAGAAGGGCCATCTAACAGTCACAGCGTAAGCATACTAAGGCACTATATTTGTATTTATCAGACTTTGATATAGCAAAAAATTAAACCTTGTAGCTCTGTTCCGTCATAGGCTTTGTATTCAAACCAACTGTTTAGAGAGGGTTTAAAGCCCAGTGGATTTAAAGCAGGTTCATCAGTCAAGCTTGGTCTTGTCAAAGCAATAATCCTAAAGAACGATAATTTATACTACATCACGGATCATAAATAAAACGACTAATCAAATATATTCCACTGGACATGCGACATAAAACACAGGCTTGTTTATTTGAATGTTGCCACAGAAGCCTGTAACGCTGAGGTGTCTAGGACTCAAAGGTCTGAGATGAGCAACTGCAAATCCAAATCAGTGTTGCATATTATCATTTATAGTTGTATTTTTGGAATTAGGAAAATCATCACAGCAGGTTAATGATACTTCACCAAGTCCAAGGGCCCATGCTATCCAATGCTAAGTAATGCAAGCCACAATATTAGACACTACAAAGTGCACAACATTTTTGTTTAAATTCAAAGTACACTCACCATGATATAAGACAAAATACAAATGGCCCTCTTAATGCCAAATATGTCTTTCAAAAGCATGACTGTCACTGTACCAACAAGATCAGCTTTAAGTCATTTCAAATTACCACCCTTTCAAACACCAACCACAATCTCTACAACGCTGTATGTATAGAGAGAATGAGTGAAAGATCTGTTTTGATCTTAGATAGATAGGCTAGCTCATTGATACTCCAGTGTAGGCTGCTGCCTATGTCTGTGTGTGCTTGTAATGATATGCGGAAGTGGTTATGTGTTGTGACTATGTGGCATAGATTGTGTGTGCGTGCGCGCGTGTGTGTGTGTGTGTGTGTGTGTGTGTGTGTGTGTGTGTGTGTGTGTGTGTGTGTGTGTGTGTGTGTGTGTGTGTGTGTGTGCGTGTGTGTGTGCGTGTGTGTGAGAGAAAACAGTAAGTGTGTATGGACTCCAGGGGTTTAATGGGTTCCAGTGCACAGCCCAGTCCCTCTGCTGAATGCTGAGCAGATGTCTCTGCATTCCTGTCTCTCCCTCTCTTTTGCAGGCGTAAGTACACATACACACGTACACACACACACGTACACACACACACACACACACGTACACACACACACACACACACACACACAGACCATTAGACCATCCGGGGGCTGCCTGTTCACCCCACAGCATAGCCCAACACATTAGGCCTCATTCTCACACAGCTGTCTAGAGGGCAAGATGGAGAGGGGGAGGGGGAGAGGGGGAGAGAGAGAGAGAGAGAGAGAGAGAGAGAGAGAGAGAGGAGGGTAAAGGTAAAGGAAAGAACAGAAAGAGAAGAGAGAAAGAGTGAAATACTGAAAGGCACTAGGATATGCAAGGGTAGAGTAGAGGACAAAAACAAATAAGGAAAGGGAGATGGGACAAAAAGGATCCTTGAGACGGAGAGAAAGTGAGACAGTGAGGAAACAGGAAGCATTAAAAGCGAGAAGGGAAAACAGTCAGGGGAGGAGAGGGAGAGAGAGAGAGGAGCACAGACAGAGGGAGGGAAAAGAGAGAGACCGAGTGAGTAGCGGGGGGAAAAAAGAAAAGAAATCCTGGGAAAGGCTTCAAGTCAGGAGTTACGGAGGATCGCAAACACGGCGGTACAGCTTGTGCTCAGGAAAGAATCTCTCTCCTGAGCCACTCATTTTACCCCTCTCTTCCCATCCTCTCCACTCCATCTCTCTCCACTTTGGGTCTCTCACTCCAAGTCATTCCCCAGCATTCACTTCCTAATTTGGCCAATTTCATTTTTCTCCTCTTTCATTACCTCTCTATCACCCACTAGTCATCTTAAGTCACGCAGACACATAGCACTTAACATAGTACACTACAGACACTTAGATAAGTACACTACAGACACTTAGATAAAACACATGTTCTATCCAATTCTCACACATGTACACTAAAACAACACAAACTTCTTCTGACTCACAGGGGAGTGAGGAAGAGCGAGAGAGAGAGAGAGGGAGAGCAAGAGAGAGAGAGAGAGAGAAAGAAAGAGCAAAACAGCGGATGGTTCATCAAGTTCAGTCAGATCCGATTTCAGGAAGATTGAACGCGGAGGGAATCTGTCCTCAGTTCATAATTGTGGTTTTTCAGTCGTCATGACCTGAGCTGCCAAGCTGGCTGAATCATGGATTACACAGCAGTCAGAGAGAGGGTAAGGGAGAGAGAGAGAGAGAGAGAGAGAGAGAGAGAGAGAGAGAGAGAGAGAGAGAGAGAGAGAGAGAGAGAGAGAAAGAGAGAAAGAGAGAAAGAGAGAAAGAGAGGGAGAGAGGGAGAGATACAGATTGAGGGACAAACCACTGAATGCATCTGAACTCCAGTCTGGGCAGGTGAGGACTTTCACCTGCCAAAGATGTGTGGGTTGTGGGAACTTTGGTAAGCACCAAAAATGAAGAATTTAATGAGCACTTTTAATGAGCATTGAACTAAGGACTTATTTACAAACCTTTAGGCTTTATTGTAGTTTTTTTGGACCGAACAGAACGCTTTTGGAGTGCCATGTGTGTTACAGATGGGTATTTAATTGACAACCTCGTTGATCCAACAAAGGTCTCTTTGTGTGGGTAGGTTCTATATATATAAGCTTCTGCGGAACCTGTGGGATGAGAGATTACAACCTCTCTGCCATGGCGCACCAAACTCCTTCCCTTGAAGACAGCAGACGAGGCTGGCCCACTAACCCTCCACCCCCTCATGGCCTGGGCTCGTCCCCGTCCCAAACCCAGCCTGCGGGCCACAGCGAGCTGTGTGTTCCGAATACCTGCGGCTTTCGCACAATAGTCGGAAACGTCCGGAAAGAATCCATGATCCAGTGCAAAACAAACTGAGCAGGGAGGGGGAGGGGGGGAGGGGAAGAGAAAAAAAGCCTCACACCATCACAGAGTCCCCGTCATTCCTACTCTCCGGCTCCCCCGCACAAATCACATGAGTCTGTACGATGAAGCCACTCTGCAGGGAGAGAGGGGGGATTATCTGGACTGCTGCTGAGCAGAGGGAGGGCTTGCCTGCTGAAAGCCTTTTTCTCCCGGGCTGATTCAGGGTGGGGGGTGGGGGCAAACCATTCCCAACTCTGCAACATCATGCGTGTGGGATGGTTTATGTCTAGGACGTTCACCACTCATCATGGCAATTACACCCTGTACACTATCAGTCAGAAGAACGGGGAGGAATAACAACTGCAGTAAGCTCATTCCATATGGGCAATATTGTTGACCTCATTCATTCTCTTGTGGAAACTGACCTTGCTGATCACAGCTTCTCCACCATACTGAGACAGATGGAAACTGAAAGTGCTCTTCCCAACTGTCAAAAAACCCTGACAGTTAATTCTGCTGTGCCAAGCGGGTATGCAGACAGGTTAAGGCAGTGCTGTATCAGGCTATGGGTATAGGTACACCTTTTCTGTCCTTGATAACTGGAAAGTCAAGACGTGTTGGACTGGATGACTTTGATAACTGTAGCAGAAAAGGGCTACTTGACATTTTGATGTTGATTGTACCGTTGATAGGGAGCCGATCTGATGCAGATAATGAGGCCAACTATTCTAGACCTGAAAACTGCCATGAAGTGCAATCAACAGTGAATGGATGGATAACACGTCATACCTGCGTACACACACACACACACACACACACACACACACACACACCTTGAACTATAGTGCTAGCGTAACAAGTGTTGATATGAATCCTCGGACAATAAACGCTAAATTAGGATATGTGCATGCATGTCAAATTCCAGCTTTCCCAATAAGATGAAATTGTACTGAACGTTCATCAAGTTTGTTGCTACAGTGTAAAGGTCAGATAACAGGATACGAGATTAGAGTGCCGTTTAAAGCTTCTGTTTCACAGCAGTAGTGACATCACTAGCCACTTCCTTATTTAGCAACATCTCTGTGACATCATCAGACTGGCTCTATTCTTTCCCAAGAGTCTTTGGCATACTGGACCTCCTTACTGACTTCCGTGTGTGTGTGTGTGTGTGTGTGTGTGTTGCTTAGAATAACACTTTCAGTCAGCTGGTCCAGCCCCATTTAACTCGCCTAATCAGCTTACAGCTAACCCACCCTACAGAGACACATGCTACACAGACCAAACATCACTTCACTGACGCTCTCTCTTTCTCTCGCCCCCACCCCAACACACACGCTTAACCTGTCCTGACAGACTGATAAATCTAGGCCTTTACAAATACTTGACCTCAAGAGACATACTGTACACAACTTTCACACCTTTACCCAGACAGATACAAACACACAGTCTGTACACCAACACACGGGTGCCACTGAAGCAGGCGGCAGTGCCGGGGGGAAGGCTGAAGAGCGAGGTGACAGCCTCGACAAGAGCAGCAGCACCAGTAGCAGGGGCTGTACGCTCTTGACACCATGGACCACTTCCTCTACGTCTGTGCGATCACTTCCTCCTCTGCGCACAGCAGCAGTGCCAGCGCACACACACACACACACACACACACACACACACACACACACACACACACACACACACACACACACACACACAAGCACGCAAGCCCGGAGCCTGGAATAATAAGTCTAAGACTTTGAAAATGGTGTAGAGAGAGCTGTGTCACCGTGATGCATTTAATGTGTCTGTGGTTTTGTTTATGTGACTAAGATCCATCAATGTGTCCTGGGGGAAAGTGCATGTGGGTGTAAGCGAGAGACAGACGGTCAATATCTGAAATCTGAACACAATGCAAACCAAAGCCGAGTATGTGCAATGTGTCCACAATCTAGGTCAAAGAGAATAAAACCAAAATAAACCTGATATATATTTCACCACAATAAGCCTGATATATTCAAATCGGCCTGTGTGTGTGTGTTTGTGTGTGTTTGTGTGTGTCTCCATTCGTCCTATCCTTGCCTGTAGTGGCATTCAAACTCTGGTTTCTGGTTTAACTGGTAAACGTAAGCTTGCACAAAAGTATGCCCCTCCACCCCATCCAACAGAATGGCTCAATCCTGTTGTGACAGGACATACAGGATATGGCAATGTCCCAGCGCTCCTGTCTGCAGTGCCTTTTATTTGACACTACACTTAACCCCACATTTGTGGGCACGTGTTTGTGTGTGTCTGCCCGTGCATGGACAGGGACAAGTTTGTGCGTGCGAGTGTGTGTTTGTGTTTTGTGTGTGTGTTCGTGTTTTTTGCGTGCGTGCGTGTGTGTGTACATACATTCACAGGTGTGCCAGTGTTTGTCCAAGTGTGTGTCTGTGTGAGACTGAGAGTGTGTGTGGGAGGGGATGTGCATGACGGTAGATGCCCAACTGTGCATTTTGTATGGGGCAGAGAACATTGCACATGCAGTCAGACAACACCAGATTGGACCCCTGGACCAGGTTAGATGGGTCTGCTGTAAGCACCATTGCAGTGCTACAAACAAACACACACACGTTCAAAACTGACACACTTTCTGACAAACCCCTGGGGACAAAGACACATTATTGCACATCCCCCTCACATAAACACACACTCCCACATGCTTACTCACTCACACACACACACACACACACACACACACACACACACACACAGTGCCATTAGCCCCTGTTGACGAGTGGACTAAGGGAGGTCCTAATCCTCTGGTCACTGTGTCTAATATCCCTCTAATCAGGCCTAAGAATCTGGGGCAAGATCAGGAGCCAAGGATTTCACCCTCATCTGTCCCCTACAAAGAGAGGGAAGGGTGGGTGGGTGCGTGTGTGTGTGTGTGTGTGTGTGTGTGTGTGTGTGTGTGTGTGCGTGTGTGGACAGAATGGCAAGGAGGAGGAAGAGAAGACAAGGAAAGATGCAAATGGGTGATACTTGCCTATACTTAATGACAGTGGTGTTGCAGCTGAACTGGTAGAGCGAGGTACTAAATGCCAATGGCGGATATGGAGCAGGTGCTGATGGATCCCGACACAGAGTGTTTTTGCAACAGATTACCGAGTAAGAACGTGATATACACCCTTGCTTGAACATGAACACAATTCCTTCCTGACCAATGCGTAAATACAAATTGAGGGAACAGACACAAACAAATGGAGACAAAGGCACACTCGTACAATCGTGCACATGACAGAGCACATTCAAGTCCACAGACAGACAGACAGACAGGCTGTGAATACATAGTTAATGTGTCATTTATTGGTACACTGAAGTCAAGGCAGCTATTGCACACCTTTGCAACACTATCTAAACCGGTTCCAAGCATGCACACATCCATGAAAAAACGTAGCCCTTTGTTATAGTCCCTTGAAGAGATACACACGGCCAGCTCTGGACACCAATGACATCACCGACACCGTTCTTATTATTACCTCCGCCAAGTAAAGGAGGTTATGCTTTCATCGGGGTTTATTTGTTTGTATGTTTGTTTGTTTATTTGCTTGTTTGCTTGTTTGAAAGATAACTCAAACAGGATGGATTTCAATGAACTTTCGGTCTGAAATGACCCAAGGAAGAAGCCATTACATTTTGGGAGTAATCCGGATCACCATCTGGATCCAGGAGCGCTCTCAGAGTGCTTTTCTAGTACTTCCATAGTCTTTGTCCTTCCATGCACAACGGGTGCCCTTGTGGCAAGTCCCCATGGTAATCAAGAATCAGAGGGGAAAAGGATATTCACACCTAATTGTGTGTGCACACCCCACTGAATGTAGATATGCCAAGTACACTGGGCTTTCGCATGCACACCTTTCACCTCTGCACACTCAAAATGCAGCAGCACATATAAAACAGAGCTTCAAACAGCAGATGCCACGCTTCTCACACACTCACCTGGCTCTAGTTTGATGATCTTGACAGCAGCGAGCTCTCCAGTCTGAATGTTTCGAGCCTGAAAGACAAAAAGAGAAATGTACTCAATAGAACATTCTATTTCTGTTCCTCTCTTTCGATCTCTTACACAAACACAAATACAAAAACACAGGTAATCTTTCAAACAGATGTCAGATAGCACCAGACAATGATAAAAAACCAAGATAAGACTCCAACCCTTGGCATACCTGCCGGGCGCTATCAAAATTATGCTAGCTATTATCATCTGTTTATCAGTCAGTTCACAGGCTGTTGGCTGCCTGACTGTCCGCTCCGCAGGTGATGCTTCCTGAGGGCCTCGTCAGATCAGCTCTACAGCATGAGAAATGACAGGCATGCTCAGATGCCATACTTAACATTTTCTACAAACGGTCTCTTCCTGATGGCTACACTCATCAGTTAACAAAGCGATTTACTTCAAATAAGGGCGAGTCGGTACATGTGACGATTCGATCAATACGAAAGTGAGAGAAAGGCTACAGACAAGAGGAGAGAGGGAAAGAGAGAGAAACAGACATAGAGAGAGAGAGAGAAACAGACAGATTTCCTTTATTGTCATGGACTACAACACAATTGCTTAGTCGTCTTAATGGTGCATTCCCACAACAGAATAGAAACAGTGGAATTAAGAAATTCCATTCCTCTGCGTGCAATATGAGAAAATGTAACACTCACAATTGGAAATTATTATTGCTATATAAAGATTATATAGGCCTAGTAAATCAGCAAGGTCTGCAGGGTCAGTTTTGGAGACATATTGATTCAATTTATTCCCCAAAGCAGCACTCACAGTGTGTAAAGTGAAAAACTGTATGATAAGACAGAGACAAGTGATAAGAACATAACGATCTCTCAGGAGGAGGCAGGCAGGCACACACACACACACACACACCCCACTACAACATCATAGTCTACAGGTTGGACTGTTCAGTTTCAAGCAAGTTCAAGTTTCAAGGTAAACATTTTTTCTCCTTGGGACAGGCCCATTTGACTCTGGGAAAACATTGGTATTGAGAGATATCAGCCGACGTGAACGCAACTAACATCATGAGCAGTGTGCTAATGATGTTAGTGTGTGTTAGTGATGATGGTGTAGCCAGATTTAATCACAATTTAGCTAGTCGTCTTCTATGCTTCCTTACTTTCTCGGTTGCTAATGTTTTATACAGATTAAACATGTATGCTGAGGGACGTGTCCATTGAGCGAGAGAGAGAGAGTGGGGCAAGGAGAGGGGGTTGAAGGTACAGGCTTACTTCTATTGTGTTTGGTATGGTGTTGCACGCATAGCTCTACAATGACGAGTTACGAGAGCTATGAAATTATGATTTATTTGATTTATTTATTTTTGGACAGCGTACCATACCGGCAGTTAAGGCGGGCGACGTCTGTTGCTTAGGGGGGCGCCTGAAACGCTGTGGGAAGGAGTGTGTTGCAACTCTGTCTTCTCACACCGCGACACAAGTTAATTGATATTAGTGTCATGGTTTCGGTTTCCATATACATATTGCTACAGCCCCAACATTTACCCACATGCAGAGCATACTCATTCAAGGGAGTGAGCTACCCTCTCATACAACAAGAAAAATAACCCAACCACACACACACACACACACACAGATGCCACAGAGTCACAGTGACACAGTCTCACATGGAGATGGTGATGATGACAGTGGTGAAGTAATACGCACGATGACCAAGCTGTTCCTGTGCTTAGGCTTCTACCAGTCATAGCGTACCACTGAGTAAAGTCTGGGCAAAGGACTACTCCCCTCCCCTCTCACATCCTGTCACAGAGGATACAAGAAAAGGTGATCGAGTGTGAATGAGAGGATAAGAGAAGGAAAGATAGAGAGCTGTGCAACAGAAGACGCAGAGACAGCCAGAGGTAGAGGTCTCCTGCTCAAAAGAGGAGAACGAGCAAGAGGGTGAAGAAGAAGTGAAGAGACTGGAGAGAAGAGGATGCAGAAGAGAAGAGAAGAGAAGAGAAGAGAAGAGAAGAGAAGAGAAGAGAAGAGAAGAGAAGAGAAGAGAAGAGAAGAGAAGAGAAGAGAAGAGAAGAGAGATGGTGCAGTGGAGACTCGAGAGGAGAAGAGACAACAGGAGGAGATAAGACAAATATGGCAGATTGCGAGGAGAGGAGGGGAGATGAGAAGAGGAGGAAGGAGGGGGAGGAGGAGTAGAAGGAGGAGGAGAGAAAAAGAGGAGGAGGCTGGAAAAGGAGAGAAATGAAGTGTGTGGGAGGCAGTGAAGGGAGGAATGTGAGCGCGTCCTCTGTGACTCGCCTGTCAGCAGTTCCGACAGCGACGTCCAGGGAGCAGCTGTGTGTGTGTGTGTGTGTGTGTGTGTGTGTGTGTGTCCGTCCGTCCATCCACCACAGTAACCATACACACCCAGCCTGACCTCGACTTAAATGACTAACTACGCCAACACATCCAACACACTAAACATCTACACAGAGGAAACACAGCCAACACGAACGATACAATCAGTGTGCAGGCCGGCTCTCCAGAGATATTCAAAGTAGGTGGTGCAGTGACTGACTAGTGATAACTTACAGTTTGTGGTAAATCCTGCACTAGAGGAGCCCTATGGCTTCCGTCTCTTACTAAAACAAAGCGCGACAGGGCACTTCCTATTTAGATACCAAATCCTTTGAATATCCTCCACCTCCACCCTAGACCATAGAAAGCACAGTCACAACTCTGAGTTACTCAACTACACCATCCCACCACATACAGTGAGGAGCACATGTATTTGATACCATGCTAAAACAGGAATATAAAATCATCATTTGACAATTGATCTTAATGCCTTAATTTAAAAAATGAGTAAAAATCAAACCGCCAAGGACACCAATTTTCTTTGTGATTGAAGAATGTATCGTAAATAGATAAATGTTTTCCTTAAATGCTAGGGGAAGGAAGTATTTGACCCCCTATGTAACCCTATGGGAATTTAACACATAGGGTTAACATAGGGGCAGGCAGATTTTTATTTTTAAAGACCAGCTATTTCATGGATCTAGGATATTATGCATCCCGATAAATTTCCCTTGGCCTTTGGAATTAAAATAGCCCCACATCATCACATACCCTTGACCATAGCTAGAGATTGGCATGGTGCTTTTTCCAGTAGGCCTATTAGCCTGTTTGATTTGCATTGAGCTCAATGAGCATCAAACAGGCTAATAGGCCTACTGCAAAAAGCACCATGCCAATCTCTCGCTATGGTGAAAGGTATGTAATGACGTGGGGCTATTTTAATTCCAACGGCCAAGGGAACTTTATCAGGATGCATAATAACCTGAATCCATGAAATAGCTGGCCTTAAAAAATAAAAATCTGCCTGCCCCAATGTTAACCCTATGTGTTAAATTCCCATAGGGTTACATTGGGGGTCAAATACTTCCTTCCCCCTAGCATTTAGGAAGAACATTTATTTATTTACGAAACATTCTTCATTCACAAAGAAAATTGGGGTAGTTAGCGGTTTTATTTTTACTCAATTTTTGAATTAAGACATTAAGATCAATTGTCAAATGATGATTTTATATTCCTCTTTTTAGTCAACTTTAGCATGGTATCAAATACATGTTCTCCTCACTGTATGTAGCGGAGACACGGCACACAATCCGCACCAGTGACACTGCAGAAGTTGCAGAAGCTGCAAAAGCCGCACACAGCCCACAAGCAGCCCACCGTCACCAGCAGCATGTCTTCCAGCTCAAACACCAGGGACCGCAGGCCTGCCAAGACAGAGCTCAGGTGAGGCGATTTTCACTCCCAGCTAGCAAACTCCACTTGCTGGAAGTGTACATGTGAGTTCTCACGCTAAGGCTAAGCTCAGACAACTCTGCCAAATAAAACCTCTCTTAGGCATTAACCAATCACAAAATAATAATAATTAAAAATAAAAAAAAGTCAGTTTAATTCCCCCCAAAGGCTTAGAGTTTAATTAAACTAAAGGTCTTAGGTCTTGAGCACTAAAGAAATTAGTTCTCAAGGAGCATGCATAACAACTAACTGCCCAACAGAGAAAGAGAAACAGAATTGAGGTCTTTTCAGTACAAAGGCAAAAGTGAATGCCGACACTAAGAACTACATTCAGCTGCTCCCCCAACAGAGAACGATCAACAAGTAAGAGTCACAGTAAACATCATGTCACTTGTTGATTCCTTTAAAAATTGGGCAGAAACAAGAGACTACTAGTACAACTGTGTGTGTGTGTGTGTGTGTGGTGTGTGTGGATAGGCAATACCTCATTACATAACCATGCACAAAGGTATGGGATCTTTTGTCATGTCGTTTACTTTCTAAATAAAAAGTATGTACAGATACGCACACGTACGGTTTCTTTCACTCTTTCACTCACGCTTTCTCTTAGTCAGACTCAAACTCAAACTCAAAAGTTTACTGCAGCAGTTGGCAGTTGGTAACTCCCTCCAGCCTCACTTAAGAGATCGATTCAGTCCCCGACACAGCATGCTTTGCGTGACACATATATGGATGGGAACGAGTGGGCTTGTTAAGAACAGATCAGAAATGGACCTGAAGGAGTGGAATGCACACACACACACACCACCACCACCACCACCACCACATTCTAACTGATGGTCAGATGCATACCTGAGATTAGAGGACAAGACAGCAGTGAGACAGAGAGAAACAACAGGGTTGATGGGAAACCTTTAGCATGAAGCATCTGCTGACAGGCCTGTTATCAGCCAATCAGAACAGAGAAAAAACAGCTGTTCCCTGCACACACACACACACACACACACACACACACCCACCCACCCACACCTGGGAAAAGACCACAGATAAGCCTGAGCGTGTGCCCTTTGAGGGGAGGATTCAGACAGACTGACACACATACACACAGTCCAAAGGACCAGACTGTTACTCAACAATATTTGTTGAGGAAAAGCATCCAAAATCATTAAATCGTCACTGAATAATTATGTCTAATAAGAGCCTGTGCTGTCAACAGTCCTGTAGGTTCATCACCGCTTTTACCCTTATTCATAGTTAGTTACACACACACACACGGTCTGGAAAAAATGTGTGTTGGATACCCTGCAGGTAGGTTCTAAGAGAGAGAGAGAGAGAGAGAGAGAGAAAGAAAGAAAGAGAGAGAGAGAAAGAGAGACAGACAGAGCAAGAGCGAGAATGTTCTGAGGGGGTTATGTAACCTCAAGTAAACAGACCTGTCACTCCTCACACACCTTAAAATCACATATTCACACACACATACGCATATGCACACCCACACGCACATTAAGACAGCAGATGCTTCTCTCCCGTTCTCTCTCTCCATAGCATTCCAGAATAGGAGATTAATCTTTTCATCCTGGAACATGTACTCCTGTCCAAACCCATCCTGCCCTCAACTAAATATACTGCTGGCATAGAGCAAACACACACACACACACACTCACACACACATTCATAATCTGGTCCCAGACTGAATTATCTTCCATCTATAATATTTTATTAGATCTGCCCTATTTAAAGCGCTCTAAGCAATGTTGGGTACCGTCACTTGTATTGACATTCAAAACAAACAAAACAGAGAACTAGCTTGCTACTCCCTCCCTTTCCCTAGAAATTCTCCTAAACGCCCATCTCGTCGGTGATGGGCTGGAACAGTTTATGTCTTTATGGTCCAGGTTGGACCAGGCTGTTTTTGTTGCCGTTTTTGGATCCCTGGCTGTCCACAGAACCCATGTTTTTTTTGGTTTTTTTACAGCGTATTCAGGGCACAGGCAGCGAGTGGATGGTTCGGTGATGTTTGCTGTATGTGACAAAAAATGTTTTAGCTTGGAATCATTTATGTGGATGTAAGTTTTTCTTAAAAAAAATAAAAAAAATAAAAAAATGAATTATTATATTTATAATGAATAGCCTGTATACAGAACGACATGTGGCTGAACGAGGCAGTTATAAAAAGTATAAACAAGTTATAGGAGTAAACAAATGACTGAATTACAGCATTAGTCTCACTATTAAACACAGCCACCCCTAAAAGTACTTTCGTCTGAAACAAACTTTGATCATCAGAGGTGTGAATACTACAAATCAATGCAAGCACTACATGTATGCCCATAACTGCATGCTCTACAAGACTTGCACAGCCATACTGATGGTATAGTGCTCCACTATAATGTGAAAGCCTTGAAGCAAAATAAAGTCAATTACCTCACTGCCTTGGGCAGTACAAGGGGCATCATAAACCATTTCTGCAAGTGATACTGGTGAAATGCAGCTGTTTTTTCAAAGAAGCAGTAGTGGGTGAGAAAAAGACAGAGAAGGAAATGGAGAAGGCAAGAGACAGCTTACAAGAGAATGTGAGGGCAAGGAAGGAGAGACAGACAGACTGTGGAGAGGGAGAACTGTGTGTGCATTTATGTGAGTTTGTGCGTTTGTTAGAGAGAGACTGACTGAGCGAGGATGAGATAGCATATGGTATATGATGAAGTGTGAGAGAATGAGGCTACATGTGTGTACGTGTGTGTGTGTGTGTGTGTGTGTGTGTGTGTGTGTGACCAAGACCAAGAAAAAAATACGATAATGAGAGAGAGAGACAGAGAGAGAGAGAGAGAGAGAGAGAGTGTGGAGAAGGTGTATGCACCAGAGAGAGCAAGAATAAGGAAGCCTTAAGCAGAACCCAGCTAAAGGCGAATCTGCTTTTTAACCTTGATATTTTCAAGGCTGCACCACTTCTTTTTAAAGCAAAAGGGGAACTTGGATGCTAACCCAGTTCTAGACAAGGAAGGAAGACCCTAGTCCCAAACTATACATCTCTATTTAAATACTAGCAGGTTTAGGCCATCATTTCATGGTACCTGTGAACGACATAGGTGGACTATGAGACAACACTAATTAAGATACGCTAGCAAGTTAAATCTATTTCGCGCTCGTATTCGTCTGTCTGTACACACTTATCTGAAAGCAAGTACAAACAATAGACTATAAATACCCTGTGTGTGTGCGTGTGTGTTTTACCAGCAAGTTTACCAGTAGAGGACACTGGCTGTAGTTGTTGACTATATGACTCCTCGCTGATGTCACTTTGCCTCATGGACAGAGCGGACCAGTCTGGCACAAAGTGGGCTCTGTGTCCGGCTGTCAAAGTGGCAATCACACTGTCCACACACACACACACACACACACACACACACACACACACACACACACACACACACACACACACACACACACACACACACACACACACACACACACACACACACACACACACACACACACACACACACACACACACACACACACACACACACACACACACACACACACACACACACACACACACACACACACACACACACACACACACACACACACACACACACACACACACACACGTTGTCTTACAGCTGATGCAGACCCTGGAAGGCTGACCCAGTTCTGAGGGAAGTTTTGGGCTGCTCTGACGTCTCAGCTGACAGGTCATAACCCCTCCCTGTGGCAGGGTCTGACCGACGGCTTGAAAGGAGCCGGAATGCTTTGGGTTTCACTCCCCTGTCATTACAAATAAAAGACCCCACACATCAGCAGCCCTTCCCCACCCTCTGTGCATTCACATGCAGACAATACCACTCCGGCATCTCACATGACAGTTCTGCTATGGTAATATGAGACTGCAGGCCTCCGAGGAGGACCGACACATTCTTCCTCGGATGCACAGGAAACCATGCTACCCTGTCATACACACACACACACACACACACACACACACACACACACACACAACTATCACCTCTCAAATGTTCCCAGGCACATATGGATTTATGAAGTGTTGCTCTCACACAAATATGCACATACACATGCACGGAAATGGCCCAATACTTTTGTGCCGTTTTACAAACACATACGCCATCTCTCTCACACACTCACACATCCCTGAGCTTTGTAGCTGTGCAGAGACGTGCGGTAGTGGCAATCTTCAAAAGCCAAAGTGTCTGGGACCAGGGGGTCAGGGCTCAGCAGCACTGTATGTCTAAGACCACATGTGGGAAAAGACTGCGCTTTCATCTCACGTAACAACTGAGCGTGCGTGCGTGTGTGTGCGTTTGTTAGAGAGAGACTGGCTGAGCGAGGACGAGATAGCATATGGCATATGATGGTGTGTGAGAGAATGAGGTTACATGGTATGTGTGTACGTGTGTGTGTGTGTGTGACCGAGACCTAGAAAAAATATGCTAATCACGACACATGTGTAACAACATGTCCGACACAAAGACTGAGCAAGTTTGCACATTTACCTTCACTGATATTCACTAGAATGCGCATCTATCTGTGTGTGTGTGTGTGTGTGTGTGTGTGTGTGTAGTACAGCAGCATATTGAGCTCTGAGCCGCACTTCTCAAATGCACGGTATTTCCTGTGTGTGTGAGTCCAGAGGGGAGAAAGGGGGGGAGGAGAGATCGAGAGAGAGAGAGAGAAAGAGAGTGTGGCGTGCAGCGAGAGAAAAACAGAGGGAGGAGAGGGAGAGGGAAAAAGAGAGCAAGAGAGAAAGAGAGAGGAGGGAGAGAAAAAACATACCACACAGTTGTTTTGAAAAGGCCCCAGTCCTGTTTCAGCCTGTTCTGTGAATGTGTGCATACTGAGGGTCCAACCAACCAGCCATTTCAGTCTATCTATCTGTGTGTGTGTGTGTGTGTGTGTGTGTGGAATATCAGCCCTGGCATTCCACCAGCCAACAGCTTGTCTGATCAGGACAGACCTTATGGGAGAGGCCACCACATAACTTTCTCTGCAGGCACACATTCACTTACCAGGAACAGCTTTGGACGGCCTACAGATTTTCTCTCACACACACACACACACACACACACACACACACACACACACACACACACACACACACACACACACACACACACACACACACACACACACACACACACACACACACACACACACACACACACACACACACACACACACACACACACACACACACACACACACACACACACACACACACACACACACACACACACACACACACACACACACACACACACACACACACACACACACACACACACACACACACACACACACACACACACAGCACTCTGCTGTCTATGTAAAGAAAAATATTGTATTGACTTAACCACAAAAGGCATCTACGGGGAGAGTACAAAACTGTAAAACTACACATGAGGGCATGATTTTTTTTAAATGGTCCTGAAGCATGCATGCACGCGCACACACACACACACACACACACACACACCTTCCGTTAAGCTCCCAACGTTTTCCAGTCAAACCAGCGGGCGGCTCGCCTAGACTGGAGTCAGCAGTCATCACAGGTGAAGCGTAACAATGCCATACTAGTCCAATAGATAAAGGCTGCATGCAGCCACACTATTACTCTCCTGAGGGCCCTTAAATAAAATGATCTGTCCCACCATGGGCTGCTACAGTCAGCGCCTATGAGTGTGTGTGTGTGTGTGTGTGTGTGTGTGTGTGTGTGTGTGTGATTGTGTGTTTGTGTGTGTTTGCATGAAAGCATAGGTATGCATGTGTGTGTAATCGTCTGTATGTTTACGTAGCTTGGCCATCTGTATACAAAAGTGCTTGGCTCTGGCCAAAGGGCTGCCAGTTGATATAACCCTGTTATGCAATCCTGGCAACCTATTAGTGTGTAAGTAATTGTGTGTGTGCGCTAAAGGTAGAAGCATTGGTGTGAGCATGTGTGAAGCTATCAGCTTTCTATCGCTTGCTGAGACAAGAGTCTCGTGTCAGTAAAACAGTAGCCACTGCACTAAACGACATAAAGCATATCTTATAACTAACTCCACTGACCCACATCCCAACAGAAACCCAACACACACAGGCATGAGGTACACTGTCCGGGAAAACCCAAATTGCCATTTATAATAATATCTAGGTCACTTTCTGAGCAGTATAGAAACTAGGCTTTACATAAAATGTAGGCCATAAAGAATGTTTCTGAGAGAAAAAAAAACCTGGATTCTCTGACTAGTCACTTAGAATATCATCAACATGAAAAGTGTCTATGTTTAACCACTCAGATCATACAGGTTTACATCTTTTCCGCTGGACTTCTATATTTTCGCAGCCACAGCCGAGCCCACAGGAGCTGTACGCGGGCTGATTCTGTGTGGGTCCCTGCCTCCCTCGCTGAAGCTCTGGAGCTCCTACCCAGCACTGCTCCTGCTGCTCCACCACAGCACGTGGAAAATGGAAAGAATGAGCCTGACCCATGATAGCTGCCTTTAAAAAAAAAAAAAAAAATCTCCAACTGTCCTCTTACACCCCCAACACACACACACACACACACACACACACACACACACACACACACACACACACACACACACACACACACACACACACACAGACAGACAGACAGACAGTGATCTGTGCAGCAGCAGTACCGGATGTTATGCAAGACGTGACAAAGCGGGCCTTTTCCTGACAAATTTCACTACTTTTAGGAGTAGTATTTTTGTGGGCCACCGCTGCGGATGGTGGCGTATCGTGCATCGGTGGGCGTTACGTCGGAAACTGGTCGTTTGTCACTCCAACACTCCAAGCTGGGAGAACACGCCTATGGCTCATGTGCCTGATTGGAAGGGAGAGGACAGAGAGTTCTGTTCCACTGCTCTCCTGCATCAAAACTTTTAGAGAACCTGAAACTAACCTACTTACTTCTACTCTGACTACTGCTTCTTTGAAAGTGAGCGTGTGTGAGTGTGTGTGTATTCACTTAGCCTAGGTGAGGCCTTCTTTTGTGTCTGTGTGTGTGAGTGTATTCACTTAGCTTCCTCTCACATACATTCAACTGGGTAACAGGAAGCACTGACTGAAACACACACACACACACACACACACACACTAGAGTTGCACTTGGGTTGTAAATAAAGCCGGGAGGTCCGGCGGACGCCAGAGGGGAATGACTGGACCACTTTCTCTGCTCTTCCAGGAACTTCCCGAGCATTATCCTGGATCCCTAGAAAGAGCTGGGAAGGTTGGAGGTTCCACGCGACAGCGGAAGCCAGATCACAGTGAAGAGTCTGATCTGCTCCCATGGACACTGCATCAGGGGAGTTGTTGCTTGGGGCATCCACTGATAAGGATGAGGGGCGGAATGCCTATTAAAGCATATTGTCAGATATTTGTCCCTCCATCAGACCCCCCCCCACACACACACACACCCTTCTGTAATTTACAACAGCATAATGTCAGGCTAGCTCTACTCAGCAGGCCACATGTCTCCAAAAGCTACAGCGTAGAATGGAGGTCAGGGGGAGGTGTAACGAGGTCCCTAATTGTTACTCTTCCTACAGTCTGTCCCACTGCTCCATCTCATATGTACACAATGACACTTGGTGGGACCTCACTACTGTCCTGACTAAGCGGAAGAGCCTGGCCTACGTGATTTTGGCTGTAGTAAAAGGCATGCTGGACTGAACGTCGATAGGCAAGAGGCATAACCTGCATCCAGGGAGTCAAGGAGACTCGCATAAGAAGGTGAGATGTTCTTTTCCATACAGAGAGCATCTGGGACGGATCAGTCGACTCTCGCATGATTCTGCTGTCAAAATGAAAAAGTGAGCCAGCTATTTTTCCATGCTGCCCATATAAAGAGGCTAAAGCTGCCGTTATTTACACAGAGGAGCCAATCTCTGGTGTCTTGCCCCCTTCACCAGTATTTTGCCACAAATGACCCTTACACCAAGATGTGGGCTTAGTCTGAAAGACAACACAAGACATGAGCTAGAAACTCAGCCATAGCTGAGCGTAACAGGCTTTTCTCCCTTTGCTCACTTCAGTCACATGATAAAAACACTTCACTTCATCAGTTGAATTCGAGGACTGTGAACCTACAGAGGTCCTGTCCTTTAATGTGGAAGGATTAAGAGGCTGTCCGCTTCTTTTGGCTAGCTCACAGTCCTGTCAGACACTTGAAATACCATATCATCCTTACTCTTTTGAAATAGGCTACATGCTGATAAGCTCCTTTTGCTCTCTCCCTTTCCTTCTGACGGGAATGTTGTCAGTTCAGATGTTGCGAAGAAAATGTCTTGCAAAACACTGACTAGTCTCCCTCTTTGTCACACTCACACACTCAAGGTTATAAATCAAGCACGACAAAGCAATATAATATATAATATCATGTAATCATATTGAATGAATGAATTACTATTACATAATATGAACTATTAACATTGTGTCTAAGAACAGAAATTTCAGACAGGGAGAGAAGACTTCCTTGGCATGCTGTTACTTCACTGTCGTTCCCTAAGCACAGGCACACTAGGGTCAACTCTTCTGTTATTATGTGTGGATCAGAGGCCAAAAAAAAAAGCAACCAACTGTTATTCAACAACTGTTAATCCCACACCGAATGGCCATGAACAGAAGGAAGGGAGCTCCTCAGATGCGTCCGGATCATCCTGTGCAAACAGGTGTACTTGGCACAGCACCAAGGTCTGGCTGGGTGGCCAAAGTTGTAGGCAAGCCGTTGGGGGCGGTGAGATGGGGTGGAGTGGGGTGGGGTGATGTGGGGTGCGGTGGAGTGGGGTGGGGTGCAGGGTGATGTGGTGTGGTGTGAACTGTGGCGGTGACTCAGAGAGCCAGCGGAACTCACTGTGGCTCTTTGTTGGTGGCTTTATGACTCATCTTTCTTTATTAAAAGTTTGACACCAAGAACCCTGCCACTGTCGGGACAGCAGAGAGACCACAGTGAAAACGCCTGACGCACCAGAGTGTGCATGCACAAGCACACACACACACACACACACACTCAACAACAATACCGAACATTTGAACTTCCTTGGACTTCTCAAAGGTTTCACTCGGGCTTGCACAAAAAAAAAGCGATTCTTGGAAAAAAAATAATTGAGCTAAGTATGACCATGTTCCCTTTGCTTGCCATTATTTGGTGCAACTCCGTGTGAAATACGTTACTTGTCATAAAGCTGTAACAGATGGCTTGGGACTAGTCTGTAAACACGCTAGTCCAGAATTGTATCATACATTCAAAGCTCCATCGCCAATAGAAATTGTATTGCATGTTAAGATCAATAGTTACCTTGTAGACGTCTCCATATGTCCCACTGCCGACGCGTTGAATCAGTTCAAAGTCGTGCTGTGGGTTTCGGCGTTGTATCTCGCCACTTGGTCGGGGATAGATGTCCATTGTGGCTTCCTTGCTAGTTGTTAGCTATCGGTTTCTTGTTGCTGTTTCTTGTTTACATTTACAAGAGGTTCCTGGCACCAAACGAAGTATTCCACAAAGAAAAATAATGTCTAAAGATTAGTGGTCCTTGGTGGTCTAACTACACATCGCCACTCCAACTTCCAAGTAGGGATTTTGGTCCATTTCCTGGTCGCAAAAACATAAAACATAAAATGAATGCAACATCAACTGGATATAAATCACAATTACAGACTTGAACAGGTGTTTAATATCGTAAGGAACAGGTCAATAAGTGCAACATTCCTTATTTCCATCAGCAAGAATGAGGTTGCTTGTTTAATTTGGATGGCGAACTCTTCTATAACGTTAACGGCTCCGTGTTTCACTGACAAAAAAACACATTTTTATCTAACATTGCATTGTATAGAACTTGCAGACACTTTACATTTCATCCATCGAATACAGGTTGAGCAGAAAGCATACGTTAATATTTCGCTGGAATAGTTGACGGATAACGACATTTAAGTTAACATTAATGTTAAACGATCAAAGAAAGCTTCCTAAGAAGTACCTCACCTGGCAAGTATCGTCAGTGGCCCCTCAAATGAGCTGCATAACTTTTTTATTTGGTAGTCCAAATCATTACGTAAATATATAACCAACGTTGATAAATACAGATTGTTAAAAGCAGACAACTGGTAAACTAGCTAGCATGGGTAATGCTAGCTATAAGTTGACGTTAACGTGAACGTTACATGATTAAATACAGTGACCTAGCCAGAATTAGCACATCAATATCAACGTTAGATGGTTCTGCTAACGTTACAAAGCGTTGACGTTAAGTTAACGTTAGCTCGTTGGTAAACACTAGTTCCCCACTCTTTATCACATGTTATATAATTTATTATTTGGAGCAACAAGTGACGACTAACGACAATTTGATTAAGTTCAACGACAATGAAGTAAAGAAACTTCTATAATGTGCCTGGAAACGCACAGCAAGGAAAGCGACACAGAGATGGCCACTTAGCTAACTCTCTCCCTGCATCCTCATAAGGTTAACCCATAGATATATATCCCTGTGGGTAGCACTATTCCCTGGCTTGCTGTGACTGCATTCTGCTAGCCAGCTAGCTAGCAGAAAACTCAACAGCTTTGAAGTTAACTGCCAGCCAAGCTAATATTATGAATGTTTGCGAACTCACCTTTTCAGTTGTTAAAATCAATTACACACCAAAATATTTACTTCTATTCTTCCTTTAAAAGTTTTGCGTCGAAATTCACATCCGAACGGCTGTCTCGCAGAGTTTGACGGAGGCTTGAACTTCTCTTCCACAGACAACTCAAATGCTACTGAACGAGGCTGGCTAGCCTACAGTCAGCTACCTGGCTACTCTCCACTCCCCGCCTCAAGACGTAGGCTAGGCTATGTCACTTCCTCCTGTGCAGAGCAAATAGTTGTCTACCTAACCTTTGACAGAGAACAGTGTAGCCTTTACTGATCAAATGAATTAACAGTCGCTTAAACAAGCTAATCCTAAACTTTTGTCATGTGCACAAACAATGTAACAACATTGTTGCAACATTGTTGCACAACATGTTTCCCTCTGTGAATTGCTATCAATTCCCCCCTCCAAAATTACAAAATAGCAATCTGGGTTTTGAAATTGCCACTGTTCTATTGTAATTATTATTAAGAAATGTAGTGTTCACACACACAAAAACAAAATAATATTTGAAGCTTTTGTAAATGCCTCCATCTAGCGGTTGTAGACTATCACAGCTGCGTACCGCCCACAGGCTCTCATATTGAAAGCTCTTTAGGCGCATTATTAACATGACTTGAAATGTTGTAGGCTGCAACATTTACTTTCATCGTGATCGTGTCCACACGAATGCAAAAAAAAAAAGTTAATTCAAGTCTTCCAACGTAGATTGGACGATAGCTGATGTGTTTCAGTATAGCATCAGCACAAATCCAAAGAAGTCTTACACCACCCTCTAGAGGTTATTTAATTGTTTGCACTTTCTCGTCACCCGAGAAATAGCCTCATCGTCCTTCTGTGGATGAGAACGAGCATCTTCGGTTGTGATCTGGGAGAGTAGGCTAGTTGCCTCATGATTGGTGATTAGGTTCTAGGCTACCACTGATACATCCTTGAACAGAGGAACAGAGATCGACATACAGCAGCACAATGGCCAGAAATCGTAAAGACAGAGATAGCTGGGGTAAGTGCTCGTTTTGTGATGTAGCCAGTCTTTTTTTCGTTAGGGGGAGACGCACCTAAGTGATGTAGCCTATGCCCGCAGTTCTACATTCTCTATCGTATATGACTAGATCAGACCAAGTCGCGTCTTTCTGATGGCCCTGAAATTATTTCATTTGAACGTGGTGTCGATAGGATAGGCTATAGGCTATATGTCGTCTTCTATCCATCAGCAATTTATAAGAGGGGGTTCCTCGCCCTTATTTTCAGCCACCGCAACGGCCTAAACTAGCTTCGCACCGTCACTGTTGCGATAAACACTCTCCGAAAGACATACACCCAACAC
Organism: Sardina pilchardus; assembly: GCF_963854185.1. Lineage (NCBI taxonomy): Eukaryota > Metazoa > Chordata > Actinopteri > Clupeiformes > Clupeidae > Sardina > Sardina pilchardus. The sequence continues at coordinate 6,227,527 of NC_085013.1, forward strand.
ACGCAGTCTAAGCTCGGTGCAGGCCAGAGTCAGGGCTTGTTTTGTTCTTTTGGTGGTTGGGACTTTATTGTGATAAATTCAAAGCCGTGGTCCATGTATGTGGCCTATACAAATGGTCATCGTATGGTGTTTATGTATAGCACTGACTTAGCGTCAGATGCGAATAGGCTATTTCAGGGGCTTCCTTTAAACATTTTATTGAACCAATAACACGAGTGCAGCCTGTCATTTGTGACAGTATTTTACATCGATGCCACAAAATCAGTGTGCGTAAAATGTCTCTTGACAACAGAGGCTATGACAGTTTCAGATCATAGGCTATATGTCACAAAATATGAAAATAAATGTTCGACGGAGACAATGTACCTGAACTATTCAAATAACCAGAGGCACACAGTTTGGGGGTCTGTATCATTAAAGAAGCGAAAGCAGATCTGACCCACATAGCAGCTGTGGAGTAGGCTAGGTCGGGGCTGCGTCTGAACCTGAGATGGTGATCATTAAAGGGTGTGTGTGCGTGTGTGTGTGCGTGTGTGTGTGTGTGCGCGCGCGCGCGCGCGTGTGTGTGTGTGTGTGTGTAGCAAGCCTTTGGGTTATGGTAGATATGCTCCAACCAACGTGTGATGCGCTCTATTCAAAGAAGCACAGAGGGTTTTGAGCGTGAATAATTTACTGCGCTCTGTGCTGCATTAACCTCATCGCTACTGTTTCTTTTTTGTTTTTATTAGTGTGTGTGTGTGTGTGTGTGTGTGTGTGTGTGTGTGTGTGTGTGTGTGTGTGTGTGTGTGTGTGTGTGTGTGTGTGTGTGTGTGTTGGGGGGGGGGGGGGGGGGGTTCTGATGGAGAGACAGCAATCTCACAATATGACAGTGGAATAGGTTAATAAACTGGCAAATTCTGAGAAGTTAAGATGTCCCAGAAGGTTCCTTTTGAGTCAATATGGTTATAGGCCAACTGTTTAGCTTACACCTGATTCAGAGGGTAGAATAAGCAGGAGAAACAACAAAACATAAGTTTACAGTTTTATTGAAGGAAGAGGTTGAACAGCCTAAACCAGTCTGGACGAGGAGGCTAGGCTATTTGTGTTATGTTGTAGGCCCACCCATTCCAACTTGATGATAGATTTGTGAGAGGTGTACCTGAGGAGTGCTACCAGAGTGAATGAGCAAGCAGTGCAGTCCACAGTACAGTCCTCGTGCTCAAATAGATCACTTTTAAATAACAGGAACACATGTAATTATGAAGACTTCCAGCCTCCCTCGATGGATCAAGAGCTGGGACTTTGCAGCTGCACTTGAGCCGAGAATGGACTAAGGTCATGCTACACTCACTGGGAGCATACAAGTCCTCCAACCTCAATGTATAGATAATGGCAGAAGTACTCAAGGTTATCTGGTTGTGGGATATGGACTAGATACAGTATTATTCACCAAGGGATTTTAGGGGTTTAAGAATAAAGGATTGGGTATGTTTTCCAGTGAGAATGCTTCATCATCCCTACTTAAGACATCCTGATGACTCAATACAATTGTAACTTCAATGACAGCAAGCTAGCTCACAGGTCATTATGGAACCAGGAGAAGATCAATTAACATTTACCAATATATGCAATTAGGATTCAGCTAGAATGAATCTCTTCAGGCTAAATGAATCCAGTGCCTTTGAGAATGAGTGATCGACCATTGTTTCATAGCGATTAAGACAGGTAGAGGGCATGGAATGTTTGCCATATTGCTCTTCTGCTTCGGGAGGCCTTGTAGCCTTTGTGATGTTCGCTGCAGTTGCAACAACATTTTGAAATGCTTGCTAGTTTGAACTTTTGTCATTCTGTTGAGTTTCTTATAATTATGATCTGTCATGTGACCGAATACACAAACAAACAGCACATTAAATCAGAATTGCAGAATTATTGTGACATACACAATACAGATAGACACACGTGTGCACTTGCACCTGCATGCACACACACACACACACACACACACACACACACACACACACACACACACACACAGAGTCTCCCACACTCAGTCATGTATTTTATTGGCGGGGCCTAACCTAAACCCATCCCACACAGCCTCATCATGGCCAGCAAACAGTCGGAGAGATACTGTAAGAGAAGCCGCTCTAACTGGAGTGAGTCACTCTAACCGGAAACTAATGCTCCCATCCAGCTAGTAGCATGTTGTCAGGAGCAGAGCAACTGATCAATGTCGCTCTCTAGCATGCTGTTTTTTAAATGCCGGCCGTGTGCTCCTGTCCATCTACAGTATAGCGTGATGTATTGATCTGAAGCAGCCTGTAAATGAGGCATTGACTGTAGAATGCAATGATATGCTAGTTTACATAGTGATGCTCTTAACAGTAGGAGGTCTTGTAAGGTTATTGGGTTATGGATACATTTGATGGTGATAACAGTCAAACGGAAATGAGAAGGGGACAGATATCCCATAGTAGGAGGAGGTCTAATGTTGAAATGAAATAGTTTGAGATGCCTCTCTGTGTGTGTGTGTGTGTGTGTGTGTGTGTATGTGTGTCTAGTGTACATGCACGATAAAATAACAAATTAGTCAATGAAAAAAAAAAAAGAGACATGGTGGGCATTGTCATGTCATTGGTCTGAAGATTTCTTCCTGTTTTTGTTGTGTCTTTTTTTTTTCTCCCAGGCTCGTTCACAGATAAGGGCATATATGATTGGAGCTCAGAGGAGGAGGAGCCAGATGGGAAGGCGCGGCCTGTGCAAGTGCTGGTTGTCAAGGACGACCACTCTTTCGAGCTGGATGAGGTGGCCCTCAGCCGCATCCTGCTGTCGGAGGAAGTGAGGGACCGTGAAGTGGTGGCCATTTCAGTGGCCGGAGCTTTCCGGAAGGGCAAGTCCTTTCTCATGGACTTCATGCTGCGCTACATGTACGACCAGGTGAGTGGAGGGAGAGCAGGTGTCTGAGGAGGCAGGGCAGGAGGGAGTCATCAGCAGAGACAGGAGGGTATTTGTCCAAGCAATGTGTCAATTTAGCTTAAATGATCAGAAATATGGCGTGAAATTAGCTTACAATGTTCACGAATGCTCACATTTGGCTTCGAGTCAGATTCAGCTCCATAATACCTCAAAACCAATTGTTTCCCCTCTTTACTGGTCCTTACAGCTAGAATTTTATACGTTTATATGATTTGTTGTGTTAATTTCTGTCTGCCGTATACTGCAGTATACCTATGGGTATATTGCAGTATATGGGTATATTGTGTCCCTTTGTTAGTCCACGCTGGTTGTATTCAGATGTCTTTCAAGGCTAATTTCTCCGTCCATTAAACTGAACCCCTTGAGGCCCAATCTCTGTTTCTCTTCACCATTTATTCAATTGATTTGTGAAGATGATGACACATGGCTATTTTATATGACAGAAAGCATGGATAAACTTTTCTTGTTGGTTGCTGGATAGTGAATAATGTACAGTATGTGATGTACATTGATACAGAATAGCCATGCCATGGTGTCATGGTGATGCTATAGGCTTGTTAGCTTGATTAGGTTTCTGCTGGTGCCTTGGTTATGTAAGGAAAGTTCCAGGCCACCCAGTCTGATTTCAGAGTGTTTGTATGGATTAAAAGAAATTGACATTATACTTCTAATATGAGTTGTGAATGCATTTTTTTGTGTGGACCTGTGTGTGTGTGTGTGTGTGTGTGTGTGTGTGTGTGTGTGTGTGTGTGTGTTTGTGTAGGCTTCAGAGAGTTGGTTGGGTGATCCGGAGGAGCCTCTTACTGGGTTTTCATGGAGGGGAGGATCTGAGAGGGAGACCACTGGGATCCAGATCTGGAGTGAGGTCTTCCTGGTTGATAAACCAGATGGCACGAAGGTAAAAAGTGTGTGCGCACAAACACACACTCTCTCTCTCTCTCTCTCTCTCTTTCTCTCTCTCTCTCTCTCTCTCTCTAACATACACACACACACACACTCTGTTTGAAACATTCATGCAATCTAGTTCTCTCTTTCACACGCACACCAACCAACATGCGCAAAAGAGATTATTGTAATGCTAATTCAGTTTAATGTAATCTTAGTCTTACAAATCATATTCCCCAAAATCATTATTGCAATACATTTTCTATAATTCATACATGTGTCCTCATCCTGGGTAGAAACAACAGCACAATCAATTACTTGTAGTGAAAGCAATTTTGTGGGCGTATGTTTCTCGCGCTGTGTCCCACCTGCCCTTGCACAGCAGGGGTGAGCGTCTGGGGACTTGTTTTTTTTTTTTTGTTCCTGTCCTCACATGTTCTGGTGTCCTGCTGTCCTGCAGGTGGCCGTGCTGCTTATGGACACCCAGGGGACATTTGACAGCCAGTCCACTCTGAGGGACTCTGCCACAGTGTTTGCCCTCAGCACCATGATCAGTTCCATGCAGGTAGGAGACACTTAGGGGCATTCTGCGCTCTTACTGTCAACCAGAAAGTGAAATTGGAGCTTTCATCAGTGGCAACTAAATATGTGCTTCATATGTTTTCCTGTGTTGTCTGATACTGTATATGTATCTAAACCATGTTCTGTGTCTATGTCACTGCTCCTGTTTAAAAGTTCTGTTTAAAGTACTAATGTTAGTGCTACCCGTGATATTTGTGAGCCAACAATGAGCGTCGGCTATGATGCTTCAATATTTAGAAATCCGTTTTTCTATTTCCGGTGGAAGCTGTGTTGTATTGATTTTTTGTGATGGTTAGCAGTGCCTGATACATCCTAAGTCATGTAAAAGTGTAGACTTAGATATTTTTCTGTCAGTCATACATTATAAAATATCCATATTGAGTGCAGAATTACGAGATATAACGAAAGAAATATAAGTTGGAGAATATTCTAGGCTGCTGTGCTGATATTACTAAGGTATAATGTCAGAGATTTGCCTATAAGGACTTTGATTATGTAAGCAAATGTACAGAAGATGAAAATCAGACAATACAATTTCCAGCACATAGCCTGTATTTAATGTAGAGGTATTGCATTATACTATATGTCTATGCAGATGAGTTTCCAAAAGCATGCTGTATAGTAATTCAAGCACAAACAATATTTAAGATTCTAAACTATTTTAAAGTCCATTTTTCTGCAGTATAGCAATGGCCATAATTGTACTTTTGTATTTCAATTTGCCTAGGTACTATTTTCAAAATTGTACTTCTGCAATGACACTGACCAACCAGTTCTAAACTATGCTTTAGTCCCACTGAACTAAAATTGCATCTGTATTAACACTTGCACACAATCCTGCCTTTAGGTGTACAATATCTCCCAGAACGTCCAGGAGGATGATCTTCAGCATCTACAGGTGGGTGAATGCTGATGGTGCATCATGAGCTCCAAAGTTAAAAATGATCTGTTTGATGGTCTGCTAATATTCTCACAATCTCACACACACACACACACACACACACACTAAAACAGAGGGCTGCTTTTCATAATTTCTGTTTGGTTTGGTCATTGTCTCCACAGCTCTTCACTGAGTATGGTAGACTAGCCATGGAGGAAACATTCCTGAAACCATTCCAGGTGCTCATTCTCCTTTGGGAAATAGCTTCTCTCTGCATATATATTGAATCCATGACTCCTTTTTCTCAAGATCCAAATGATCTAATGTGTTGAATGTTTTTTCAGTCCATGATCTTCCTGGTGCGGGACTGGAGCTTTCCTTACGAGTTCTCGTATGGTCAGGAAGGAGGGATGAAGTTCCTGGAAAAGAGACTGAAGGTCAGAGGTCACCACAGCAGGATTGCTTTGTCACGATTACACAGACCATACAGCCCGCTTTCATAATGGCATATTCAGCAATACCACAAATGCTTCCTAGAGGGCGCTAAACTGGCCATTTCTAATACTTATGTGATGACTATAATGATTTTGTTGTCTTTCATTTAGATCTCAGAGAACCAGCATGAGGAGCTGCAGAATGTGCGGAAACACATCCACTCCTGCTTCACAAACATCTCCTGCTTTCTGATGCCTCACCCAGGCCTCAAGGTGGCCACCAACCCACACTTTGATGGACGACTTCAAGGTGCTTGTCAGACTTTGAAAAACAAATCTCCCCTGTTCGTTTGAATTCAGTTTTACAAAACGTTGACATTTGTGCGCAACAGCTAGTTAGATTACAGATTGCCTATGTTCTCCCCGGCAGAGATTGACCCTGAGTTCACCAACCACCTGCGTGTGCTCGTGCCCTGGCTGCTGAGTCCGCGCAACCTGGACGTCAAGGAGATCAACGGCAGCAACATCACCTGCCGAGGCCTGCTCGAGTACTTCAAGGTGAGCAATGAGATGACCCTCTCTCACTTTGACCCTTGTGACTGAGAATGCAGGGTTCTGGTTTTCATCATGCTCTATTAGGTAACCTCCCCAAATGTATTGGCAGGATCCTTATGACTTAATCCAGAATGCAATATGTGATACGATCTGGGAAAACCCATCACATGGTGCAATTTCACCAACTTATGAATCTGATACCATCCTAGCAACATCCACGATTTTGGGAGGATGGTATCCAGGAGAATGTTGCTAGGATGATATATCTGAATCTTAAGTTGGTCAAATTACACCAGGGAGGGTTGAAACAGCAAAAATCAAGGATTTTTGAGCGCACCATGCGATGGGTTTTCATAGATCGAATCACATACTGTATGCAAGTATTGGTTCCAGAAAAGCAGAAATGCTGTTAACACTGGGGGGAAATTAATAATGAATGAGTTGGTGAAAATTAAATGTTCTCTTTTTTTAGGCATACATAAAAATATACCAAGGGGAAGAACTGCCACACCCCAAGTCCATGCTACAGGTACTTTAACCGGGTCCTATTTCTGTATGCATGTCATATGTTATACTGAGTTTACATCACATGTATTTTCTGTATATTTTTGTGGATGCATTTATTCGAGTGTTTGTTGTTTGTGTGAATAGGTTTCATTTGTAAAGTATTTTTGTCTCCACAGGCTACAGCTGAGGCTAATAACCTGGCAGCTGTTGCAGCAGCCAAAGACCTCTACAGCAAGAAGATGGAGGAGGTGATCTATCCATTCATCATCACTCCCTCCAAACATTTTTTCAACCTTTTAAGTGTGTTGTACAGTAATTTCCTGTGTATTAGCCGCATTATATATAAGCCGCAAGACAGTGTTTTATGCAAGTTTAAAGAAACAAAACCATATTATTATGGTTAACATGTATTAACCTCATATCTGAAGAAATTTGGCAAAATCAATGAATAAGCCGCAGCTAATAGTTGGGAAATTACAGTAATCATCATCAGCTATTTAATACATTAATCCATATTTCCATCTCTATTTCTGTTTTTGCCTACCATAAGTATATACCATGTATATGTCTGCCATATATTTACAGTCTATGTGTCAAACCTTTTTTTCATTTGTCCATCACCATCCATAAGATCGACAGAAATATGAGCATTTCATGAGCAATAGTTCATTGCCTGTGATTGCACCCAAGTTTGTTTATGTGACCTGATTACTTGCTTTTCTAATGCATCAGAGTATGATTTTGTGTGCATCTATGTGCCAATAATACATTCCACTTCTGCCCTCACTGATGCCACTGACTGCCCGCAGGTGAGCGGTGGCGACCGTCCCTTCCTGGCTCCCAGCGAGCTGCAGGCGCGCCACGTGGAGATCCGGCAGGAGGCGCTGGCCGTGTTCCGCGGCGTCAAGAAGATGGGCGGGGAGGAGTTCAGCCGCCGTTACCTGCAGCAGCTGGAGGCGGAGGTGGACGAGCTCTTCGTGCAGTACATCAAGCACAACGACTCCAAGAACATCTTCCACGCCGCGCGCACCCCCGCCACGCTCTTCGTGGTGATCTTCATCATGTACGTGGCGGCGGGCATCACGGGCTTCGTGGGCGTGGACGTGATCGCCAGCGTGTGCAACATGGTGCTGGGCCTGGCGCTCATCACGCTCTGCACCTGGGCGTATATCCGCTACTCGGGCGAGTACCGTGAGCTGGGCGCCGTCATCGACCAGGTGGCCGGCGCACTCTGGGACCAGGTGAGGCTGACGCTGTTTCACAAATGCTCATCAATATGTTCCATACTTTTATATAGAGAGTTGGTGTCAAAGGATGCATATACTGTACATGCATACTGTATATACATATGCAATGCATACTGCATACATTATGGAGTATTATGTTGCATTTCACAATCTTTCACTCTCACACAGATGCACATACTTTTAATCTGGTCTGTCTCTATACTTTGACTTTTATATGCATGCACACACATAGACAAATCTATAATATTGTTTACCTTAATAGCCCCCCCCCCCCCACACACACACACACACACATACACACACACAGGCACACAGGAGAGTAGACCAGTCCGAAATAGTAATCTACTATGTGTTTAGCAATAAAGAAGACACACCCAATAGCCACAGTTGGAATACATGTAACAATAACGTTTGTTTTTCTTTTCCTGTAGGGAAGTACAAATGAGGTGAGTCCACAGGAGCAAATCATCAACTCTGCCCTTCGTAATCCAACATCTGGAGGCATTGGTTGGGTATGCTATTGTATGATACCAACTGGGTTTTGTTTACTGTTGTAGAAGTTAGTTCCTATTTTTTACTACCTCTCATATATACTTGTAAGGAAGACAGATGAGATGCATGGTGACAGTGTAACTAAAGCCCTCTCAAAATACTTAAAATGGTAGCCGAATTAGGCCAATCATAAGTTATTAAGATGAAGCACTGATTCAAGGGGAAAAAAACAGAGTGCAGTGGAAGGCAATGAATAAGATGGAAATAAATACCTTATATTATGAAATTGAATGAAAATAAGCCAATGAGAAATGTCTCCTTTGCAGGCTCTATACAAGCTGTACAACGCAGCAGCCAATCACCGCCACCTTTACAACCACGCCTTCCCTGGCCAAGGCCCGGAACAGCAGGAGGAAGAGAACAGAAGGAGGAACTGAGCGGCAGACCGCAAAGGATCAAAGGTCCTGCCAGGAGCATGGTGGACAGTGGGACAGTGGGAAGTGGGGGGGCGGGAGGGATAGGGTGAAGAGTAGAGTAAAAGAGGGGGAAAGAGAAAGAACTTGGGAGAGAAACAGAAGCAGGGAGTGATCAGAGGCAAGGGTAAGAAACAGAATTTAGGAAGGGGGTTGGAGAGCAAGATCAAGAAAAGATGGAGAGAGAGAGATAAAGAGAGAGAGAGAGGGAGAGGGGACCACACATACCCAATGGGCACTTCTACTCTAGCAGTGTCTGGAGCCGTCCGCTGATGCACTCACATCTTTTAGGCTTAAAAACAAACAAACCTGGGAGTAAACATGATGCCCGTCTGCCTCCGCCAAATCCTCCCCCAACCTCCCACCCTCCCTCCCCTTCCCTTGGCAAATGGCACTCAGGCTTGCATTGAACCTTTACAATCCACAAATCATCATCATCATCATCATCATCATTATTATCACGCAGCTAACACACACCTCTGTTGCTGAAACATCTGTAAATAAGCCATCCACCACCTGGCGGATGGATTGGGGACAGGGGAGGGGTGAGGGGAAGCTGTTGCATTCACACAGGTAGTTGGTTGTAGCTGCACCACTTTCACAGGTCTTCAGGGGCTCTTGGGGTAGTTTTGTTTTTGGAAAGGCCAGCTATGGTTCACCACTGAGAGAAATAGGACTAAAATCCTGGATCCTGTCACATGAGAAATAGCAGTGAGCTCGGGAAAAACAGCGCAAGGTTTGAGCAAAACAGTCAAATGATGCCAAGCTGATGTAATGATGTTACAAGATCAGTAGCACCTGGGACCTTTTTGGCAGAACCTCTGTCTTTCCCCGGAATGTTTGGAGCCCCTGTGGAAATATGGACTCTGGGTCCTCGGTGTACAAAAATATGTTGTTCGATCCAAAACATTTAGCTCTCTTTAAACGGGTTACTATTGTTGTTACTACTACTGCTATTATTACTACATATTTGACCAAGCTGATACTTTGTGTCTGAGATCACTCAAATACGCACCTTTACAGTAAGCATGGTGAAATGTCTCTGTCCATTCTAGATCAACCCGTCCTTGGTGAGGTATACTGTACTTAAAATACTTACTATACTTTTTATTGTGTGAAGACCATAGGGCTTTTTTTTCTCTGTGTTTTGAGTTGATGTAGATAGAACAATTGTGTGCCAAGCTAAACTCAGCCAACACTGCGATGCCATCACAGCCGCTTTTGAATGACAACCTGACCAAGCAAACACACCCACCAAGGGATTCCTACCTGATCTGACTTCGGTTCATTGGCAAACCATCCCTTCCTTTTGTGCTTATCTGTAACACCCTTTAGATACAATTGGTTTCAGGTCAGGATTGGGAGTTAGGTGTAGGATGGTTCCAACCAATTAGTCACATTTATGCACAAATACACACACACACACACACACACACACACACACACACACACACACACACACACACACACACACACACACACACACACACACACACACACACACACACACACACACACACACACACACACACACACACACACACACACACACACACACACACACACACACACACACACACACACACACACACAAATACTCTCAGGTTGAGAGCTCTGTCTGATACTGCATTCTACAAAGTTGTACTTTAGGCTATGACTAGAGTATGTTCAGTGCATTAGACACAGTAGCCTAGCAAGGACTTTTGTACATTCAAGGTTGTGATCACAAAAATACACATTTGCACATATAAACACAAACTGCTGCCATTCCCTTATGTAGAATGTAGTCCGACAAGGAATAGCTGGATTTTTACACAAAAATCAAGGCACACCTTTAGCCATCGGTGTCAAATGTTAACTCATTATGTCATGCCACATTCTGAAATTGATATTAAACCACAGTGCTTAATGTAAAATGTGCTAAAGCACGCCATACACAACGGCAACCAATTTGCTTTACTTTCCTTTGCACTCCTATATAATCAGCATCCTACTGGTCATGTGTTCTCATGTTTGCTTCTCTCTCGTAAAGCTAAAGCGGTCACACAGGTTTGGGACCTTTGTCTGGCCTCACTTAACAAACAAAGTGTCCTTCATTTCTGTACTTTTCCATTTTCTCCTCTTGATCAAGGCTGCCTCACGAGTGTACTTCAAATACCTTATCGAAAATAAAGTCTTCATAACTGGTTTAAAAAGGAAACTTGTCTGTGAGCAGCTGAAACTAGGTTTTACGTAACAGATTTGAGATCACTTGGGAGAGTCACTTGGAATCAACCTTCTCCTAAAAAAAAAATGAAATCTGAAAACCATCAACTGTTTGTTGTTCTTGACCACATGCAGTGGGTTTACCACGTTCTATTTGTTTGCTTGTTTATTTCTGTGTATTGTTTTGTGACTACACCCCACCCCCACAGTGGTAATTGCATGTGGGAACGCTATGGGCCCTGTAACGACCCGCCTCCCTCCCCCCCACCCTGCTCTGCCGACGCTGACCCCTGTGCCCTTGTGGTGTCCAGAATGCTTGTTATGTTTGGCCCAACACCTCCACCCCACCCTCCCTGATTCGGTGGCTTGTTGCCCTTTCTAGATTGTACGGTGTTGATTTGTAACTTTTGAAAATTATTTATTGTTGGACGGGGTGAAGGGTGGGTGGGTGGGTGGGAGGGGGGTTCTAGTGAGATGTTTGGTGTATATATTCTAAAAGTTATTGGAAAGAGATTTTCTGCTTCACATAAATATTGTACATTTAAGTGTTTTGGGTTGGATTGGTTTCTTTTGGTCTGTGATAGCAGCACGTAAAATGGGATTAAGGTCAGTTTCATCAAAGTCAATTTGGAATGGTAGGCCTATATTGACGGTTAAATGAAATATGGTTGCACTGTAACAGATAAGAACTTCATATGTCGTGAATAGAGACTTTATAAGACATTTATAAACCACAAATAGCTTATAAGTATCTGTGAGCTTTTATGCTCTGTATATAAAGGCTTATGTATGAAATCTGAGTGTGTCATTCAGTCTTCATGTGACTTTTTGCCACAAAACCTGCTTGTTTCAGCACTGTCCTCCACGCTCTGGATCATCACAGACCTTTAGACATGGCAGACCATCTTTTTATTAAATGAAAAAAAAAAAAAAAAAGAAACAATTGTCCCGTCTGGAGTTTCAAAACTATATGTTGTGAAATTGTAAAGGGTGCATCACAACAGGAAATTCAACCAAGCAGTTGATCTGAGGATTCTGTTTTGAAATAGAAATATTTGTCAGTTGCATCCTTATAGGGCTTGACTTGACTGAATTATTTATGACATTTGTTTTTGTTTAACTGCTTAGACTATTTGTATTTTTTGTATTTGAAGACATTTAGAGATGAGCAGACTTAGCAGTTGTTATAATCTGAGGTGGAGAAGCTGAAGATGAGCAGGCTGCGAGGTTGACCAGGACCATATGGATGGATGGATGGATGAGCTGAGCAGGTCAAGTCGACCTGGCCTCCCCGTGGAGTGTGAGTTCAGACTGCAGATGGAAGAGAGACAGGCTGTGGTGGAAGGGTAATTTAGTTAGCCTAGAGCCTTTGTTTCAAATGTACCACATTGAAAAAAAAAAACCCATCGGATATACTTGGACATTGGACAAATATGTAAAGACACCCACAATAAAAAGGAAAGTGCAGTAATTTAAACAAGCATGGCACTGTGAGATGCCAGTTGAGTTGAAGTGTTTATTTTCATATTGGCTCCCTCCAACTTGGTCACTATTTTGTAGTACCAACACATGTTTGTGTGAAAGCCTTTGCCTACCTATACAGCTACGGTAGATTCTGCACCAAATTCCTCATCCATGCAAACGGGATAGGATTGTGTAACAAATGTGTCCATTCAACTTCAAATAAATGAATGTGTAAATACACATATCCCAAAAGGATGCATTCACACTCTTGTTTGGAATGGGCTCATAGATTGTATATACCTGTTCTGTTTCAACTCCAGACGAGTTTCCACATGGTCAAAGCAAGCTGCGCACACACAGACACACTCACACTTTTAAAAAATGGAAAGCTGATTAATTACATTTCTTCAGGGAGAATGTGCATTATCATTCAGCAGCTCAAACTTTATTTTAGGTGGGCAATACAGGACCCTCCAGAATTATTGGCACCTTTGGTAAAGTTGACTGAAAACAGGTATGCAAATCTTTTGGTGATTTATTGTAATCTCACAATGAAAACAATGAAGAAAAATCCAACCTTGAAGGGAAACAAATATATTCTAAGAGAATCTCATAAGGAAATATAATTCTTCAATCAATCTAAAAGCTTAAAGACACTTCACCCACAATTATTGGCACCCCTGCTTGTAATACCTCTTTAACCTCTCTATGACAATAAAACAGCTCATAATATTCTCCTATGACACCCCACCCCACAAACCAAGAGATTTAAGACCATTCGTCTTCACAAAATCTCTGCAGATCGTCCATATTCCTGGGCCCACACTCATGCATTCTCCTCTTTGATTCACCACACTGTTTATCTATAGCCTTTAGATTAGAGGACTGAGATGGCATTGGCGAAGCTTGATTTTGTGTTCAGTAAACCATTTTTCGTTTGATCTGGATGTTTGTTTTGGTTCATTGCCCTGATGAATGATTCAATAATGGCCCACTTTTAGTGTCTTGCCAGAGACTGAGATTTCCATTGAAATGTTCAGGGGTTTTTTTGAGGTTCAAAATAACATGCACCTTAATAAGATTCCCAAAGGCTTTGGGAATAATAAAAAAAACAGGCCCACAATATCACAGCTCCTCCACCATAATTCTCACTAGGTACCTAGTTTTTATAGCCATTCCCTGACTTACAAATGTCAACACACTTTCTTTATATTAATTTAGTGTACTCTCTTGTCTTTTCTATGTTGAAGAAAGACTTGACTTGACTTTTCATACATTCGTCGAAAAAGTCCCTAACTACTTCCGAAAGTTCAGAGGCTCTGATTAACTTAAATTAGTTGAATATAAATAGGAAAATGTTTCTGTTTATAAAATGTAAAGTATTTCTACAGGTGGCAATAATAGTGGGCAACATGTTTTGTTAAAAATATTCATTTCTTCATGAGATTTTCCTTTCCTTTTTTTTTTTCATTGTGAGATTACATTACGTCTCCAAAAGATTATTTTTTTTATACCTGTCTTTAATCAACTACCAAAGGTTCCAAAAATTCTGGAGGGTACTGTATAGTCTATGATACTGTTATTGTTATTGTAATTTCCCCTAGGGTCCCCCCCTTAGGGAAGATCAGAGTTAGTGAGATTATCTATCTTTTCCAGTCCCAAGAGTGGGTCCTAAAAACAATTTCATAGTTCAACTTGTGATTCTCACTAGATTTTGATCATTATACTGTATAACAAGTCTTAAAAGAGAAAGGGCTTATTTTTTTTACCAAATGCACCAGTTCATACATTCATTGAGATGTGGTCAAATCCACATGAAGAAGACAGCAAAGGCCCCGGAATGAAAGAAACAATGACCCCCATGATATAAATACATAAGTATATTAGCAAGCTTATAATATATTTTTAATGATACAGAGCATTGAGTGAAAAAAAACAACAACCGTATAATAATCAGGTCTTCAAAGTAAGGCAGAGAAAGAGCCAAGAGTCGCTGTGACCACAAGGCTTTTTGTGAGACTGAACTATTGGCCTTTAAAGTTCACCACCTTTAAAATACATTAAAATAGCGTCTTTAAAATAAGACATATTAACCCAGCTGATTGCTGGGCTTCCCTCAGGGGACAAGCCAAGCACACAGAGCGGATTGTCTCCCAAGAGGACTTACACATTATAAAGGAGAGGAAAGAGTTGTCACTTACACTGAGGATTATGATGAAAATGCCATTATAAAAATACTTTTGAAGTATCAAACCTTTTGAGAGGAAAAACAAAAAAACAAAATAGCAACATACTGTACACACACTCTTTAAAAGGTAAGCTGCCTATATCAGCTTATAAAAACGTTCATTTGCCTCTCTTCCTCTTGCAAATTAGCACGCGCCACACACACAAACGCGCGCGCACACACACACGCACCCACGCACAATCTGTGTAGTGTAGATGGAGTCCTTAGGTCTTAAAAGAGGTCATAAAGCCTGTTATGTTTGTAAACAAGAACAAGTCTCTCTTTCAGATTTAGTCCATTGACTATTCTGGCTGGTGCTTTCAGTTCAGTCGGATTTGGCTTGAGTGGCAAAGGCACTGATGTGTTTGGCATCAAGAACAATGACAACAAAAATGACAACAACTCCCCCCCCCCCCCCCCCCCGAAAAAAAACAACAACAACAACATATCAGCTCTGCCATGACGTCAGTCATTAAAACGTGAGGAGATGGGTTGCTCCGACACTGTTCCGCCCATCACATAGAGCGAGGCAGAACAGGGACGTGCAAGGTGTGACCCAGAGACTCGCCACGGAAATTTAAAAAAGCAAAGCAAACACAAAAAGGTTTTGCAGCCCATGTTGGAACTCCTGGCCATGAACTCAAGAAAGAGAGTCAGGTTACCTCTCTAAGTACTCCCACCATCATCATCATCATCTTCTTCTTCGTCATCATCATCATTCATCATCATCGCAGTCATCAACACCTCCAGTGCTGATTACGACTTCCCTTCCATCCTGTCCCCCGATCAAACACCTCAAGCTGTTCCTACCTTCATTCATCACTCGATCCCCCCCAGTACGAGGCATGGACACACAGTGACGAAAACGCTGGCATCTATCTCCCCCCTGAAAACCCCCTCCGGTGCCTCCCGTGGCCCTGGCACGGTGGCCCTCACATGTTGACGGGGTAGCTGTTGGCGGGCGGAGGCTGCTGGGCGTACCACTGTTGGCGTTGCTGGCGCGCCTCCACCTCGCCCAGCAGCGCCTGGCGGTAGGACTCGTACGACTTGACGATGCGCTCCAGCTCTTTCATGAAGAGCAGCTTCAGCATGCCCTGGTACGTGTCCAAGTCCACCAGCTGGAACAGCTCCCACTTCAGGATGTGGTCGTACCTGCACACACACACACACACAAAACACACACACACACACACACAAAACACACACACACACACACACAGTCAATCTGATGCTACAGCATTATTGTCGAAATATGGTTGCACAAGCAAAGCACACAACAAATAAACAACTAAAGCAGAGATCTCGTGTGGATCTGGAATCTGCTGGAGTGTTGTGGGACTGTGTGTGCTTATCATTTGGGGATTTCTGCTGTGATAGTGGAATGGTGTGTGTGTGTGTTTGTGTGTGTGTGTGTGTGTGTGTGTGTGTGTGTGTGTGTGTACTGACTTTAGCGGGGCTCTGGCGTAGACCTGGAGCCAGTCTGGGATCTCTGCGGTGTGGTAGGGGTTGGCAGGCACCAGGACCGGCTGCACGCGCTCAGTAGGACGTGGCTGGTACGTCACTGGAGGGGGGAGGGGCGGGGGCTGATCATAACGAGGGACACTACAGGAGAGAGAGAGAGAGGGAGAGAGAGAGATGGAGAGACAGACAGAGATGAGGATGGAGAAAGAAAGACAGTGAATGGCGTTATGGGAAATGAGTGAGAAAAGGAGAAAGAAATGGAGAGATGAAAAGTGAAAAAAATACGATGGTCAAAAAATATGTTGCTGATGTAGACAACGAGACAGCAAATGACCAGACACACAAAAATGAAACCAAACTGCACAAGTAAACTGAAACCAGATGTGAAAAGGGAGCGAGATGTTGCAAGAAGCAAGAGCAAAAAAAAGACATTCCAGTAAGCATAATGAGTTCTACAGTCTAAACATCCAATCACAACTACTTCCTCCAGTATGCTCACAACCAATCAACCAGGGCTTTCTTCACAAGTGACACCCAGTGTTGTTGCTGTCTCTTATGAGGTCTTGTTGTTTTTGTTTTTCAAATTTTAATACTTAAAGCCAAAGGGCTCTCAAAAACAACGACCTGAATGGGATGACTTATCATCATCAGAACATCTTGACAAAGAACGGCAGTTGAAAATTAGCCAGCTGGCTAACAATGACACATTCACAGAAATGTTGATTGAAAGGGTGTGCTGAACGAATCACTAAAATGAAATGAAATGAGATCCTCACCTTGGGGCGCACGGGTGGCGATACTGGGCCCGCTTGTTGACGTGGTCCACGTAATAGACGCCGAACTCGGCCGACTCCACCTTCTCCCACCCCGGCGGCAGGCCCTCGCGCTCCAGCGGGTGGCTCCAGTGCGTGGTGTTGGTGTTGTGGTCGATGTAGTAGCGCCGGCCGCGGATGGTCCAGTCCACCGTCCAGCCTGTCGGCAGCGGGAGGTCGTCGCCGGCGCCACCGACGCTAGGGCTGGACAAGTTGCCCAGGGATTTGGCCTGCATGCGTCCGATGCCTTGCGGGACAGAGAGAGGCGGGGGGGGGGGGGGGGGGGGTGAGATGGGGAGGGCATGGGGGCGGAGGTTAATGCTACAGTCACGCTGGACGTGAGTTTACAAAAACACATAATTGTAATGACTGGGTTTACAAAACCTGCTGTGTGCTAGTGTGTGGGAAGCAATGCTAGGGATGATTTAGCTAAACTTGTTGTGATTGCACACAAATAGCAGTGCTAAAAAAAAAGGCTAAAAAAGGCCATTAACAGTGGTGCCAAGATTTTTGTTTTTGTGTGTGTGTGTTTGTACATCAATAGCAGTGCTAAGAAAATGTATTCGCATCTGAAGACAAGGGGAAGAGGGTAAAGGCAAACCCTCCCAGTGAACAGGGAGAAAGAGAAAGAGACTTGTAAGTGAGACCATATGAAGAGGCAAAAGAAGAGAGGAGATGGAGAGAACAGAAGAGAGACAGTTGAGGAGGAAGAGACAAAATGCAGAGAAAGAGAAAATTAGAGAGTTTTGAGCGAGAGTTGTCCCTACCGAGTCCCCAGAGTGAAGCCTGTTCCTCAGAGACTGCTCCAGTTCCTTAGCTCAGGAATGTTCTCATCCCCCTCACACTCACACACACACACACACACACCAAACCGAACAGGCCAGACCAAGACCTCACACACATACAACACACAAACAAGCCATGACCGAAGGCATTCCTCTATAGGGCAAGGCTGTACTCTCAGGTCTGCGGCCTCTAGGACTACTACTCTGTGTGTGTGTGTGTGTGTGTGTGTGTGTGTGTGTGTGTGTGTGTGTGTGTGTGTGTGTGTGTGTGTATTTTGTGGTCAAGCATTTCTTTGCCCTTGCTGACTTCATTCCTAGGGTCAGCAGCAAAACATTCTCATTCAAAACACTACCTGACCTCATCTGAATACTGAATCTGATCTCATCATGTCTCTTTATGTCTGTTTGACGGTGTGTGTGTGTGTGTGTGTGTGTGTGTGTGTGTGTGTGTGTGTGTGCGTATTCCATAGAATTGCAGATACAAATTTCTCTAGAGAAACTAAGTTCTGACACACACACACACACACATCAAATATGATAACAGAGTAGACACGAAAGAACCAAAAGCGGATTTACGGATGTCTGTGTTTGTGTGTGTGTGTGTGTGTGTGTGTGTGTGTGTGTGTGTGTGTGTCAGAAGTTACAGTTGTTCTGAGCAGCTTCTCTAGGAGGATTATCATCTATAATTTTATGGCATACACTACAAACACACAGATCACAAATCAAAATGATGACAGACTAGACATGAAAGAACCCAAAGCGTTTGTGTGGAACACAGAAATAGATGACTGAAGAACCATGGGCAGATATGCTGCAAAACTCACTCTTCCCCTTCTAGAGTAAACGCGGCATTCACACCTAGAACAATAACGATAACTATGACCATAACGACAAAAGCATTCACACTGACCAACAATAAAAGTCTCTCCTCGTATTAATGAATGTGATGGCTAAAATGATATGGGTTCTGATGGGTTGTTAGCTTTTTATCGTTCTCAAAATTGGTCTGACAATTATATTGCTCTTCATGCCGTTAATCGTTATAGATTATGTGCAAACTTAGTCATTCATATTAACAAGAGCGATATTTGCTTATAGTTATCGGTCCTTGTGTGAACGCCTAGTGTAGCCTGCAAGGCTTACAGGCAGGCTACACCAGACACGTAATTGGAACGTTCCATTCATGGAGCGTTTGCTGCAACAATTAGCTTCCACTGTAGTCAATGGAACTGGCTACACCACATGTGATAATGGCGCATATATTTAAAAAAAAACAAAAAAACTGTTTTTACACTGAACAGAACATTTCAATTGTACACCCACTGTAGCCTGGCTGTTAGTTTAGGCACAGTACTAAATTTAACTTCAAAGAGATGCTGACATATGTACACACACACACACACACACACACACACAGCGAGACAGCAAGAGAAGGTGAGCGGGTTGGCAACAGGACAGCTGAGAAATTCTACATGCCAATGACAGACCATCTACCCTGTGCCAGTTGGCCAGCGCCGGGTTGGCATGAGGCAGAGTGCAGGAGAGGGAGTCAGACACTCTTTTGAGGAATGCAACACATACCTAACCACCTTTCCAAAATGACCGCATTTCCCATGCTCACGATCAACAACACACAATTTTGAAATTATTACGCCCATAGGCTACATTATTAAGCGCAGTCTTCATGCTTCGGCCACATTATCATAAATTCAGTTTACGCTTCAACTGCATTATTCGACAATCGACACACATTTTCTGTCCAGGCTACATGTGGTTGCAAAGGGCTGACATGGAACTCTAAGCAGGGTGTTAGGCAGCAACATGTCCTCAAGGGAGAGAACTTGTGTTGTGTGTTCACAGATATCCCCTGAGAATAAAACACACACAACAACGTGAGCTGGCGGATTGCTATTAGCTACCCTCTGCTCTGGAACACACAAACGGTACGCAACGTAGACACTAAATCATCAAGACAACACAATGATCCCCGTTTTTGTCTTCATTACCTCCACCAAGGTCTGTTTGCAAGATAACTAAAAAGTCATGGATGGATTTTGATTACATTTTCAGGAAAGGTCTGAAATGACCCAGGGGAAAAAACATTCAATTTTAGGAGTGATCCGTATCACTGTCTGGATCCAGGAGGCGGTTATGTTTTCGCTTGGCGGAGGTCTGCGTTCTCAGAGCGCTTTTCTAGTTTTTTTTAACTGTGTGTGTTCCTAAACAAACACAGACACAGACACACACGAGCAGGATGTGCTTTCTCCTATACCGGACCAACCATCATGACCTGGGGGCTGGGACATGTGTGTTTTAAAGGGTAGCCGAAGAGCAGTTCCTGAAATATATTTGGAAGTCACCAGTCACCTGCCACAGTGATGTAGGCTTGTAGAACTGTAAACTTCCCAACATTCTACCCAAGATAACTTATCTATGTATTGTATTGCACTCAAGCCACAAAAGCTTTGTTTTTACTAACCACACAGAAAAACCTCGTAAACAAGAATAATCAGTGAAAACAGTTGATACCCGACTGTGCATGAACAAAGTCTGGCAAGCTATTCTAAGACTAAGGTAGAACACATGACAAAGAAATATACACGAAAGTTTAAATGACATCATACCAATATCAAATGATGGGTGTGTGCGCTACTGTGTACTGCATGTCCCGAGGCAATGTTTATATAGGCTTTAGATTATTAGACAAACACACACACACACACACCCCAAGTGAGTATCTGTTTGAGGTTGTGTGTGTGAGAGAGTGTGAGTTTGTGTGTGTGTGTGTGTCTGTATGTGTGTATGTATGTGTGTCAACAGAATGGGACGGCCAATGTGGGAAGAGGAACCGACATTCCAGAGCTGTTTAGACACTCTGCCGTCATCAAACTCGACTGTGTGTGTGTGTGTGTGTGTGTATGTGCGTTAATGTGTGTTTGGGCAGGGAGAGTATGTGAAAGAGAATATGGGTTGTATAAGTAAGCCTGAACAAGCCTGATCAGCCTACCACTTATTGTGCAGCAATGGAAATATTGTTACTGTGTGTGTGTGTGTGTGTGTGTGTGTGTGTGTACATGTATGTGTATGTGTATATACATGCATTATAAATAGCACCAAACTGGGTGGAGAGCAACATGAGAGTAACCCTGCCCTAACCCACTTAGTAATTCACCGCATCCACACACACACACTGTACACACAGTAACAATGATATTTCCATTGCTGCACAATAAGTGGTAGGATGATCATGTTTGTTTTACTTATATATCCCATATTTCACACACTCTTCCTACCCAAACAAACGTAACTCTCTCACACACACACACACACACACACACACACACACACACACACACTTCTTATACGCGTTACGTAATCCAAAGGAAGGAATTTTCAGAGTTAGTAGTGGATATTTTTAGCGAGCGACCAGCCACGGGGCTGTGTGAGTATTTTCCATCAGATAAGTTTGCGCTCTATTGTGATGCTGCCATGAGTGGGCACTGGTCTTCCTGCCCCAGTGGGACACTGGGTGTATGCCTCCATTCTTACAAACAAAGAGCAAAGTACAGCAGCAACCCCTCTGGACTGGACCATTCCTTGCCTGGATAAGCCAATTCCTTTACAGCAACATAGGAGACAAACTGCTGACTTGAGCAGAAGACCGAATAGTTTTACAGGGGGGGGGGGAAGTGAATAAGTGACTACTACTACAGCATACCACTGTAGTATCACTACACTACACTAGTGTCATGGGTCTACAGATACCCGATTAGAATACATACATGAATCATAAAGTTGCAATGAATACATTGCTGCAGTATTGTGAATGGTAGATTGAATAATACATTTGGGAATATTGGGAAAGCTCTAAACTATACCATGCAACTAAATCACTGTTAGGATGACTTGCCCCTGTAGGTCTGATTACAACCTTGCAGTGTGACAGTATTGATCACCGTCATAAGACAATGATGCAACCCTCAGTGGAAGTCAAAGTGGGATACAATATAAAGTAAAGCCTTGAGAGCAAGCTGATGCCAGTTCTATACCTAAGTCCTCCACCCTCCCTCCTTCCCCTTGCCCATCCTTGGCCTCACCTGCAGGCGGTCTGGTCTGAGCGGGTGGAGGAGTGTGTGGGGGCATCCTGGAGAAGGCGTGCTCACTGGCCTGGTGCTCGTAGTAGCGATAATCGTCGTGGAAACGCTCCGGGGGAGGCAGCTGCGGTGGCCGGCGCAGGCCCTGTGGGGCCCGGCGGCCCTCATAGTAACCGGGGGCGATGACAGCAGCTGCCCCAGAGCTCGGGCCGTCGGGGTAGTAGAAGCGACCTCCAACATCGCCCCCGCCATTCTCTGCCTCGCCCGTGGGCCCAGGCGACGGCAAGAAGGATTGTTGCGAGCCGCCGTACTCCTGCAGCTCGCCGGGCCCACGCAGGCCGTACGGTGGCGCCGACACGCGTTGGCTGGCACGCAGCGCTACCTCCTGGGCAGAGCGCTGTGGCTGCGGCCGCAGGAAGCTCTTGGCGCCGCGCGGCGGGCCGGCTTCGGGGCCCGCGGGCCCCACTGATGGATAGCTGGAGGCGGGCATCGGCTCAGGGAGGGCCACCTCACCCCGACGCGGAATAGTAGGTCCATGCCGGATGAAGGATGGCATAAGATCTGCACGGCAGAGGAGGAAAATTAGGAGAGGAGAGGTGAAGAAGAGAATAAACACAACAGGTGAAAAAGTGGAAAGCATTTATTTAGAAAAAATAACAAGTAATATTGTGAAAGGATTTCCACTCACCCGTTTTACCTAATCTGAATTTTTAACTGATCTATGGATTGCCTACATGCCATCTCAAACAGTGACACAAGCTACATTGCAAGGCATTCTTATTATCAGAATAGCCTAAAACCTATGGATACTACTAGTTTACTATTTCGGTGCCTAACACAATTATATTGTTAATGTTATTGGACGGTGATCAAATCTCATACCTGTCACAAATCACGGTTTAAGTTTAAAATTCTGCACCTCTCCCAATTTCAAGGCTAATTTCTTACCATCACATACTTTGAACCCTAAAACTACCCAACAGAGATCTATGAAATAGCATATATATTGTTTGGTATTCAGGCAGATATTGATTTATGATTCCGAAGAATACAAATGCGATGCTAACGTTGCATTACTTTCAACAATGTCTATATCATACAATGAACCACACACACACACACACACACACACAAACACACACACAGCGTGCTTGCGATTAGTAAACAGACACTCACAATACAAATGTATCTCAATGATGGATACGTCCAAACGTTGCGTCCCAAAAGGTTTCACAACAAGTCCGTGACTGAAAACAGTAGTTTCATACAAACTTACTTCTAAGCAGTGGCGAGGTCTCCTTTTTCACATATTTCCCGTGGACTTCGGCTGGTTTCGAGGCTTCGTTTTTACTCTTCTTTCTTGAGAGCATAACTCAAAAATAGGGGACATCAATGTAGCAATAAAATCGTGAATAATCCATTTTGCCAACATTCACGGCGCTGACATTGCCAAAGAAATTAGGAAAGGACTGTCTTTTGAGACAGACTTCATCTCAGCCCTGAGACCTGGTAAGCATCAGTGACTTATCTTACTATCAAGCTGGCAACCAACTGAACTTTCGACTAGAGACTAAACAAAAACGAATCAACCACAGACAAGTCAGGTTGGGAAGCTATCGATAGCTAATTAGCTAAATATGCTAGCTGGCTAGCAAGCAAACTAACTTTTCCAGCTAGCACGCTTGCTAACTAAGTTTGCAATGTCTTTCTAAAGTATACGACCATACGTGCTTCATCAGTAATTTCACACACCGAAAAAACTGAAATGGTCAGTTGTGTGTTCCCCTTCGTTACTGTTCTGGCTGGGGCGGACGGCCCTTGTTCTGACGCTTGGATCCAAGGGCTCCTTTCCGTTGCAGTCCGTTGGGTACTCCCCGCTCCATATCCCTGCCCACTTTTTTTCCACTTCACTCGCCTCCCAGAGGCAGGCGCACTTCATTCCACATCGCAAAGGCTTGTGGGTAGACCATTTGTTGCCACAGAGTAGCGCAGTGTCATCCTAATGTATCAAATATGATAATCACTTGTACCTTAAGTATTCTGGTTAATGTAATTACCTCGGTGTTTGTTTGTCTGTTTGTTTGTTTGTTTTGTCTTTATTCTGTGATTAAAGTGTAACTGCACCCTAAAATAATATGTTTTTTGAGCTGTTGATTGATTGAAATTACTCATTAGTGGTGAACTACACTATGACCAGGGTAAATATTGTCAAAAATGAGAAAAGTAAGATTTTGTATTGGAGATATAGCTCTCCGCGCCTTCTACAGGTTGAAACATGCCATGGCACTTTGGTCCAAAATGCTGACTTAGTCCTGCACTTCTCTGGCGACTCTACGTCACCGGGTCGTTACTAATTAGGAATTAAACACCCCAACACCTGCTGCCCTGATTACCTGTGATAAACCATGTCTGCAGCACTCATTCCCAGATTGACACGAACTCACCATGGTTGATTGGCTGCAGCAGTGCTGCACTCCCTCCCAAATTTAAGAACGTCCCGCCCATTTTGAAAGACTTTTTCACAAATGTGAAGTGGGTGGAGTCATGGGATGCAGTTACACTTTAAAGGTGACATAGAATGGAAATCGTTTTTGTCTTGGTTTTGATTAATTAGGAGGAGTAGCCTATCTGTGTTCAGGTCTCAGTCTATAAGGGACAATAGCCCTATTCGCACGGGATTAGTATTACCTGTGGACCTTTGGTGATTTGTGATAATTGCGGAGAATGTCTGAGATCTTAGTCCCGTGCGAATGTGCCATGTCTGTAATTTGTAAAGTAAAAATTCCGCCACAAATTACCTACTGTATTTCGCCAAACACAGACGTCCGGTGATAATACTAATCCCGTGCGAATCTGCATCTCAGTGATTGCTATTGCAATTGCATATCTTTTCTACTTTGTGCGTTGTTTTTGGACGTTAGCATACGACATATCCGGGTGTAATGTCAGTGAAAATAGAGTAATTTACAGACTTCGCTTATCCCGTGCGAATGCGCTGCAAGTAACACAGAGGTGGGGCGATAATTTGAAAATGACCAGAGGTCCACAGGTAATACTAATCCCGTGCGAATAGGGCTAATGGCTGTCAAGATGTCCTGTTGTAGCCTATGGAATTAATGGACAAGGGCGAGAGACAAAGACCTCTCCGATGCACAGTGGAGGAATGTTTCCTCCACCGAAGTCCATTAATTCTGCATAACAGGACACCTCGAAGGCAGTTATTAAGTGAGCTTGCTGAAGGCCGTCAGAAATTCATATCGTTCCCGTCCAGGTCCAGTCAGTACTGGTGTAGGTTGCTTGCTTGAGAAGATGGCGTCATCCGTCGTTATTCCACCATATTCAATTTACCCATGTGGAAAAGATATAGAAAAAACTTATACTGCCAGCAATGTGTTTTATATACAAAACTTGTATGATTCACTCTTGAAAGTGGCCCCTTTCTCGTTTTCCTCATACAACATCATATATAGTCCTTACAGGTTACAAAGTTTTATAAGTTTCAGGTTACACAGATTTAGCAAGGATCTCATAATGGTTTCACTGTCATATAAAAATCTATCAGGTTTTGACAGTGAAACAATTATTAAATCTGGTGTCTTTTCACCACTAGGGGGCACTATAATCACAGGAGGTATAGGGCACTAAGGAGGTATGCTTGAATTTCCCCTTGGGGATCAATAAAGTATCGATCTATCTATCTATCATCTATCTATCTATAAACCAAACTTGGTACATGGATTTGGGACCCCATACTGAGGACACATAATAAATTTGGTGACATTCGACCACGAGATGAGCACTAGAGTTACATATAGGGACTCAGGACTCCATTGTCAGGGCACACATATGATTTGGTGCCCTTTGACCTAGGGCTCGCTGCAACTAGCAAAAATGTATTTTGGTGTCTGGGATGTACGCTTTGACCTGTGCAACCGATTTTGAAAAATGATGTACAGTTCTTGGATCAAGTCTAGTTCAACGCATGATATTTCATGATCTGCTCCCGTTGATGAACCGCACTTGAGCAAGCACACTTTTGCAGTTCCTTGGAAATACATTCTAGTTACGCTTATCACCCGGTTGCCATTTCAGGCAATAGTCAAGCGGTTTAAAAAGAAGGCAACTTGTTCAGTTTGTTGTAGGCCTACAACTTTCTTTGTGATAGCATGGACAGTTACCTTGTTTACAGTTGATTCCAATGTTGCAAAGCCTGCTTCCAGGCTCAACTGTCATCCTATGGCTGTTATAGAAGCCATTCATAAGCATTGATATACTGTAGATTAGACAGTGATTATCTATTTGATTGGTGTCCCGTTATTCAGAATTAATAGCCATTCCCCCAGCAGCCAATCAGAAAACAGTATTTCTTCTCTCCAGGTGATAATTCCTGTAATAACATCTGCACATTAGGCTACAACATGTGACTTAGACATTCCTTCTCTTTTTTGTTACGTGATGTGAGACTTCAGCAGAGGACTGGGGCTGCATTTCACAGCATACAGATTTGTTTGTGTGTGTGTGTGTGTGTGTGTGTGTGTGTGTGTGTGCATCAGCAAAAAAGGAGAGGCTATTTGTGGTGAAAGCTTTAAAGAACATTTTAACTGAAACAGTGGAGACATGAAAACAGGAGAGTAAAAACATATTAACTTAGTAACCCTCCTCTTCTTCTTCTTCTTCTTCTTCTTCCTCTTCTCCTTCTTCTTCCTCGTCCTCATCTTCCTCTTCCTCCTCCTCCCCCTCCTCATAATAATCTCGTTCTTCCTCCTCCTCCCCAAGTTCTTCCTCTTCTTCATCATATTCTTCCTGATCGTACTCTTCATCATCGTTATCATCATCCTCACCGCCCTCATCGATGAGTCTTCTTTTCACTTGTCTCTCATTTGTCAAAGATGACAAATGCCTTTTCCTCTTATTATCTCCTGATCAAAAGTAAAACACAAAAACGCAGATTAGATTTCTTAATATGATGCCTATACATTTGAGGTTAATCATACAACTTCCATTGCTCTTATTTGGTACTGCATTTCGTTGTCTTTGTATTTGTACCCAATGACAAATTGAATCTAATCTAAGACTAATCTAATTTAATCTAATCTTATTGCTATAATGACATGTGTTTTATGATATCTCACCATACCTTTGCGTATGCACATATCCAGCTCTTTCATCAGATCTGGTTCAATCTCATGCAGCAATTTATATAGAAAATACTTCTTCTTGTCCACTCCAGACACAGCATCAAAAATTAGCCTCATCTTCTCCTCTCGGGTTCTTTCTGTCCTGATCTTATTGTAGGCTTCGTTATGGAGCATGCCCTTGGAGCGCAGTTTGTCAGCCAGGGGCATAACATTGGTGAATCTCTGAATGAGCTCTGCTCTGTGCTCATCCAAAAATTGAGCACCTGGGGAAAATAGATTGTGATTTTAGCTGACATTTGAAAAATGACAATAGGGAAAACATTGTATGTGCACCCTGTGTTTTATGATGTCACTGTGACAAGTTTGCAAGTTGGCAGGTACATGTGTAATTTGATGGGCAAAGGTCTAAGTGATACATGTATGGACCAAAATATTATTATTGGTGGGCATAAACATGAATATGCAAAATATAAATGTGTTATACATGTATTATAGGGTAGATTATATTATAGAGTATAGTTGAGAGTTGTACTTGTACTTGTATAGCCATACAGTCTGATCACACCCACCTAGATCTCCTTTCAGAGATACTAAAGTATACTAGTAGACATACGGTACTCTGAAAACACCCACCACCCCCTCCCATCAGAGTTGCAATGGGCCTCGGCAGTTGGGACCCTCTAGCCAAGCCTGTGCTGGAAGCGACTCAGGCCATCCGGTATAGGCAGCCAATTTCACAAATTATTTTAACTCTAGTGAGTTTATAGGCCTATGTAAGGGTTTTGGCCTAAAATTCTGTTTTGCTATTATGCCCCTGCAGGTCATGTTTGGTATTGGCTGTCATTTGCTTTGAGCAGTCATATACTCACTGTGGCTGGAGTCCATTTGCCTTTAAGTTTCTGTTTCAGTATTTCAATGTTGATGAGTGCTTGAACCAGGTCTTTACAATCTTGGAGAAATAGAATATAATAAAAGGTTGGTAGTATCAACACATGTTACTGAAAATGTCTTATTTGAACAATATTTTTTATTGGAATAGATGTTAAAAAAATATGGAAAGATATTGGAAATAGAAAGTGCAGTAACTCCGCACAGTCTGCATTTGCCCATCATGAGAATGCCTATCACTCACTTAATTTAGATTGACATGTATTCACACAGGTTTCCAAGAACAAATTAAATCTTCCACTTCAATGCTGTGGCAGATAAATCCATTGCACTGCAAACTTGTTTGACCACATGTGATATCACCACACTCATAACACACATAATAATACAATGCACAGCGTAGTTTAATGTGGTCAAATATATCTAAGACCTTTTACAATCTAAATAAATGAACTGCTCTTTAACAGAAACACCTCAAGCCGAAAAACTCTGATGTTAAACTGGATGATTACGCCACTTATGCAAATAAAACTGCAACATATAATCCAGTATGAAATGTCAGCATAAAAAGAATTGTGAACATTGAACGGTGAAGGCCTACCTGTTTTTTGAAGTGATTCTTTGAGAACTATCAAGAACAATCCCAAGAGAGAAAGAATGGAAATATACAAGAGCGGGAAAAAGGACTTTCTGTTTCAGCATGGAATACTGACACTGAAAATGCAAACCACCAATCTACAGGCCCCACCCTAAAACTATGTGCCCTATGGCAAATACGTCATTGGCAATTTTGTATTTAATGTTGCTGTTTTGTTTCTAATGTTGTTTCTCAGAAAAGCTTTTGCAAGGATTAAGGAACTATTTGACATGTTTGCTGGAGTATACTGTACATATTTATTGCACACTGCAAAAAAGTTAGCTTCATCCTTGCCTTGCTGCCAGTCAATACCATACCATCGGTAGTCCATTCATTGTCCTTTTAGAAACATTGATATCCATAATGGCTCAACAAAATCGTTCGATCCCTAATTGTGACATCTAAGTTGAAATTTGAGCAGTGAGCAATACAATCTCTACTATTTCCTGGTTTTTATATTCATATGGCTTTTCAGAATGCTGTGGAATATTCCATCAACATGAAGGGACCTTCCAAACGTTTTGAGGTGAGCTCCTCCCTGCACCTGCCAGAGCCTCTTCCTGTTTGGAGGTGGGACACATAGCAGCTCAAAGGTAAGCCCAGTTTTCAGGAGGTGGGGGTATGTTCAGGAGATCCCTGAGGTTTCTTGTGGAGGTGGACGTATGTTGGAGGCGAGGCTTTGAGTGTCTGTGTTTGGGGTTGGCAAAAGATAATTACTGCTGCCACTGGCAACAGGTTCTGTGCTTCTGATTCATGTCTTTCTGCAAGAATGCACTGCATATTGATATAGTTATGGGCTACAATATCTTGCATGTCTTACTAATGCCATGGCTACTGTTTGCCATCATGGGTGATGATGAACAATTGCCAGCTGACTCTACAAACTGAGTGCTATGCTGCCCGTGAAAAATCATAAAGGATATAAAATCTGTCCAACCTATCAAACAAGACAATGCACATAAAGACACTGGCAGTGTCCACCATGAGTTTTGAGATGTCATTTAAGGTGGATCTGAATTAACCTATTGCCTGGATATTTAAGAAAAAGCATTACATATACCGTAAGCACAGATTGTTAGTGATCAATGTTGCAATACAATGTACTTTTATTACCTAAAAAGAATGTATTTAAACTCTTTCTGATGATGCACAAACTTTTAACAGGCAGAACTGCATCTCTGTCACTGATGCGCTTTGTTTGTTCATTACTTATATGTGAATGAAGCTTTCTTAACAGTGTAACTAAAATGTGTTTTCAGTGCTTTGAATAGTGCAAGGAAGAATCTTGCAAATATTGGGAATTACTCACCTGGGAACCATTTCACAAATTCAGACCTCACCAAACCTCACCAGATCAATTCTCGGGTAGTGTTAACCAGGCTATATGACTATAGTGAACATAAACTGCCTGAATGATAGAAACCTATACACAGGCAACTTTCTCCCATCACTAGAATACACCAGACTGCTGCTGTTGTCACTGCAGCTCAGGGAACTGGGAAAAGACACTCTTAGGTCACTGTGACAATGAAGTTGCTGGTAGGTGCTCAATCTCCAGAAACTGTATAGCAATAAACATTAGATTTTATTTTCAACATTTACAGTATATTGACAACAATGTAATGAAAATGGACATGGCATACTGCAGCCTGAATGTTCAGCAGAAGAGATAAAAAGAGAAAGCAAATGCTTCTGTATGCATGAGTGTGTGCATTATGTGTTTCATTTTCATATAATATTTGTGTGTGTGTGTGTTTCAGTAAATGAGGAGATAAACTCCTTGGCAAAAAACAAATGTGTGGGGACTGGGGAGAACATCTACCCTGCGTCTTCATCTCCACCCTGCTCATCTTCAGGTGGTCTGGCCATGGTGTTATCATCACTGTCCCAGACAGTGTTGCAATCATCATACTCATAACTCTCATAATCTTCTCCATAATCAGAAGCATTTATAAGAGACTCCATAGAGTCACGAAGGTCATATATAAAGTCATATACACCTGTCCAATCCTCTTGCACAGCTTCTCCCTCAATCGTGATTTTCATACGCCGGTTGCAGCGCGGATGGTTCTTATCATCTGTGCACTGATCTGTGGTCTTCTTGCATCGGACACTTCACAATGAGATAAACAAAAGTGTGTAAGCCAAGGAACTTCATGATGTCAGTGGAAAAGGATTATTAGGTGTGAACATTTTTAATTGACTGGTAAAACAATACCTACCCCTCAACCATAAGAGTGCAATCTGAACGTAGTTTGGAGTTCTTTAACAGTTGAACTGGACTCTCTAGTAAAAAGCGACGTGGAAAACCAGGCTTACCCACATGCAGGCTAAAAGGGTGGTGAAACAATATGCCAATGATCAATAATGATATGCAGTCTTTACTAGCATGATATGTATGTACACATGCGCGCGCACACACACACACACACACACACGTATTGTAAAGTTTTTCTTACTGTAACTGTTTTATGGTGAGACACATCTGAATGAGGGAGACAATTCCTTGAGCCCAAGTGTCTGTAAGGCAGGGCACTTCCATAAAAAGCTTCTGAATAGGGAGACTGTGCAGGGAAGTGAGTAAAGCACCCTGATACTCATCTAGTGTTGGACTGGATGAAACAGGAAAAACAAAGAAGAGCACACACATTCAGTAGATTGCAAATAGAGGTGTTATTGTGTCTTAAATGTTGGGTGGGGTGGTGGTGGGGGGTCATTTCAGACCTTCCCTGAAAATCGAAATGTAGCCATTACGTTTTGAGTTATCTTGCTAACAAACAGAAAGACAAACAGACAACATACAAACAAACCCCGATGAAAACATAACCTCCTTGGCGGAGGTAATCAACATAGACAAAACAGAATGGTGTATTTACTTTTCTGTGTTGTTTTTCACTTGGTGAAGCTTCAGCACGATGTCTTTCCAGTCAAAGCTGGACATCTCCCATGACTGTGGTAGCGTGAGTGTGATGGTGCTGAAGGCTGGTGGGGGTGTGGAGTCTTGAATACTCTCATCTGAGTAAAGAGTGAAGTTTTCCAAAGAGAGTCTGGAACCCAGATAAAAACAAAAATTAACTGCTGGGGTAGCATTGGTGGGTTTGGGATTTGAGTATCTCTCGGCCCAATCAAAGACATTCCTGAAGACAGTGACCATTATAAGAACAGTTTCGAGAAACTTTCGACGGGCATGCATTTTGTGGTAACAGTGCCATTGTAGTGCAGAAACAATAGCATTATAAGAGTAGTAAGAATAAGTGTATGCAGGATAAACAGACTGAAAAGCAGTAGAAAATCTCATCTGGCGCATATCATAAGGCATTGCTCAACACTTCTATGGTCGGCTTTGACCAAATCTTTTAATCAACGTTAGCCTGGCTCTGCCCTTTGGTCACACCTTCCCACTGGCCATCCTCTTATGCATTACTATGTACAGTATGTTCTACCATATTCGTAGAGGAGACATTGCTCCCAAACTTGAGCCCTTCGAATACGGAAACCTTAACACTGAATAAAGTCAGGTTCAAAATTAATCTTTGTGTTTTTTATTCTTTTGTGAGATTTATCCCCCTAAAATGTACCACTTTACCAATTTAGGAGTCTAGTTCAAGAATTATATGCAGGTATGCATAAACTAATGGAGAGTTGTTAATAAAGAGGACCTTACATGTTTTTTTTTATGGACATATGCGAACAGACACTTTGTTCATTGCCCCAGGTCGGCTCCGTCATCCTGGAATTTCAAATATACACAGGAGAGATGTTAAATTCGTAGTGCTGTAAGTAAGGGATTTCACCCATTGCAGCCATTGCAGCCTAGACAACCAAGCCTATTTACTCCCAAAATCAAAATCACTATTCACCAACAGAACAGCCATTGAGAGCATTTCACTGGGGTTATCAAACAGGCAAGGAGGAACAGCCACAAGTCAACCAAAACAACCAAAACATCTGCTCTCAATGACCACCCCAAGGTTTTTGCTTTTACCTGACAGCCAAACCAGGGCAAGTGTGGTAGAGTGAGAGAGTCCAAACAGCCCAGCTCATGTCCAAACAGGTCACCGCTACGTCCAATGCAGTCAGATGAGGTGTGGAGTGCAGAGAAGACAGCAAAGCTTCCATTTCCCCAGGGAATTCAGGACTGCTAACATATCACCAGAAAATAAAACGCAAATATATTTGGCCAACATTGTCCAAAAATAAAACATGGGTTTGAAATATTTGCCAATCATTTCCTTACCTTTGGGTTACATTTTTTAATGTGTGAAACCTTTGTAATATGCCAATCCAGTCAGCGCCTGAGGTCTCTGTGGATTCTGAGAAGCTGAGGGAGAGGGCAGGTTCTGGCATAGGGGTGTTCTTACGTGTTGTCTGTGGTCTCCAAGGATTGAGTACAGCCGAATTTATAAATTTGAGATCATAAAAGTATCCAGCAGTGATGCTACAGGAAATAATTGGTAATATGTCTTGATTAAAAATGCATTAATGGCATAGTTAGATGCAACACGTATAACAAAGAATTAACTGAAATGCATGACTAGACTTTTGTAAGGTGGTTGAAATAGGCCTAATAGAAGTATATCATCAAAAGACTATCTTAACCTAGACACATTGATTGGAATATTCAAGTTCAGGTTTATTGCCATGTATTAATAAATGAGGTTTTAACAGTAATTCAATTTCTTATGCTCCACATTAAAGAATAAACAAAGAGAGCCAGCTCCACTTTAAAGAATAAACAAAATAGTAATAATTAGAAAGGTATTTTAATAGAGACTGAAGTTTAAGTGAGTATCAAGAAAACAATTATATAAGAAGATGAAAGATAAAAACTAGTGGCAAGTGCAAAAAACAAACACTGAAGAGGTTGATGACATTACATAATAAGAGTATGACTGGATAGAAATGTAATTTAAATACTTGATGACTAGTTGCTCTCACACTAAGCTACCTGATATATGATATGTGATATGAAGGACATGCTGGTAATGCCCCTGTGCAGATGAGACATGAAAAGGGACTTGCTCACCTGTAGCTCCTGTTACCCTCCTTGTCTCTCTGAATAAGAAGAGATGAGCAGCAACTGCCCTTATCACAGGACTCAAGCTCGGCCTCACTATAACAGACAACAGGTATACTGAAATAAAATCAGTCTGCCGTAACATCAGCATACATTTCTTAGGATTGATGTAAACATACAGATGCCACTCACTCAATCTCTTTGTTTTGGATGAATTGTAAAAATGTAGCAACAACACTGGAGGTGATGGTCTTCACTGATAGTGAAATATGTTGCAGTGAATGTTGGTTACTGAGTTGAGTGAGGATCTTTTGGAAACTCTGTTCACTAAGACGACTTCTAATTATTCTGTTGAGGAAAACACAGACATAGACACAAAAAAGGAAACAGACACACACACACACACACACACACACACACACACACACACACACACACACACACACACACACACACACACACACACACACACACACACACACACAGACACACTATAGTGTTCACAAATCATAATCAGTCATACTTGAAATAAAATCTCCATGAAAAAGCAATATATTACCATTCAAATTACAAATTATGATTCGTCATGATACAAGATATCCATTAATTAACTTTACATCAACATCATACATACGGGTTGAGTCAGGTTAAGTCAAGCTCTGGTAATTCAATGAGCAAAATAGTACATGACAGTATTGTGGAAAATATTATTTCTTAGCCTATTATGTTATTGATAAATTCACAAAGTAATTTACGTTAGCTCTGTGACCAGTGTTGTTTCATCCAGGGCTGAGATCCCACCATCGACACCATCATCCTCCAGGCCACACAGTTTGAACCTTAAAACAGAAATGACAATGTGGTATTTAAACAAATATGTACAGTAATATATTTCTAAAACCATTAGATGTAATTGTGTCATATTATTCTGTATGGATCTTTTTCTTACTATGGTTTATACCTAATTAAATAGCTTGGCCTCAAAGTAAATAGCATCAAAATAAGTGTTTCCCGTATGGAGGTTAGCTGACATGGTATGATACATCATTCAACTAACCAACATCAAATTAGTGACTGTTTCCAACTGTCAGACCAACATAGTTCTACAGTATGTAACTGTAAGGTTGAACCTACCTGTAGTTTCTGAACTGTGGTTGTTGAAAATACTTTGGTTAATGACGTATAGAAGCATATACAGTAAATGGCCACACATGCAAAATCATATAGTCATCTCATCGTGATTCGTGAATAATAATTAATTTGATTCCTGTTCTCCACTAATTTTACATTCTCCCATACCACTAGTCCATCTGGGCAAAGAGGGGGTACAGGCCTGCTTATTTCTAACAAATGGAAATTCACTCCACGGCTACTGTACCTTCCAACAAGTATGACACATCTGAATACTACTGTATGGCATCATAGTGACTGCTCCGATTAAAATATACATTGTTGTCATTCACTGTCCAAGACGTCAACCTGGACACAACTTTATCCTTCATCTTCATCTTTATACTTCATCCCCGAGCATGAGTGTCCCTTGCTCATCTGGATGACATGAACATCTACGAGGGCACCCCAGGCACAGCGGACTTTGTGTCCCTAATAGACTCATTCAACCTCCAACTGGTCCACAGCCCTCCAACTCACAAAGCTGTCAAGGAGCTTGATCTCATTCTCACTTGACATTTTAGACACTTTCTTGGTGACACCTCTCCATATCAGATCACTTTTTGATCCAGTATGATGTAAATTTGTCTGAGCAATCCTCTTCTCTTTCACTGCTTCTCCTCTTTTGTTGCCTCTGCTCTACCCCATTCAGCACATTCTGACATGCTGAGCACGTCTGGACAAATTGTGTCTTCTATCTACTGAACACAGGTGACCACTTCTGCATAATTTCATGGAGTGCTGAAATGTACAGTAGCCTGCAATATTTTTGGCTAGGTTATTTCTGAATTATGAAACAAATATGCTCTGAGGTTGTGAACTTATTGCAGTATCATCAAAACTATTCTACCTGTGGGCATGGCTAGAATTCTGAAGTGTAAATGACTTCAGGCTACAGCAGAAACAGTTAGATAGAAAATAAGTCTAACCTCTGATTTTCTTTTCAACTAGCACTAGATTGATGCATTTAAACGCCCATGCCCCCAGACCCCCCTAATATAGCTTGATTACAACTCTCGTGACATAACATGTGGAAAAAAAATTCTAGAAGAGACATTGTTCATTTCTGTTCATGTCTCTTGACAAAATCCATCAGAAGACATCGTTTAAAGAATATATTTTTTTTTTCTGGGGAGGGGGGGTTGCTTGACAGCCCCTGGCACCGCTGCTGGAAAAAACTCTAGGAGAAACACTGAGTAATGATGCCCATTACCCATGTCCTCGGAGCCGACCTGCACCAATCACATCGGTGTATCTGATAGGCGGACCAGAAGCAAGCTAAACAGATGACGACAGTGCTGCAGCATCGAACTCCGGAATTAGTCTGTAAACATTGTCCGTAGGCTTGATATTTTCAAATGCATGCTTGATGCTACCTCTCAAGTTGGGCCATTTATCATTACTCATAGCCAGACCCTAAATATTTTGTAGATTCGGTCTGGATTTCCGGGCTAGCGGCATCCAATTCTATGACCAATTATTTGATGCCCTCACTCTCAAACCTGTCTCCTCCCCCCTAAGAGCACCACTATTGTTCTGTCACACTTCTCCCCATCCCATCCAAAGATATCGAACAGGCGCTCTCCAAACAGCTCTCAGAATTGCTCTCACGGAATAGCTTTCTTAATCCAAAACAATCTGTTTTTAAGTGGCCACTCGACCAAAACTGCTCTTTTGTTACAGAAAGCCTTAAGAGAAGCCAAATCATCATCTCGGTCCTTGGTCCTCATCCTGCTTGGACTTGTCAGCTGCCATCAATACAGTCAACCACTGCATTATTCTCTCTCAAAAAATGGGCATCTCTGGCTTGGCTCTCTCCTGGTTTAGATCCTACCTCACAGGGCACCTGGCTTGGAGAGTTGTCCATGTCTCACTACTTCACCACAGGAGTGCCAGGGGTTGATGCTGGGGCCCCTGCTCTTCCCTATGGCAATGACACACAGTTCTGTCATTTACACCCAATTATCCCTTGGTCTCTGCATGTCTCAGACATATCCTCATGGATAGTCGCATCACCTTCAGTTGAATCTCTCAAAAACTAAATTACTAGTCCTTCCAACAAAATCGACTGTACACCATGACATTAGCATTGAAAATGACTCCTTATCTCTTGCCCCTACCAGGGTAGCGAGAAACTTTTGGAGTCATGATTGATGACCAACTATCCATCTCTATCGTCAAAAAAATCCTGAGGACCCAGCTCCTCCCTCTTCTAGAGATGTCACTCGGTTCTGCTAGTGGTACTAGTGCTGAACAATATATGTTTGTCGCACTGTGCCTTCATTGTTCCTTTTCTGTTAGTTGCTTGGAATAAAAGTATCAGCCGTTACATCAATTAAATGTCAACTACATGTAAAGCTTTAGGTACAACCAAACCATGGATAGAGTATTGCACACCTGTAGCTCCTGCTTGATCCCTTGGTTCCCTTGATGGAGAAATGTGAGTAGCAACTGTCCTCATCACCGGACTTGAGTTCGGCCTCACTATTACAGACAGCAGACATATTGACATACAGTATGTCGTAACAGGTAACGTAATAATCGTAATGTATTTTTTCATGTCACTCACTTAATCTCTTTCTGGTGTACAAATTGTACAAAGGCAGCAACAACACTAGAGGTGATGGTCTTCACTGATAGTGAAATATTTTCCAGTGAATTTTGGTCACTCATAAGAGTGAGAATCTGTTGGAAACTCTGTTCACTGAGATTGCTTCTAATTATTCTGTTGTGGAAAACACACACACACACACACACACACACACACACACACACACACACACACACACACACACACACACACACACACACAGTGACCTGATTATATATTGACAGCACAGTAGTATTATTTTATGAATGGATTCATTTCATGAATATCTTCAAAGATTTTTAGAGCATGTCGATGTCGTCAACAGTCACTGGTATTTTACCTTAGCTTAGTGACAACTGTTCTGCCCTCCAGGGATAAAATCACACTGTCAACATCAGCATCCTTCAGATCACAAAGTGTCAACCTTAAACAAAAACGTCATGAAGCAGAGTAAGTTGACAAGAATAAGCCCATGAATCAATGACTAAAAATATGAGATATTCTTGCATATAATTGACTATACATATACATATTATATACACTTATGTTCATGTGTATTTTTAACAAAATAAATAGTGATTTTATCCAGTCAAGTCAAGTGACACTCTTTGAGACTAACCTTAGTTCCTCACAGCAGGGCAATGCAGGTTGAAGCATCTTGAGCTTTTCTGTGTTGTCCACAGAAATAGCAAGACCTTTGATACGATGACAGCAGAGGATGCAATATCTAAGCATCCAACAGATCATGTCACTTTCAAAATACTGAGACCTATCAATAAATCCCCAAGATGTAATGACCTTCTGCACAACCTGCTCATCATGTAGCTCATAAAGACAGCGAAGGATAAAATCACTATGACGCAATGGATGATCCTCATCAGCAGTTATTTCTAGGATCCATTTCTCCAGAGAATCACGAATGGTTGGTGAGACAGAAATGTTGTAATGTTGCTCAATGAACTTTGTTCCCTCCATATTACAAAGACCAAAGAGGAATGTGATTACATGAAGAAAGTCACTGTAGTACATGTCTGGAAGTTTAAGTTCGTCTAGCTCATCAGTGAACGTGTGATAACTATAGGGAAGCCTCTTTTCAAGCTTTCTTTGAGCTTTTTCATCATCAGTGATAAGGTAGTGGAGAGCAGTGAAAAACTCCTGGAAGCTGAGGTGCATGAAACTGTACATGGTCTTCACTCCAGTTTTCTTCTTCCTGAGGAACTTGTGTAAAAACGGAATGCTTGTAGGATCAGATGAAGCCTCCAAAACACACTTCTCCTCCAACAGAACTTGCTTCTTTAGTATTCCCCTCTCTGCCAGCTTGGCAAGGCTCCTCAGCAGAGTGATGGCAGGCTGATTTAAGCCCTGACAGTGATGCTTCAGCAAATGGGACACAAACTGTAAGAATATGGAGGTGGTGGTTTCAAGCCCCTTCATATTCCCCTTGCTGTCCTCAAAATACTCCCTGAAGGTTGTGCAGACGATCCAACATATAACAGGGATGGAACAGGCAGTAGAGAGCATTATGTCTGCCTTCACATACTTGTATGCTTCATCTGACAACTTGGTGTCTGTAAAGAACCTTTTGAAATACTCCATGACTGCTGCTTCTGAGAAGCCCAGAATCTCAGTGAAACGCTTTGGGCATCGGAGTAGCTTGCTCAGTTTGTCTGAGGCTGTGGACCTGGTGGTGACTAGAAGGAACGATTTGTGCAGGATGCGCCCTTGCAACAAAGCACTCAGGGTGGCTTCAACTGGAGCAGACGTGAAGGCATCAGAAGGGACCTTTGTGTTGTCATCCAGTGAGAATTTAAGTTCATCAAAGCCATCAATAATGAAGAGTACTTTCTGTGGTGCGTTTAACAGCATTTCCTCAATCACAGGTGCAAACTCAGAGCTGCAATCCAGGAGCTGCATCAGATTCTTCTCCCCTGACAAAAGATTAAGCTCTTTACAATTCAAGTGAAGCACAAGCTCAAATTGTCCTTGGAAGAGGTTCCCACAAGCCCAGTCGTAAACAATCTTCTGAACCGTAAAGGTTTTGCCATGTCCAGAATCACCCTGGAGAATGACTGCTTTTGGAATGCGTCCACGATCATCAGGATGGAACAGCTGTTCAACACTGGTGCTGCTGCCATCTTCATCACATCTGGAGCTGAGGACCTCATTGTGCTCCTGGCCCCTGGAACGAAGCTCCTCCACTTTTTCCTCCTCCTTACGGTGCCGTTGAACAATCAGCAGTTTTGTGTAGCGATCAGTCAGTGGAACTTCTTCACCAGGAAGGGAGTTATACTCCTCAAATGTGTCATTATCTGTGCGCAGTGTCTCCTTGTACTCACTGATAGTTTGACCTGCACACAATAGATTACGTAAAATATGTTATGAACATTGTCAGGATTAATGTTACAGTTTAGTACATCGTGTGTATTTGATCAGAGGGGTGTTTGACTCACACTCACCTGGGAACCTCCCTCTTTTCTCCTGGATCTCACTAGAAGCACCAGAAATAGACAGCAAATGCCTTTTCTGAGTACCAGTGTTGTTTTCTGAAAGGGGAGAAATTGGAACTAATTGAATGAACTGATAACTACTGACAGATTTCAAAGCAATATAACAAAACAGGAGCATCACTACAAAACCTGCTAGCTTAATTGATTTGTTACACTGAGGTTCTAACTGAACAAAAATGGCAGAATGAATAGAACTCATGAACTTGCACCAATACTTGGCATCTGATCTGAATTCCATATGTGCACAATAGCCCTGTCTTACCAAGATCAGATTTTTAAAAAAACATTTTTTGTATGTTTTTAGTTAGCCTATTAGCCTCTTTGATGCTCTTTGAGTTCAATGCAAATCATACCAGCTAACTGAAAGAAAGAAAAAAAAACATGCCAATCTCTAGGTATGGTGAAGGGTATGTGATGATGTGGGGCTATTTTAATTCCACATGCCAGGGGAACTTTATCAGGATGCATAGTATCCTGACCTGGATCCATGATATAGCTGGCCTTTAAAAATAAAAATCTGCCTAGGAGTATGTACACGTATGGCCCATGTAATTTAAGGAAGTATTTATTTACGATACATTACTCCTTCACAAAGAAAATTAGTGGACAAAGGTTGGACTTTCCCTCAATTTTTGAATCAATGTATTAACATAATTTCCATTTTTTTGGGCATATGTTTATACCTCTTTTTAGTCAACTTTAGCATGTGTGTATAAATATATGTCCACAATATGTATCGTATCTTTGTATGACATCAGATTTTCATATATATTTGCAAACATTTAACATACCCAGCTCTTCCATCAGATGTGGTTCAAGCTCTTGCAGCAATTTGTATAGAAGAGCCTTTGTTTGGTTCACTCCAGACACAGCATTAAAAATGCGCCTCATTTTCATCTCTGGGGTTCTTTCTGCCTGGATTTCATTATAGGCTTCCGCATGTAGCATGCCCTTGGAGTGCAGTCTGTCAGCCAGGGGCATAACATTGGTGACCTTCTCAATGAGCTGTGCTCTGTGCTCATCCACAAACTGAACATCTGAAGAATTGAATGAATTGTCAAAGAAATCCAATAGATAGATCGATAAATGGATAGATACTTTATTGATCCCCAAAGGGAAATTCAAGGATTAAAAATTGTAGCGAGGGCTATATTTGTGATACTTTGATACTGCAACACTTCCATCAGTATGGAAGGCTGCTTATTTAACCATGATGTCAGTGTGCTAACACTTTAAGTCACGTTAACACATGTCACCAGAGTATACACTATATCAAACCTCAAAAATGAATGCATAGCCTACCTAGAACAATAAGATGCTTTACAAGATTTCTTTATAACACTCATACACATGCAGTTTGGACATACTGTAAGTGCAAAACACATCTTTCAAAACCAAATGCAATCAGTTTCACCCTCAGAATTCACAAATTATAGGCCTATCACCTCAAACCCCACAGCAGGGCTATTCAACCGGTACGCGGGCCAGATGTGGCCCTTTGGATTTTACCTGCCGCACGTCCGCAAACTGCCTTCAAATCTGCCTTTCATGACTATGCTATGGCTATGATCAGTAAAATAAACCGACAGCAGTGACTGCAAATTTAAACAATCGTGCCTGTCACGCTGGCTGCAAAAGTGCGTTCGTAAATTCAACCTGACACTGAAATTAGAATAACGCACAATGGACTGACAACTGTTGTTTACATTGCTGTAATAAACCGGAGCGTTGCCCTCTGTCACTGTTGTCGGAACAAGAGAGAGTTATGATAGGCTGTCTTTTAGTCGCTTGCCCTGGACATTGACCCGTCTCTCGACGCAAAAGACCTTTTATGGAGGCTCTTTTGTAATAATACTGTACGTATGATAGTTATGTATTTTTTTTTTTATTGATGCAAAAACAGTAGCCTACAGACGTATGATAGTTATGTCATCTGATTGAGGAATTATATACATTACAATGCTGCTTATTGTTTGTCATGTTTACTGTGGTTTGTTTTACAAATATGACAGAATTTGAAGTTAGGCTAAACCATCACTTTGAGGCAATATATTTCTGCTCATTTGTCAGGATACTGTTAAAATGTGAGCTATGACAGAAGTTATGAATGTTATTCCTTCCCATGACACTGTTTTACTGGTTTATTTGACTAATCTGGGCCTGCTCTATAAGCACTTTATGTCTGTTTGGAATTGTTTTGAGAGCATGATTTTGAAATGTCCACCACATCCACTGTTTGTGAATATAGTCAACTGAAATGCAGCTGCATACGCTCTTGTAGACATGAAGACCCACAGGTTTTCCTGTCTGGCCCACTTGGTAATGAAGTTGAATAGCCCTGCCATAGAATAGAAATTATGTGGTACATTGCTTAATCATATACAGTACTCACCATGCCTGATTGAGGCCATTTGCTATTGAGCACGTGGACGTGTAACACAAATGGGCTGGTTAATTGCAGTGGGTTAAGTAGGAAAAGATTGGTTGGCTGGTTGCCATCAAATTTCTTCTCTCAGTTGTCTGCAATTTCACAATCAGATTTACAGTACCAGTGTACAACAGTATAAGAAATTGCTTGTGCTTTCATAGTTCTGTATTTATGAAAATAGAACGTGGTTTCGATTTATATGACACAGTTTGAATGAAAAGTAGGTCTATGAATATCTGACTTCAAATTAGAATCTGCTTAAATTATAGCATTCATAAAACAACATTTAGATTCCATATTTGGTGTGGCAAAGTCATAAAGGTTCATTAACCTTGTAAGTCTCAAAAATGCCTGCTAAATTTTGAGACTTAGAAGTTTAATGAACCTTTATGCACTTCCTGATACATGCCAAACCGCAGCGCTGAAAGAAACCTTTCAACAGATTTGCAACAAAGTATGAGTGAACAGCTTCTGATTGATACAGGAAGACCAATGCAAATGTAACTTTAGAGGGTACACATACAAACATATATCATTCTGAAAGATCATATTGAACAAGAGCATGTAAAGGGTTCTGTACCTTGAGACATCTCGAAATAGAGCGTTGAACGTTGAAGAAAGAACAAAGGTTTATGGGTATGTACTGTATTTATGGAGGACACAGCATACTATATTAACCGGTTCGTCTGGTTTCACTCAGGCTACGAACAGGTTTTTTTCCCCCCCCATGAGAATTGTTGGCCGCCGCCACCGCCGCCTCCCTCAAATTTTGTGCCACTCCTGTCTTCCGACAGATTTCTAGTAGGCCTATGCATGTTATTTCCTAACAAAGTGATGACTTAAGAAAAAGTGTAAAATGATATTCATGAATTAAATTGACCAAAAAGCCCCATTGCTTATCTG
Source organism: Sardina pilchardus (assembly GCF_963854185.1). Lineage (NCBI taxonomy): Eukaryota > Metazoa > Chordata > Actinopteri > Clupeiformes > Clupeidae > Sardina > Sardina pilchardus. The sequence continues at coordinate 6,270,863 of NC_085013.1, forward strand.
TCTCTCAAGCTAAATTATCTGAGAAGGTGGCTTGATTGTCTTTTGGGTCCACACCACTGACTTCAAGGCAGAGCTGCCACCGTCGACTTCAAGGCCTGAAATTAGAATAACGCACAATGGACTGACAACTGTTGTTTACATTGCTGTAATAAACCGGAGCGTTGCCCTCTGTCACTGTTGTCGGAACAAGAGAGAGTTATGATAGGCTGTCTTTTAGTCGCTTGCCCTGGACATTGACCCGTCTCTCGACGCAAAAGACCTTTTATGGAGGCTCTTTTGTAATAATACTGTACGTATGATAGTTATGTCTTTTTTTTTTTATTGATGCAAAAACAGTAGCCTACAGACGTATGATACTTATGTCATCTGATTGAGGAATTATATACATTACAATGCTGCTTATTGTTTGTCATGTTTACTGTGGTTTGTTTTACAAATATGACAGAATTTGAAGTTAGGCTAAACCATCACTTTGAGGCAATATATTTCTACTCATTTGTCAGGATACTGTTAAAATGTGAGCTATGACAGAAGTTATGAATGTTATTCCTTCCCATGACACTGTTTTACTGGTTTATTTGACTAATCTGGGCCTGCTCTATAAGCACTTTATGTCTGTTTGGAATTGTTTTGAGAGCACGATTTTGAAATGTCCACCACATCCACTGTTTGTGAATATAGTCAACTGAACTTATTAAATGCAGCTGCATACGCTCTTGTAGACATGAAGACCCACAGGTTTTCCTGTCTGGCCCACTTGGTAATGTAGTTGAATAGCCCTGCCATAGAATAGAAATTATGTGGTACATTGCTTAATATACCCACCATGCCTGATTGAGGCCATTTGCTATTAGCATGTGGACGTGTAACACAAATGGGCTGGTTAATTGCAGTGGGTTAAGTAGGAAAAGATTGGTTGGCTGGTTGCCATCATATTTCTTCTCTCAGTTGTCTGCAATTTCACAATCAGATTTACAGTACAACAGTATAAGAAATTGCTTGTGCTTTCATAGTTCTGTATTTATGAAAATAGAACGTAGTTTCGATTTATATGACACAGTTTGAATGAAAAGTAGGTCTATGAATATCTGACTTCAAATTAGAATCTGCTTAAATTATAGCACAACATTTAGATTATAAAACAACATTTAGATTCCATATTTGGTGTGGCAAACTCAAAGGTTCATTAACCTTGTAAGTCTCAAAAATGCCTGCTACATTTTGAGACTTAGAAGTTTAACGAACCTTTATGCACTTCCTGATACATGCCAAACCGCAGCGCTGAAAGAAACCTTTCAACAGATTTGCAACAAATTATGAGTGAACAGCTTCTGATTGATACAGGAAGACCAATGCAAATGTAACTTTAGAGGGTACACATACAAACATATATCATTCTGAAAGATCATATTGAACAAGAGCATGTAAAGGGTTCTGTACCTTGAGACATCTTGAAATAGAGCGTTGAACGTTGAAGAAAGAACAAAGGTTTATGGGTGTGTATTTATGCAGGACACAGCATATTATATTAACCCCTTCGTGAACAAAAAAGGGTAAGGGCATGATAAGCATCATGATGATAAGCAATTTACAAAAGGTGTGGGCCTAGCTTTGACAGTATATGGGGTGGAATGGTAACACTTGTAGAATTCCTTTGGTCGTGCTACTGGTTTAAGATTTTTCTTAAGTTTACCGTTCTTCACGTTTTACCTTTAGCAGTTTAGCAGTAATTTGCAATCTAACCAGAGACCTGTAGCTAATTAATGTCTCCCAATTTGTGTCCGCTGTTGTCTTAACCTCGGCCCCTGGGAGGTAACTGCACATTTAGGATGCGGGACGTCCACCTGGAGCTCAAGCAGGACATAGGCCAGTGTTGTACAGTGTCAGTGTGTTAGAAGAGCTGATGGAATGCACACAACTCTTCACAAACGAACTAGCTCCAGAGTCAGAGAGCAGTGAAGGACCTGGCTCAAGGAGAGAACTACCCACCACACTCATTTCATCTCTGACCTCTGACCGGACGGTGTCAACGCCGATGGCAGGCTAATCCACACCACAAAAACCAACGCAACAAAGTACCTCTCAGCTTGACCTTTTCATTCTCAGGACACAGCAGCAAACAGACCTCGCATTGGTCTTGGACCTTTCTTTTGCATCTTTGATTCCTTGTATCTTTTTGGAGTGTCTGCCAGTCCTTTTCTGTGATTCTCATTGCAAACCCCCTTGCCCTGTACAAAAAAAAATTATGGGTTAAGGCTGTGGGGAATGCTGATTAAGTGTTGTATGTGCTTTCAAACATTCCTAAATTACATTGATTTACATTTTGCTATATTTTCAAACTTTTCCTAGATCTGTGGTGTTATTTCTAGGATTGTATAGATACCAATTGCTAGTTTAACACTGCTCAGCCTACACTTTCTTTTGTAATTATGGGTAATGTTGGAAGTTGACTATAAACGTAATGTTATGCTGCAGCCTTATCAAGCCAGGCACTACATCAACTGTGAAAACACTTCTTGAGTTTTTAGTGAGTTTTTGAGTTTTATTTCATTGAAGAGGGATCTAATGAACTGAATGACTGACTACACTGTTAAATAAATACTGACAATTTCAACTTAATCCGAATTTCTCTGCTCACTTCGGTGATCAGTAAGTCCTACAACTAGGAAATGATACATGCATGCATACTGAAAAAATAAGTTCATTTCACTTTTCATACACGGGTCCTCAGTGATAATCCCCCCCCCCCCCAAACACACACTTCTCTATATACCAGCTTATCATTACTTATCATAACTTTAATACGCTTTCTTTGGACCCAAAGAATAGTTTTTGCTTCAACACATTAATGTTACACCCGTCATTATGAACATCCATTGCTAAATATTCTGCGCTGTTAAGGTTTCTTATTGGTTAAGACTCATTCAGTGACAGTGCATTGCACAGAAGGATTTATCAAAATGTATTCTTTCTGATCATTGTGCATTACCTGCAGTCGCCATCTAGTGTGCAACTAATGAACATTTCCTTCAGCGGCCTACCACAGCATGAAGTAGGCCTATGATGTCTTTAGAAAGTATCTGATATGGACACACCTCCAAATGCAAAACAGACGAACAAGCAAATAAATAACAGGAATACTGGTCTGCATAGGCCTACAGTAAATTGCACTTCATTATCAGCATACTGATCTGCATACTGTAAAGGGCACTCATTATCAGCATACTGATCTGCATACTGTAGAGTGCCCTCATTATCAGCATGCTGATTTGCATACTGTATAGTGCACTCATTATCAGGAATCAGGAAAGTCAATGATCACATGGTGGTATAACATTTCAGTCCATCATGAAAACAAAAAATACCGTACAATATCATTTCACAGTTGTGCCAAATAAAATGAAGGTGCTGACACTTTTATCCCTTAGTCCACATCACATCATAAACATGAGAAATGCACATAACGCCATTATGATCATTTTTCTTCTGGAGTATATTCCCACTAAACATTAGACGTTTGATGGACGTGCAGATCATGTCTTTATTGCGTCCGTCAGTCCAAGATTAATTCTGGACGACTGCACGATATGCAAACCAGGTCTGCTATTTGGACATCTAACCCCATTTGGATGTCAATAGGACTACAGTAGGTAACCTTTTCTGGATGTTACAGAGGTCCTGTGGATGTCAACACTGGACGTAGGAGAAAAAGATGTTGTTTGGCATTTCAGTCTGCACCTTCAGGGAACCAAAATTGGACATACAGTATCTTTGCGCAGTGGGTTCTAATGAACCCTTTTCACACAACGATCAATAACATTTAAAACATGCTCTCTTGATAACCAATTACATTGGCCAGTAACATCATAACCAATTACATTTCTTTACTCCCATCAATACCACAATTTGTAATGTATTGTTATATACAGTGAAGTAAATGCTCTTTCCTTATATACCTTACTGAAACTGAGAAAAGATCTCTGATGCCATGAAGGCATGGCAGTGTGTTCTGCAAGTTATACAGGCAGATTTCACCCATCACTACTGTAGAATACACAGACAGACTGCTGTTGTCACTGCTGCTCAGGGAACTGGGAAAAGATATTCTTAGGTCACTGTGACAATGAAGTTACTGGTAGGTACTCAATCTCCAGAAACTGTATAGCAATAAACATTATATTTTATTCTCAACATTTACAGTATATTGACAACAATGTAATGAAAATGGACATGGGATACTGCAGCCTGAATGAGATAAAAAGAGAAAACAAACACTTCTGTCTGTATTATGTGTTTCATATTCATATAATATGTGTGTGTGTGTGTGTGTGTGTGTGTGTGTTTCAGTAAATGAGAAGATAAACTGCTTGGCTAAACAAACGTGTGAGGAGAACATCTACCCTGCATCCTCATCTCCACCCTGCTCATCTTCAGATGGTCTGGCCATGGTGTTATCCTCACTGTCCCAGACAGAGTTCCAATCATCATACTCAGAGTTCAAATCATCATGCTCATAATAATCTAAATAATCATCAGGATCATCATCATAATCATTATACTCATCAAACATATCTGGCCAATCCTCTTGCACAGCTTCTCCCTCAATTGTGATTGTCATATCCTGGTTGCAGCGCCGATGGTTCTCATTATCTGTGCACTGATCTGTGGTCTTCTTGCATCGGACACTTCACAATGAGATAAACAAAAGTGTGTAAGCCAAGGATCTTCATGATGGAAATGAATTGTTAGGTGAGGACATTTTTAACCCGACTGACTGGTAAAACAATACCTACCCCTCAATCTTGATAGTGCAATCTGAACGTGTATTTGAGTTCTTCAGCAGTTGGATTACATTTTCTAGTAAGAGGCCATATGGCCGCTCCCACTGCCCAACAGTACCTACATGCAGGCTAAAAGTGAGGAAACAACCTCAATATCACCTTTAATATGGCAATGATCAATGATAGTGCATTTTCAATGCAAATGCTACTGCTATGCATTATTTACTAGCATGATATACACTACATTTCCAAAAGTATCGCCTTGACTCGCACATGAACTTAAGTGACATCCCATTCTTAATACATAGGGTTTAATATGACATCGGTCCACTCTTTGCAATTTCAATTCTTCTGGGAAGGCTTTCCACAAGGTTTGGGAGTGTGTTCATGTTTGTGAGGTCGCACACTGATGTTGGAAAAGGAGACTGGTTTCCACTCTTTCATCCCAAAGGTGCTCTGCTTGAGGTCAGGACTCTGTCATCCATGTCTTTATGAACCTTGCGTTGTGCACTGGTGCACAGTCATGTTGGAACAGGGAAGGGCTATCCCCAAACTGGGCTTGGCCCCTTAGTTCCAGTGAAAGGAACTCTGAATGCTTCAGCATTAACCAAGCTTTTTTCAGTTAGCCTACTATTTGGTTTGCATTGAGCTCAATGAACATCAAACAGGCTAATAGGCTAACTGGAAAAAACACCATGGCAATCTCTAGGTATGGTGAAGGGTATGTGATGATGTGAGGCTATTTTAGTTCCAAAGGCCAGGGGAACTTTATCAGGACGCATAGTACCTTGGATCCATGATATACAGTAGCTGGCCTTTAAAAATAAAAATCTGCCTAGGGGTTTGTACACTTATGGCCCCTGTATTTTAAGGAAGAACATGTATTTATTTATTTACTTTACATGATTCCTTCACAAAGAAAATTGGTGTCCTTAAAGATAGGATTTTTACTCATGATTTGTTTAAGCCAAATTCCAAAAGGTGATTTTATATTGCTCTTCTTTAGGGTGACCAGATTGTGTCCTCTTTTTGGTTTGTGAAAAAGAGGACACAAGAGAAAATACTGCCTCAAAAGACTATTTTGTATTCAATTGTGAACGACAGAGAGAAACACGATGCAAATTCGCTGCAAACACGTTTGAGGTGCTAGACGAACAAAATCCTAGACGCTTTTTAGGTCTCAAAAAAATTACCTGGAACAAGAGGACATGGTCACCCTATCTTTTATAGTCAACTTTAGCATGGGTTCAAACTTATTCTCCCCACTGTATACACACACCCATGTATTGTAAAGTTTTTCTTACTGTAACTGTTTTATGCTGAGACACATCTGAACGAGGGAGACAATTCTTTGAGCCCAAGTGTCTGTAAGGCAGGGCACTTCCATAAAAAGCATCTGAACAGGGAGACTGTGCAGGGAAGTGAAAAAAGCACCCTGATGCTCATCTAGTGTTGGACTGGATGAAACAGGAAAAACAAAGAAGAGCACACACATTCAGTAGATTGCAAAGGTGTAATTAATCATTTCAACATCACTCAATGGGCAAGAGGCCACTTTCATTCTTCAAGCCAATCAGATTGTATAGATCAGGGATTCCCAAACTGTGTAAGCATACCACCGGTGGTAAGCAAGGTACTTAGGGGGTACGCGATTGACTAAATGGCGCCCTCTTTGGCACCCCAATTGAACTTCAATGGCTTTGCGATATTTGACATCACAAGTAGACTTTGTTCTAATTCACACATTTTATAGTATACACTAATCCAGCGCAAACTTTATGGGCGCTGCCATCTTGAATATCGCCATTACTGCGTGCCTGCAAGTGTGACGAGTGACACTTGCCTGTGCTTTTCAATGAAAGCATCCTGTCAGAGAATGTCTAACAAGAGGTCCCGCTCATGAATGAAAATGTCAGGTGAAAGGGAACATTGGATCAATGATGTCAGACTGTACCAAAACTTACCAATGAAGGTAATTTATTAACAACATAAGGTATTAAGACGTGTATTAATGACAGCTAACCTCTGCAACAGCCGCCTATGGAACCAACGGGCTAATTTCTTAGCAGCCAGCCACGCAGTAATGGCGGCATTGTGTTACTTCCGTGTTTAAGTTCAAGATTTTCATATGAAGGAGGGCCCAACCATGCCTCATGTTCATGATAGCTCTTTGGTTATGCACAACCTCTCCTAATTCATCAAAACCAAGACAAAGGGGGGCGCTGTGGCGCAGCAGGCTACAGCGCCCGTACCATTTACGGGTCCGAGTGCCCATGGGGACCCAGGTTCGAATCCGGCCTGCAGTCATATCCCAATCCCACCCCATCTCTCTCTCCCACTTGTTTCCTGTCTACCTCTTCACTGTCCTATATAATAAAGGCAAAAAGGCCAAAAAATATACTTTAAAAAAAAAAACCAAGACAAAAACGATTTCCATTCTATGTCACCTTTAAAGTGTAACTTCACCCCATAACACCCACTTCACATTTCTGAAAGAGGCTTTCAAAATGGGCAGGACGTTCTGAAATTTGGAAGGTAGTGCAGCACTGCTGCAGCCAAGCCAATCAACCATGGTGATTTTGTGTCAATCTGGGAATGAGTGCTGCAGACATGCTTATCACAGGTAGGCTAATCAGGGCAGCAGGCGTTGGGGCGTTTCATTGCTAATTTGTAACGACCCGGTGACGTAGTCTCGGCAGAAAAGTGCAGGACTACGTCAGCATTCCAATAGCATTTTGGACCAAAATGGCATGGCATGTTTCAACCTGTAGAGGGCGCGGAGAGCTATATCTCCAATACAAAATCATACGAAATGTTACTTTTCTCGGGAAACACGATTTTTGTCAATATTAACCCTGGTAATAGTGTAGGTCACCACTTATGAGTAACTTCAATCAATCAACAGCTCAAAAAAAACATTTTAGGGTGCAGTTACACTTTAAAACTTCGGCATAGTGCGTTTCAGCTTAGTGCCCTCTTCAGTGTGCTCAAGTGGGTGAAAGACAATCTAACTTAATATCGTTTAACGTCATTGGCACATCTTAAGCACTGATCCATAGACATTCATGTAAACAAACCTTTATGACAGCACCTGATGTAAACTGAGTAACATTAAGGCCCGTAGTTTAATGCAATCACTTGTGCATCAACCTAGCACAACCTATTTAACCAGTTTCATACAAAGTGACTCTTCCTGATGAACAGAGAACTGAAATCGACAAAACAGAATGGTATATTTACTTTTCTTTGTTGTTTCTCATCAGGTGAAGCTTCAGCAGGATGTCTTCCCAGTCGAAGCTGGACATCTCTGAGGACTGTGGTAGCGTGAGTTTGATTTTGTTGAGGGCTGGATTTGGTGGTGGTGTGGAGTCTTTAAAGATCACATCTGAGAGAGCAGTGAAGTTTCTAAAAGAGAGTCTGGAACCCAGACAGACACAAATGAACTGCAGGGGTAGCATTTGTGGGATTGGGATTGTTGGGATTTGAGTATTTTTCTGCCCAATAAGCATCAAAGACATTCCTGAAGACAGTAACAGTAAAGAACAGTTTTGAGAAACTTAATTTCATTTCTGCTGTCATGCCACATATCATTCAGATATGGCAAATAGAATAAGTTCTGAATGTCTATATAGCCTACGTAAGTTTATTCTGTCAACAATTTAAATACTACTGATATTTACAATCATTTATAACCTACATATACAGTAGGGTGTGAGTTTGGCAGCATTATATCCTGGTTATCTCCGCCAGGCATATTACATTTCTCCCGAGATAAGGGAACTCTATAGACTCTGAAATGGATGAGATCGCTCTGGTGGAAGTGAATGTGAATAAACCAACAAACCAATCACATTCAACCAGCTATAATTTACTTATTAGCGTCCGTGGCTTTTATACTGGTCCTTTTATACAAAGCAGGACAGTATGGCCAAAATACCTAGGTGATATTGGCTGCAATTAGCCTCAACACGTCATGGTAGGAATAGGATGTCCAAAACAGTATGTGCATGTGTTATTGTATCATTAAAGTAATTTGATGAATTGATTTGGAGTTCAGAGAGGTTTCACTTCATTATTCAAACTACCTGTATGCCATCTCAACATGACGATCAGTATTAAAAATAGGCCAACCAAACTTGACAACAGTTTATGTTTGTGAGAACACAACCTAGATTAGTATTTTTTTTTTTTAAGTATATTTTTTGGGCTTTTTTTTATGCGTTTTAATGATAGAGACAGTGAAGAATAGACAGGAAGTGAATGGGAGAGAGAGCAGGGGTGGGATCCGGAAAGGACCACGGGGCAGGAATCGAACCGGGTCGCCGGCGTACGGTGTAGGTGCCCCAGCCAGTTGCGCCAGGCCAACCAAACTTGACAACAGTTTATGTTTGTGAGAACACCACCTAGATGAGTCTTATTATTGTAGGTTACTGCTTGATACAGCTCCCGCTTTATTAGCCGTCATTTTTCCACCCTGAAGAGTATGGCACACTGTGTGCACAAGAAATATCAGTGGTTCCCAATAGGGGCCACCAGAGATTGCAGGGGGTCCGCACAATGTTGCCTGAGCTGAGGTTCTGATTACCAAAATTATATTTGTGCACATTAAATGTATAAAATCCCAATAACACACCCAGTGGGATAATCAAAACTCTGTATAATCCAAATTAAAACATATTTTTGTTCCACATTTAAATTCATGAACCTATTTATTACCTGACCTCTGAACTTGTGTAAGCAACCTTCAGGTCGGGTTAGGCATTGGTAATTCATCCCCGAACCCCGATTAGCTGTTGGTTACATGTTTGGTTCCCTCAATGTTCTCCTAACATTGTTGGTTACATCTTGGTTCCCTCAATGTTCCCCTAACGTTCACTTAACGCTTCCTTCCCTTGAGAATATTAATTTAGACGTACCTACCTAAGCTAAATAGTTGTCGTGACACTTATCGATTTAATGGTCTGGACGTTTAGCTCTAGTTTAGGCTTACAGTAATGTCTGTTAGGACATGAGTGATGCGTCACTGTGGGAGAGAAACAACCAATGTCATTGCTAATTGTATAGATAATGGTCAATTACATACTAATCATCACATTAACCTACAGTATGTACTCATCTTTGCCTTCACAATGAGCTTTAAACTGAAAATGAAACTTTAAAGTTTGGTCATTTGAACGACTGCCCCTATGCAAGTTCTATCATATTTGTCAACGAGACATCACTTCCAAGAACAGAAACCTTAACACTGGATAAAGTCAGGTTCAAGATTATTCTTTCTGTTCTTTATTATTTTAGTCAAAAATCAAAGACTCAAATGTACCAATTTATTAAAATGAAGGGATCTAGTTCAAGGCAGGTATGCATCAAATAATGGAGAGTTATTCTTCAAGAGGACCTTACGTGTACAAACCACATGAAGCTGTTTCATCTTTGTTTTTTTCTATGGAGATCCATGAACAGACACTTTGTTCATTGCCCCAGACCTGCTCGATCACACTGGAATTTCAAATATACACAGGAGAGATTTTAAATTTGTAAGTAAGGGATTTCACATAGCAGATGATTAAGCTTAGTCTGGTGAAAACCAGACTAGGCTTGGTTTTAAGATTGTTTTAAGATTGAACATTAGTCTGGGGAGGCTGCGCTTTGGTTCTACTGCACTTCGCACCACCATTCATTATCGCCATGTCACTGGCCAATAGTGTGCCAGGACTAGAGTTTGGCCATTTCTGATTGGAGCCAAAGGTTCTGGAAGTAAACAGAGGAGATAGATCTGCTGGTTTCCAGCCTGAGCTGCCGGGCGAAATTCAAATTCCCCGGAAGTTCAGGCAGGGTTCACCCAGCCTAAACTAAGCCTATTCACGCCAAAAACAACAGCCATTGGGAGCATTTCACAGGGGTTATCAAACAGGCAAGGAAGAACCAATCATAAGTCTCAGCTTACCAAAACAAGTCAGACAACCAAAACATCTGCTCTCAATGACCACCCCAAGGTTTTTGCTTTTACCTGACAGCCAAACCAGGGCAAGTGTGGTAGAGTGAAAGAGTCCAAACAGCCCAGCTCATGTCCAAACAGGTCACCTCTACGTTTAATGCAGTCAGATGAGGTGTGGAGTGCAGAGAAGACAGCAAAGCTTCCATTTCCCCAGGGGAATCAGGACTGCTAACATATCACCAGAAAATATAACGCAAATGTATTTGGTCAACATGGTCTGAAAATAAAACATGGGTTTGGAATATCTGCCAATAATCTCCTCACCTTTGGGTTAATTTCTTTAATGTGTGAAACCTCTGTAATATCCCGATCCAGACAGTGCCTGAGGTCTCTGTGGATTCTGAGAAGCTGAGGGAGAGGGCAGGGTCTGGCTGCATAGGGGGTTTTTCATAGGGCTTCTGTGTACCGCAAGGAATTACTATCGTTCTTGCAATTTCAGGATGGTGAAAGTATCCAGCAGTAATCCTACAGGAAATAATTGGTCATTTGTCTTGACTAAAAATATAATAAATGGCATTGTTATAATATAAAGTGTGTACAAACTTTTAACTCAAATGCATGGCTGCATAGTATGGAGTCAAAACAATGGCTAATGGATATTCACATGTGTAATAGTTTTGTGGCTGTAGCCTATAAACTTTGTACTTGTGCATGTAACTGTGCATGTGCAAAAAAAATGTCTTTGAGGATATGACTTTCACAAATGTAGAACTGTTTTGCAGCTGTGGAATTAATTTGTCTGAGTGCAAAAGGGTCATTCCACGTCAGGGCCCATGCACTTAGGTCTCAAAAAAATTACCAGGTGTACCTACAGCATGTTACCCAGGGGGTACACCTGTCAACTTTTTGTCAAAGTTCACAAGCCCATAGCACAATAACTAAACCATGAGGCTCAATGGGGCAGATTGAAAAAGTTTGAGAGCCCCTGCTCTATAGCCTAGTTGTAGGCATGTGACATACTTTAATGACCCCCTCCCGCAAGGGCCACTGGACCTTGTAATTTCCTGGTAAAATTTAGTGTCCCACTCCGGCCATATGAAGGACATGTTGGTAATGCCCATATACAGCTGACACATGAAAAGGGGCTTGCTCACCTGTAGCTCCTGTTACCTTCCTTGTCTCTCTGAATAAATAGAGATGAGCAGCAACTGTCCTTATCACATGACTCGAGCCTGGCCACACTATAACAGACAACATGTGCATTGGAATAAAATTAGTGCATCATAACACACCAGCATACATTTCTGAAGATGCACGCAAACATACAAATGGCACTCACTCAATCTCTTTTTTCAGGATGAATTGTAAAAATGTAGCAACAACACTGGAGGTGATGGTCTTCACTGATAGTGAAATATGTTGCAGTGAATGTTGTTTACTGACTTGAATGAGGATCTTTTGGAAACTCTCTTCACTAAGACTGCTTCTAATTATTCTGTTGAGGAAAACACACGGACATAGACACAAATTCAGACACGGACACATACACATACAGACACAAACACACAATTCATAATCGGTCATACCTGAAATAAAATCTCCATGGAAAGGCATATTGACATTAAAATCGCAAATCATGATTGATCATACCTGAAACAAAATATCCATGAACTGGCATTACATTGGCAGCTTAATGCACTACATCTACAGGTTAAGTGAAGCTCTAGTAAATAATTCCATAAACAAAATGGAACATGACAGTTGTGGAAAATATTATTTCTTAGAATATCACTTTATTGAGAAATTCACAAAGTGTTTACGTTAGCTCAGTGACAAGTGTTGTTTCATCCAGGGCTGAGATCCTACCATCGACAACATCATCCTCCAGGCCACACAATTTGAATCTTAAAACAGAAATGTATACAAATATGAATAGTAATACATGTCTAAACTCAAAAGACATTATTGTGTCATATTATTGTATATACAGTAGATAATGATACCATGGTTTCTACATAATTAAGTTTAGCTGCAAATGTTAGGTTGAATAGTTTCTGAACTGTGGTCGTTGTGTACTGTACTGTGATTCTTCAATATTCTCTGAAAATGGTCTTAATTAGTTCATGATGAGTTAATGTATAGTTTACTTATCCCTTGGAGCACATTTCAAAAACCTAGAAATCACCATGATCATGTGTAATTGATCATTATTCATAATGATTTACCCACTGTACCTAATGCTCAAGATGAATTTGTTGTCCATACCTGATGTCATTAATGACCTACTATTAATTCATGTTTATTAATGAGATTTTCATGTATAATTAATGCATGAGTTAATTAATTAACTCATGATAATTCATGACATTTAGTTAACATGAATTCATGTGTAATTACTTTTCTTTTTTCTCCATGACGGTGATGTCCAACATTTTGTCTGACAAAAAGTCATCATGATCATGCTTAATTAATCATGATTCATGATGATGTGCCAACCGTACTTAATGCTTAAGATGATGAGTTATTTATGTATTAATTAATTAATGACAATCAGTGAATTCATGTTAAGTCATAATGATTCATGATATATTAATGGACTAACTAATGCGTAATTCATGCATTAGTTCATGAGAATTCATGTACCCTTATTGTAAAGTGTTACCCATGCTTCTCTACCTTCACATCACTACTCGGACCTCTGCCTCCTCCCCGAGCCTTACTGCTTATACCTTTGAATCATTTTTTAAGGACAAAGTAGCAGCATCCAATTTGATGACCAATGTGTTGATGCCCTCGCTCTCAACCTGTCTCCTCCCCCTAGCACCATATTGTTCTGTCACACTTCTCAAAACTAAACTGCTGGTCCTCCCTGCCAAACCAACGGCAGACCACAACATTTGCATTAAAATTGACTCCTTATCTCGTGCCCTTTCTAGGGTAACAAGAATCTTTGGAGTCATGATCGATGACCAACTTTCCTTCTGTGATCCATCTCTATCTTCAGAAACTCCTGAAGACCCAGCTCTTCCTTCTTCTAGAACTGTCACTCACACTGTCAAATTCCTTGTTTGTTTACGCACACCTGGCCAATATAGCTGATTCTGGTTATGTCAACTAAATGTCAACTAGATGTAAAGCTTTAGGCACAACCAAACCATGGAAAGAGACTTGCACACCTGTAGCTCCTGCTTGAACCCTCGGTGCTCTGGATGGAGAGAGATGAGTAGCAACTGTCTTCATCACCGGACTCGAGTTTGGACTCTCTATTACAGACAACAGACATATTGACATATCGCATAGGTAACACAACCTTATATATATATTTTTAAAGATTGACACAAAAATAGAGATGTCACTCACTTAATCTCTTTGTGGTGGACAAATTGTTCAAAGGCAGCAACAACACTGGAGGTGATGGTCTTCACTGATAGTGAAATATGTTGCAGTGAATGCTGGTTACTCATAAGAGTGAGAATCTGTTGGAAACTCTGTTCACTGAGATTGCATCTAACTATTCTGTTGTGGAAAACACACACACACAGACACACACACACAAACACACACATACATAGGCCTGATACATTATTCATTGACAGCTCAGTAGTATTATCTTAAGTATGAACGAATTCCATAAATATTTTTAGAGCATGTCATCAGTCAATGGTATTTTACCCTAGTTTAGAGACAACTGTTCTGTCCTCCAGGGCTAAGATCAGACTGTCAACATCAACATCCTCCAGATCATAAAGTGTCAACCTTAAACAAAAATGAAGAATATGCCCAAATATGAATGACTAAAAATGATATATTCTTGCATATTATTGACTATACATATACATATCATACACTTACAAAATAACAGTAACAAAATAAAGTGATTTTATCTGACATCAAGTCAACTAGACAACTCTTTCAAACTAACCGTAGCTGCTCACAGCAGGGCAATGCAGGTTGAAGCATCTTGAGCTTTTCTTTGGTGTCAATAGAAACAGCAAGACCTTTGATACGATGACAGCAGAGGATGCAATATCTGAGCACCCAACAGGCCATGTCACTAGTAACAACATAGAGAGAACAATCAATAAATCCCCAAGATTGAATGGCCTTCTGCACAAACTGCTCATCATGTAGCTGATAAAGACAGTAAAGGATAAATTCGCCCAGACGCAATAGATCATTCCCATCACCAATTATTTTTAGGATCCATGTCTCCAGAGAATCACGAATGGTTGGTGAGACAGAAATGTTGTAATGTTGCTTAATGAACGTTGCTTCCTCCTTATTAGAAAGGCCAAAGAGAAATGGGATCACAGGAAGAAAGTCACTGTAGTACATGTCTGGAAGTTTAAGTTGGTCTGGCTCATCAGTGAATGTGTGATGATCATAGGGAAGCCTATTTTCAAGCTTTCTTCGAGCTTTTTCATCATCAGTGATAAGGTAGTGAAGAGCAGTGAAAAACTCCTGGAAGCTGAGGTGCATGAAACTGTACATGGTCTTCACTCCAGTTTTCTTCTTCCTGAGGAACTTGCATAAAAACGGAATGCTTGTAGGATCAGAAGAAACCTCCAAAACACACTTCTCCTCCAAAAGAACTTGTTTCTTTAGTATTCCCCTCTCTGCCAGCTTGGCAAGGCTCCTCAGCAGAGTGATGGCAGGCTGATTTAAGCCCTGACAGTGATGCTTCAGCAAAAGGGACACAAACTGTAAGAATATGGAGGTGGTGGTTTCAAGCCCCTTCATATTCCCCTTGCTGTCCTCAAAATGCACCCTGAAAGTTGTGCAGACAATCCAACATATAACAGGGATGGAGCAGGCAGTAGAGAGCATTATGTCAGCCTTCACATACTTGTACGCTTCATCTGACAAATGGGTGTCTGTAAAGAACCTTTTGAAATACTCCATGACTGCTGTTTCTGAGAAGCCCAGAATCTCAGTGAAACGCTTCGGGCCTCGGAGTAGCGTGCTCAGTTTGTCTGAGGCTGTGGACCTGGTGGTGACTAGAAGGAACGATTTGTGCAGGATGCGCCCTTGCAACAAAGCACTCAGGGTGGCTTCAACTGGTGCAGACGTGAAGGCATCAGACGGGGACTTTGTGTTGTCATCCAGTGAGAATCTAAGTTCATCAAAGCCATCAATGATGAAGAGCACCTTCTGTGGTGTGTTTAACAGCATTTCTTCAATCACAGGTGCAAACTCAGAGCTGCAATCCAGGAGCTGCATCACATTCTTCTCCCCTGACAAAAGATTGAGCTCTTTGCACTTCAAGTGAAGCACAAGCTCAAATTGACCCTGGAAGAGGTTCCCACAAGCCCAGTCGTAAACAATCTTCTGAACCGTAAAGGATTTGCCATGTCCAGAATCACCCTGGAGAATGACTGCTTTTGGAATGCGTCCACGATCATCAGGATGGAACAGCTGTTCAACACTGGTGCTGCTGCCATCTTTATCACATCTGGAGCTGAGGACCTCACTGTGCTTCAGGCCCCTGGAACGAAGCTCCTCCTCTTTTTCCTCCTCCTTACGGTGCCGTTGAACAATCAGCAGCTTTGTGTAGCGATCAGTCAGTGGAACTTCTTCACAAGGAAGGGGGTTATACTCTTCAAATGTGTCATAATCTGTGCGCAGTGTCTCCTTGTACTCATTGATAGTTTGACCTGCACACAATAGATTATGTAAAACATGTTACGAACATTGTCAGGATTAAAAAATAAAATTAAAAATATTACAATTTAGTATTTAGTTTTAGTGGGTATTTGATCAGAGTTGTTTTTTCATGTTGTGAATCATCACCTCTGTTTGACTCACACTCACCTGGGAACCTCCCTCTTTTCTCCTGGATCTTACTAGAAGCACCAGAAATAGACGGCAAATGCCTTTTCATGTGAGTACCAGTGTTGCTTTCTGAAAGGGGAGAAACTGAAACTAGTTGTATGAACTCATAAAGTACAAACAGATTTCAAAGCAATATCACAAAACAGGTTACGGTAACTACAAAACATGTGGTTGTTTAATTTGTCTGCTACACTGAAATTCTAACTGAACACAATGAACTGGCACAATGAATTAAACTCATGAACTCTGAAAAAATACTGAATAAAATTTCGTTCTCCTTTTTTCATTTTCACAGCCAGTGTATTCATGTATACTACTGTATATCACCAACAAATCTACAGTATATGGATAAAAAAAAGATAGAAATATATATATATAAAAAAGTATTTTGTAGTGAATATAGTCAATATAGTGCCACGATTCTTTTTTGTTTTTCAGCATCACAGTTGTAAAGGAATTATGTGCACAATATTGCCTTAAGTATTGGGTCACCTGCCTTGACTCGCATATAAACTGACATCCCATTCTTAATCCATAGGGTTTGACGTTGGTCCACCCTTTGCAGCTATAACAGCTTAAAATCTTCTGGGACGGCTTTCCACAAGGTTTAGGAGTGTGTTTATTGGAATTTTTTGACCATTCATCCAGAAGCACATACTGTATGTGAGGTCACACACTGATGTTGGACAAGGAGACTCCGTCTCCGCTATAATTCATCCCAAAGGTGTTCTGTTGGATCGCGGTCAGGACTCTGTGTAGGCCAGTCAAGTTCATCCACACCAAACGCTGTCATCCATGTCTTTATGGACCTTGCTTTGTGCACAGTCATGTTGGAACAGTTTGGGGATGGCACCTTTCTGCTCCAACATGACTGTGCACAAAGCAAGGTCCATAAAGAGATGGATGACAGAGTTTAGTAAACACACTCCTAAACCTTGTGGAAAGCCTTCCCAGAAGAGTTGAAGCTGTTATGGCTGCAAAGTCATATTAAACCCTATATGGATTAGGAATAGGATGTCACTTAAGTTCATATGTGAGTCAAGGAAAGTGACCCAATTCTATTGCCAATATAGTGTATCAATAGAGATCATACTCAAGTAGCCTATTCAGCCATCAGTTTTATCCAATCTTTTCACAGCATTAGCCTATATTTTTTATATGCATCAAACTTTTCTGGATACATTTCGACATACCCAGCTCTTTCATCAGATGTGATTCAAACTTTTGTAGCCACTGGTATAGAAAATACTTTTTTTGGTCCACTCCATATACGGCATCAAAAATGTGCCTCATTTTCCCCTGTCTGGTGCTTTCTGCGCTGATCTCATTGTAGGCTTCGCTATGTAGCATGCCCTCAGAGAGCAGTTCGTCAGCCAGGGGCATAACATTGGTGACCCTCTGAATGAGCTCTGCTCTGTGGTCATCCATAAACTGAACACCTGAGGAAAATAATGAATTGTCAAAGTTCAAATTCAAGTTCAAGTTCAAGTTGTTTAGCATATAGCTAACGTAGCAGTCATTTAGGGATTGTCAAAGTTATTCTTATTTTATATATGTATTTATATTTTATTTCTCATTATCTACTTCCTGAATTTTTGGTCAACGATACCCGAGACACTGAAACACCAGGCCACATTAGCTTGGTGGGCAAGTAGTGCTACTAGAATTTTACGTAAGATACGTAATTTTTTCCCCAAGGTTTTTTCCGCAACTCTAGGTTACAGCTTGTAGCCTATTTTTCACGTGTAATTTAATTTCCATTACTTTTTGAAGCCGAAATAAACCTGAGAATGTTTATCTGACATGCTTGATTTATACTGCAGGTATGTTGATCTTACACCAGTTTACAGTAATCCAAATAACGTTATAGCATTGGTTGAGTGATGGAGGCTAGTTAACACGGTTAATGTTATACCGAACAAATTGATAATAGCACTGTAACTGTCTCTTTCCACTGTCATCCTATTGTGTTCTGACCATACTGACAGGAGCTGAGTTAGTTAGCCACAACACTAACATTTGCAATGGTTTGCTGATGGAAGATTTACTGGGTAAACCAAGTAAAGACCCATCTGCCAGCGATTGGATTCCACCCCTGCAGCTCAGGCTGGAAACCTGCACATTTATCTCTCCTGCTTCCTGTTTGCTGGAACCAATCACAAACTAGCTTATCCACCAGGCGCACCCGGATTGTTGGTCTGATTGGTTGAAGGACTATCCAAATGTTTCATTTGATGCCAATTCATCATGCCTCTGTGAAGTAGAAATACAGTGCAGACTCCCCAGACTAATGTTCAATCTTAAAAGATTGCGCTTTGTCTGATGAGAGCCACTAATACAACAACAATAGGATTTCTTAACACTTAAGGTGTTCATATTTTTGTTACACAGCCAATTCTCCGGGTCTGGTAGATTCACCATATTATAAGGCTTTTAAATCAATACAGTCATAACAATTTATGCAAAAATACTAAACAGATGTTTACTTTAGCTCAATTACCAATGGACATCATATATGGTTCATATTTGCCATTTTCCCCTGTGAGATCACATTTATGATCATATGATCATTTTAGTTTTTTTTGTGAGAAGACACATTCAATTACAAAAACGGTAAAAATAAATAAATAAAAAAATTAGAAACAAGGTCCTCTTGGTAACTCTTTACTTGAAGAGTGACATGACACTGGCATGACACATGAACCATAACAACCATAACCCTAACCCTAACCCTAAATCCTAACATCATGACAAAAACCGAATGACACTTAGGCCTAATGACAGAAGCGTGAAGTCATAAACGTGTATGACTTGTTTATACACACTCGTGTCACTTTTAGACACCTTAAAGTAAATAGTAAAGTGTAACCTTATTCTTTGAGCAAACATTGAAACGGGTCCCACAGACCCAGCTTAGGGTTGACATATGCAGCCGATGGCAAATTGCAATGTACAAATAATTGGAAAATGTAAAAGCAGTGTCACTTCGCACTCATTTGCACCCGCCTAGAATTCCCACCTGTAGGCCTATTAGGCTATTACTTCAAAACCAGCAGAATTAAAATTCTGTAGCGCGCTTGTTCTACTCACCCTGTCCGATTGAGGCCATTTGCTATTTTGAGTTTCAATTCTTTCTCTTCTGTGACTGCTTCCTCCCGATGTTTTAAGATGCAGGAACTTCTGAAGGACACAAGAGGACTAATGTAAATGTAACTTCTACATTTACACATACGCTCAAGTGATCATTCAACATTCAACATATTTAACAACATGTAGCCTAAACTATTCTGTCTTGCAAAAGAGCACTGCGATAGGCTACAATGTGGAAAACAAAAGGGGCAAGTTTCCGCATGCAGGCACAGCCTTTTCATGCCCCGGCCCGCCCACACTGTCTTTGACACTCTGTGCCACACTGACTGTCATGTAAAAAATGATAAGTTAACTTTCCCGAAAGTATAACTCCGACAAAAATTTAACGCATGCTCTTATTCTGCATGAAAACACATCAAAGATGTGGAGACTGCAGTGGATTAGCGAATATAATGGCGGTGAGCCAAACTCTTTCCAAATAGCATTTTAACAGTAATATTGTTCAAAACATCAACAACCTCGACAGTAGCTTGCTCAGGGTACCTATACATAAAACGAAGCACCAACTGTCTCTCTACCAGCTCCTCTAGAATGAAAGTCGACAAAGTCGATTTTCGAATGCAATGCAAAGTGAGGGAAGAAGATTTGTTCTAGAAAAAAAGAGTATACTTTGTTGTTTGTGGCAGTTTGGCTGTCTGTTATCGCATATCAATCCTTACTGAAATGTAATCTTAAAATAAAACGCTTAACAGAGAGTGACAATATCGTTGTCTTGTCTGTTGTAGTAATTATTGGTCGGTGCTGCAAACCATCAAGTAGATGACCATCCATAACATCATAATCCTAGGCCTATTAGTGCTTAAAGTAGGCTATTGATTGTGCTGGTGTAGGAACAGTTGTACACAAATATAGTTGTGTTGACATTGTGAATATAAACTTTTCTACAACTATTAATCCAGTTGCTAAATCTTTTATTTTCATAGAAAACTTAAAAAGTCCAAATATGTAACTGTTCCGTTGATATACTCTGCATTTCCCATGCCACTGATTTCCAGGATTCCTTTGTCTCATTATCATTCAGACCAATTCAAGCTTTTGCACATATTATTGAATGAGATTAATTTCTGCCATGAACAGGTGATCGTCGTCATGATGGTAAAGGTAGGCTATACACATTCTTCTTGGTCACAGGGGAAATTCTAAATCTATTAGTGAGGTTGTAAAATCTCCCTTTTTTATTTCATCTACAATATGTATCTTTCATTCATTTCGAGCCTTTGGCCTCTTTGATCTATGCTTTCAAATAGCAAGACAGAAGTGTCTTTTATGACACTTTTGGAGTGATTGTTACAGTATTTGAAGAATTGTGCAAGGAGTTTCATAGACATTAGAGGTATGTTAATATGAAAGCAATATCTGTTAGCTGTGAAACGATTTTTATCATCAAAAACAGCTAGTCCTATTGAGTTTTGAATCTTTCGACAAGAGCTATGTTAAATGTTTTGAAAAAGGGTGGAGACAATGTATGAAACCAATTAAAAATGTTAACACATCTGCAGGTGATGACAGAAAGTAAAAATGAAGATCAAGTGGGTCCAGTTTCATTGAGGGTGTCTTAGCAATGGAGAAAAACTGTAATATAGTGGCCATATATGGTACAATGTGGTATTAGAGCGCCTGGACAGTGATTGCCAACTTCAGTGGATATAGAGCATAGGCGTCAAAACGGTTGATTCTTCACATTATGTTGATGTTTATGGTTATTCTGTGATGTTTAAATCTAAATAAAACTCCACTTAGCAGTTGCAGCACTAACCAATCTTTCAATAGTGGCTCAATCCAACTTCTCTTACAGAAACAAGCTTTACAGATTTTAGCTGCCTTAAAGTATATTTATGTCAGTTGTAATATTATTTGTCATTGTATATCATTTGTAATGTTTTGTAATGTTTGTATTATTGCGCATATTATCATTTATTTTTGTCATGGATGTTGATCTGTTTCATTAAGATGAATTAAGAGCAACATCATGTCTTACACGGACATTTGTAAGTGTTGCATAACTCACCTGTGAAGGTAACATGTGAGACACTGACTCGGTCTTGTCAGCCTTACCTGTAACTTTTCACAGCTCTATTCTAAGGTTTTATCTTTGGAGTTACATACAAGCTCAATGACATTTTAAGCTCATTGCCTCATAGTTATGTGCAACCATGGGAGGTATGTTTACACTTTTATGTTGTGTAAATGCTATGCAATGTAGAAGATGCTTATGTGTGATATGAAATAATGTTTATTGTGTGTATTGTCTTGCTGTTATTAACAGTTGATGGTGGATTAAAAGTATTAAAGAAGGGGGTGTGCTGTGGCGCCCCTAGTTACAGTGCCTGTACCATTGTCGGATCCACATGCCCTCGGGGACCCGGGTTCGAGTTCGGCCTGAGTCATTTCCCAATCCCACCCCATCACTCACTTCCTGTCACTGTCTCCACTCTCCTGTCAATTAAAGGCATAAAGACCCCCCCCCCCCCCCCAACAAAAGTATTAGAGAAGACAAAAAATCCTCAGTCACTGAGGAAGTTTGGCCTTGTGAATTTCCTGTGAGAGTGAAACAGATGCGTACATGAGTCACATGCATGCATACCTCATCACAGCCAGAATGGGCCATTTACTGTATCATAGACAACCGATCAAAACTTTAATGAAGCGATAATGTTTCGGCCTGCTGATCGCATACAGTACCTCTCACACCTCTCCTTCCAAATCATTCTAATGTCAGACAGATACTCTGAAAGCAAAGCTAACGATCTATGAGCAAGTGAACACTGATGCACATTTTCATTTTGTGCCACCTGGTGGACACTCTGAGAACCACTACCAAAGAACAAGCAAGGGACATGCAAGTAATAGTGGACATAATCTGCAAACTATCAAAAACATGTAGGCCTACAGAACTGCTCAGAGCACGTTGTTAATACAAGGCACACACACAGTTTCATTTAAAGATGAATGGGTAGTCTAGTATCACATGGTAGCCTTCTGGAACCTAAGAAGACTCGAGAAACAGCATCATAGATGGTTGTAATTGAAATTAGTCTTCTAATAATGTGTGTATTAGCCTTTATACAAGAATAATTACAAAAACACTTCTGTCTGGCTAATGCCTGCATTCACCATGGTCACACTCAGGCTAACTGATAACAACTTAACTGATAACAACAGACTTAATGTTTGTTGTTTGTTTTCAAGGCAATTATTGAATAAATAGTGCATCCTGGAACCTGTGTAATAATCCTAATGGCAAATACCTATTCATTGGTATGACATTCTGACTGCATGCTCAACCATACAGTATATGGCATTCCATTACAAACAGTGAGGCAAACTAACATCTGTATCACTACCTCCTTTATAGCCTCCGAACTCATGTTAACTCATGGTCATAAGAAAGTTATTGTGACAGATTATGAAACGCTAAGAACCCTGTGCCCCTTCTCTAATAAAGACAAGGGTTTCACTTTGCCTTATAGCCTATTAATAGCCCATCCCCCTGAGGGCACAATTCCCACCACTGTTCTGTCTACCCAGAGGATTACAGATTGAATTGATGCAATAAGTACGGGTTGAATTTCACAAAACTTACAAATATTCCATTCATGTTAAACAAAATCTGTTTCTTTAACTGTAGATTTTAGAAATTGCCCATGAAGATCCATTTTAAAGGGGAGCAGAAAATAAATATTTTCTGTACAAGATCTGATCTAGTATATCAGAGCAAGTTTTTAATACTGAGGAAGCATGATCCTTAAACCTGAATCAACTTCAAGTCATAGCCCATCCCTTTCAGCTACACACTTCAACAACTTTAAACATGTAGATAGGCTACTTTGCTTGAATTGCAAAAACAGAGACAGCTATCTGATGAAACAATTGCCACCTTGAATGAAATACATTTTACCACGTGCGTAGACCGGGTAGGGGAAAGAAGTATAGCCTAAAGTGCATCTTATTTGCTTCTACGACCACCCCTCATCTCGTCTATTTAGAAAAATACTAGACACTCTTTCAGCGCACCTTGTAAAACATAAGCTGGCAGACAATAAAGGATAGGCTACAACTTATAGTGCAACTAGGCTATACGCCATTGGGCTAAGAGCTAAACGTGACTGATGCGATCACTTTGTAACTCTGGTGTCACCAGTAAGAAGTGCGGCTACCACCTCAGATTCCAAAATTTAAGCGGGCGAAAGTTTTCAAGACATCCCGCCGATAAGGTAACAATGCGTCATGATAGCTACTGCTGAACACAATATTGAGGCTAGTGTTGTCGTTCTCCCGAGTTTCAGAGAGCAACACAAGGCTATGTTAGAAATTTGCTGTGGACTTGTGAGGTCACCATCCCTACAAACTCTGATTGAAGTAACGTTAGTCGTGGCCTGGATTAGTGTGCATGCGTTTAATGTAAATTGGAGGTCATGCTTCAACAAAACGGTCTTAAACAAAATGATTTTCACAAAGACTTCAAAGAAAGTAACATAGGTTTAGGCTACCTTAGATTTGTTGACATGTGACAATGTTAGATGGATTCGTGCTGTAGCCTACTTTGAGACGTTTAGCGAGGCTTTCTTTCTGTGCTACTAAACGATTTAGGCTATATTGACACCCCAACATAACTTTTTATTTGTGTAGTTCGGCTGGTAGCCTAGTGTTTACAGGCCCATCCAAAAGTTTTTTTTTATGAAATGTAGCCTACAAAGAGAGGAAAACACGGCTAACGTGCAATATAATATTTGTTTACATAAGTTAGACATTTGCAACAGCGCACTGCTGCATATCTCGTGAATTCCATGCTTGGATGTTTGTTGGCTTTGCACGTTATTTTAAGGCTGCAACCGATGGCGCATGCTCTGCTTGTTCAGCTGGATCGAAAGTGTCAGTATCTTGTTTCACTTGAGTGGCACATCATGCTTGGTCATGCCTGCAGTGGAGGTAGTTCGCCTCACGGGGGCGTCAGTGTGGTTGCTGAAGTTTGATGTGCCTGTTTTTATAGCCAAGCGACCTATCAACCTAGACTGTCAGTAGGTTAAACTATTTGTCCCTTAATGATCGTCGTTTGGCGATATTAATTACTACTGGATGTTTAAATCTGCATGAATCTTTACTGAACTGCATTTCGGATAACCTGGCCTGGCGTGTAGCCTAATTTAGAAAACCTCTGTTGGTGCACGTGTCGTCACGATTTATTTCATAATTAGGATTAAATGCGAATTTTAAAAGAATTAAAATACTGCAAATTCCCGCAGCAGAACAGGATACACATTCTTTTTGTGATTGAGAACTACTGTATTTGGCGTTTAAGTTTATAATATATTGCACTCGCTAGGGTAGGCTTGTCTACCTGTTTTAGGCCTGGCTACAATGTTTTTTTAGGCCTCTAACATTCTTGTTACAATAAACTACATTTTTGGCGAGCCACTCTGGTTGTGATGAGTTAAGACACTTCTACAAAATACTCTATCTATTATAGCCGACGGTCACCTCTAGGAAATGTGATCAATGGCCTGAAAAACCATCCGTGGTGACTCCTCTCATGACGAAATTTCCCGCATACAGGCCTAGCAAGAGGCGCCTCATCTGGAACTTGCAACGCCCCGTATGGAAGAGGAAAGCTATATATGGTAGTGGAAGTAGGTGTGGCGAATGCTCCAATTGTGGTCACATGACTTGTGTTGAGAGAATTTGTTGTTCAAGGGATTTGACTGAGAATCATAGCGCAACGTCTAGGCAACCACGTTACCGTGTATTTGTGAAGGCATAACGCAATGGTGTGCAATTCCTAAACTGTCCATTTTGCACGATTATATTGTTCTTTGCAGATCAGATGACCAATGTAGGCTAGATAGCAGTTCTCTAATCGCCTCGTCTACCTTTTCACTTGAGTAATCGGAGTGTGAGATCAGCGTTGCATGACTCAACACAGGAGTTGCATGCAGTCATCACCTTCCTGTGTTGGATACTGGATGCGTGAACTCAGGATTCAGAGGGAATAGATAAACAACGAATACGGTAGGTGTTCTTATCTGTAAGGTACACAATGGTGCCTTTAATGGGGTCGATGGGTTGTTTACAGGCAATGTCCTACTGAACTGTATAGTCTCAAGTTCAGTGGTGTAACATTGTATCTTATTTGTTAGTGCGTGAAGGCTATACTATCATAAAAAATCGCGCAGTGATTCGAATGTTTAGGAGACAAATGTTTTACATCCGATCGTTGTTTGAATGCTTTACATTTACAATAATAAAGCAGAGGGACAGCGACACGGCTGACGCGGATCATGTTGTCAACTATAGTCTACATAAGAGAGCAGCACTGAAGCTTCACCATGTTTTGTCCCTCCAACACTTTTCATTCTATCCGTAACCTTTGGTTGCTCGTGTAGGGTGCATTGTTGCCTCATTTTGTTGCAGTGTGCCATGGCATTAGTGACTCGATAATCCTTTTTCTGCAACAAAGGACTTCTCGTAAATAGCGCTGAGCTGGCGGGGGGGTGGCTGGGTCAGGAAGGGCTCGCGTGTAGTACGCAGTGTTTTTTTTTCTCGATGTATGGAGAGGGGAGGAGGAAGGGAGGGGATGCCCCAGTGTCAAATGCAGCCACTCTGCGCTCTTTTATTTATCTGAACGTCAGGCCATGCGATGGAGTTTATGTTTAAATTAAGAAACGGTAGGGATTAGGTAATTGTGCTTGACGTTGCAAGCCTATTAAATGCGTTACCTCGTTGGTTGAGCTAAAACTGGGTCTTGTGTAACTAGGGCATTGTGCGTCTTGTTTTGTCCCAATAACATGGTTATCCTGTGCAGGAGCTATGTGTCTAACTGTAGCTAGTGTCCTTCAGTCGAGAGGCATATTCAGTGGAGGCCACTGTCTTTCTTTTCGGCATGCTTTTGTTAAACTGGCGCACAATGTAAACGTTGGCCATGTTTCTGTGTGGATAGGTGGACGTGTGGAGTAGCTCTTAAATCGTGTTGGATCGTGTTGGTGTGTAGTTCAGTTATTCAGTCACCTCAGAACACGATCAGGGCAGCTGCTGCTGTGCTATTTTGAGGTGCGCAGTCTACAAGTTAAACAGGGTGGTTGAGAGGCTGCCACTGTACTTTGGATAACCTGTGAATTGCCGTGATAAAAGAGTGTGTCAGTGCAGGGTTGTCAAGTAAAGTCTACATTCTTGTGCAATTGAACAATGTTTACAACGAATGCATCAGCACGTGGACTTCATTTGACCAGGACCTCACTAAAAGCTCAATGTATCAGGAGTTGAGGGGCTGCATTTGGCCATCTCTGACACTACTCAAACGCATAGCTCAGTTATTGGCTACAGGTAGTTATATGGCTTACTCAACACAAGCAGTAATTGTGTGTCAGGCTCACACTGATAAATGTTTGTGATGCACACAAGGTTATCCTCTATGCCATGTATCTCACTGTACATGGGATCGCAAGCGAGTTTGTGGGAACATATACTTCACTGCCTGCTGCCTCTACTGCCATAAGATTGAACTAAAACTCCATGTTCCAACTCCAACATCTAATGGCAATGCGCCACTTATTTGTCGATTTTGATGGTTAGCCGTTTAATTAATCAAACAAAATATTTGTTGTTCTGTTTTAAGCACCTATTTTGATTGCATCAGACAAGATCATGAGAAGTCTTGAATATGGACAGGGTTCAGTTAGAGAATGTTTAGCCAAATATTGAATGAATAGAATGAACAATGTGAGTGAGCAGTTTGCAATGTTTTATGTTAAGTTGTGTTTTAAATCACTTAGTATTCAATAAGCAAGGTAGAGGACATCTGATCGTGTGATGTCTGTTTTAATTTGACGGCTTCTTGTTTGCCATATAAGATGACTAGGAGTATCCGATTCACAACTTAGATCTTGTAAATCATACAGTGTCATCTTAACTGACACAGGTTAAGCTGTCTTGGGGCGTTTGCACACACAGAGAGCATAAAGCTTAGCAGTCTGGAAAATAGCCATTTGTTTGGGCCTGTTTCTGCTATAAAAATGTACTGTAATTCACGCTCTGTATGAATGCTGGACAGTCTTGTTCTACCTGTGTGTATATGCATGTGTATGTGACTATGCGTGTGCGTGCATGTAAGCATATCAGAATCTAGGTGCTGGCTTTCAAATACTGTTTTTATCCAGTACAAGGGGAATGCAAAACAAATAATTCACCAGGCCCATGTTCCTCTTATAACACTGTTTTTATGTTCATCAAGAGGTGTGTTTTTAAGCCTGTTGATGCACATGTAAATTCCCTCCATGTTCATGCCTAAAGAAAAATGATACAAGCCACTGATGAGGCTGTCATCAACGCCCCAGTTGTGGAATTCCCACCCAGACCTCTTCCATTCATGACCCTGGGTTGGGACTAGCCCCCCCACAGGCCTACACAATAGGAACTCCCCTGGGCCATCGTTCTCCTGAATAATACCCTCCTCTGTTTTCTTTTCAGTGTGGTACCAATGAATAGAGGAGGCCAGCCCTTCTCTCGATGTCTCAAGCCAATGTGGAGAGGTAGCAGTGGGGAGGGATAAGGAGAAGTGGACGACGAGGAGAAGAGGCTCGCGCTCCCCCTGCCCCTTATTTAATTAAAAACACAGTTTACAGCTTATGTATTTATTTATTTATTTATATTAGGGTTTATTTATTTAATCTTTTCATGCAGATAACTGATGATGCCTTCTCTGAGCACTTGGATTCACATTTGAATTTATCGTTCTGTGCGGACATTCAGTGGGTAACTGCACCCCACTTTGGATACTGTGAATTCGGAGGAATTTTTTTCTTTTTTCTGCCTATGACAAGTGGTTTGTGTGGTGTGGCAGGGGGTGAGCCATGAACCCCTTCCACCCCCACACCTAACCACCCCACCCCCCCCCCCCCTGACCAGCCACACGCCTGCCTCTCATGAAAGCCATGAGTTTACCCTTACACCAGAAGCCCAACAATAAGAGAACAGGCAAGCGCATTAATTTCTTCAACGACCAGGGTGAGACCATGAAGGAGGCCTCGCAGAATGCATCTGAAGGGCCCTACTATGGCCTGGGCGCCCTGGCGTCAGAGCAGAGCCACGGTGCCACCTCAGGAGCTGACAGCTCGGCTGCCGAGGGGCAGCGCATGTTCCTGAACTCTGTCATCTTCAGCCCAGAGAAAGGAGAGCAGAGCCATGGACATTACCAGCAGATGATGCCCATGAAGTGGGCCCTCCAGAACCCCTCCCAGCAGCCTCAGCAGAGGCCCACGGGTGGAAACTGGTCGCAGGGCATCACCATGACGACATGGACACAGAACTTTGCCCCAAATTTGACTTCCCAGAACACTTTCCCCAAGCAGATTCCCTCTGAGGACATCTCTGCGCAGCAGCAGCAGCAGCAGCAGCAGACCACCTCTGCTAGGACTGGTGAAAAGCAGCTGCAGCAGCCGCAGCCACAACAGCAGCAGCAGCAGCACCAACAACAACAGCAACAGGTGCCCAGCTCCTCTATAGAGGCCTATAGAGATTCCACTAAAGGACAAGCTATGGACTGGGAGCAGCAGCAGCAGCCACAGCCACAGCAGTTGCAACAGTCCTTCCAGCCAAGCCATAAGCCTGCAGGACTGAACACACAGCAGCATTCTGGACCCAACCCGGCAGGGTCCTCTGTGCTCCAGCCTTTCCAGGTGGCCTTTGGACAGCCTAAACAGCACCTGCCGGCTGGCTACTATCAGGTGTTCCAGCAGCAAGGTGGCAGGACGTTGCCAAATTTGAGTTACAGCATGCAGACTAACTCGCAGCATCAAATCCAGTCCCTGCAAAAGCAGGATCAGCAGCATGTGCAGAGACAGCAACAACAGCAGCAGCAACAGCAGCAGCAGCAGCAGCAGCTGATTTTGCAGCAACAGCAACAAATGCAACATCAGTACCAACAGCAACAATTAATCCATCAGCCACCAGTGCAACAGCAACCACATCAACTTCAGCCACAAACACAACAACAGACACAGCAGACACAACACATACACCAACAGTCGCAACAGAAACAAACACAACACATACAGAGGTCTGAGCAAATGCAAGAGTTACAGCCACACTTGGAGCACACCTCTCAAGTGCAGCAACAACAACAACCACAACAACAACAGCAACAACTACAACAACAACAACAGCCCATGCAGCACATACATTCACTTCAAACACTGCAGCAACAGAAGCAGGCGACACAACAGCAGCCACAACAAACTCAACAGCCTCAACCAATTCCCCAACAGAAAAATGAACCACAAGTTCAGCAGCACAGTCAACACATCCTAGAGTTTCATCTCAGTAGTAGTCAGTCTCACACTCTCTCCCAGCCCCTCTCCGATCAGCAACAGGCGCAGGTCATGAGCCACTCTCATTTACTAAGCGATAAATCGGCCAAGGACGTCCAGTATCCCCCTGATCCCCAGCAGTCCCCTCCCAGAACTGTGCAACCCGAGGAGCCTCCGCAGCCTTCCCACAGGTCGCGGCCCCTCTCCAAAGAGGACGGGGGAGACAACCCTTTTCTCATCCCTGCCGAGCAGATCCAGGGCCCTCAGGGCTTCCAGGAGCCCCAGAAAGGAGCCTCTGACGGGGCAGCGAGGGCACCGGTGGGGGAGGAGGTGAAGGCGGCGCCCACAGGGGTGATCCAGAGCACGCGGAGGAAGAGGAGGGTCTCCCAGGAGGCAAATCTCGAGACCCTGGCGCAGAAAGCCTCCGAGATGGAGTCCCTGCCATCACAAGCCATGAAGGTAAAGGGTGCTTTTACTCTCATCTGGTCCTCAAAGAATTCAAGTCATTTGTTTATTAATTTGCATTTCTGGGATACAATGATAAGGTTTTTTTGTAATGTATATTAAGAGTGCCTTATCTTGATTTTGAGCAAGTCAGCAAGACCGAGTTGTGCTCAGGGTCGATTTGGTGTAGTTAGTACATGAAAAAAGAGGGAGAACATTCATGTAGTCATACAGTCCACCATCATTTGCATGATATCCAAATGATATCCACTACATTCAAAAACTAATGAGGTTCAATGGCCACAATGACTCTGTGTCAACAAAGACCCAGACGTTTAGTCTGTTCTGGCACCAATTGTATTTTCTCTCTTTGTTCACATGAGCTTGTAGCACACTGTGCAAGCATTCAAGATTATAGACCCAAAACTACAATGTGATTTTAGCCTGTTGCGTTACCAATGCTTGAGTCATTGTTTATGTAACGACTGAACAATGGTTTGATTCTTGAATACATATTTGCATCCTTACTAGAGAAACACAATACACTTTATGTTTTTGTTTTCTTTTTGATGTTAAAAGAAAAGATAGTGTAGCTTCATCCGTCTGATGCCTACTGGGCTTCATCACTGCTGTAAGTGCCTGGTACAGAGGGCTTTAAAGGTGTCACTTCTGCACTGGTTATTCAGGTTTCAATTGTGCTCAGCGAGGCTTGCTGGGAGGTGAGGTGACGTTGCTCAAACAGGCCTAAGGCTGCTGTAGTGGCCGGCTGTGGTCATACAAGCCACCGTCAACAAAAGGCCCCTGCTTGCTTGTTTCTCAGGACATTGTAGGTAAACATGAGCTGGGAGGACTCTTGTGAAACAGGTTTATTATGTAGCCCACTGACTTCTCTTGTTATGGGGACAACTTAAGGGCTGGCTGCCAGTGGTGCACAACAAGAACAAACTGTCACTGTGCCACTTTTATTGACCAAAGCCAGGTTACTCTGTCTTGAGTAATTAGGGTCTGATGTCAGCTAGGCTTGGAGGTAAGTGTGCTGACTACAGTGGACATGTGCTTGTGTGTAAAAAGTAGCCCTTGCTTCTGTTCTAAAAATAGCTCTTTATTTGGTATGACAATGCACTATTTCGCAAGATGGTTGTGAGCGAGATAAATCGTTTCCTTTTGTGTGTGTGAATCACTAATGGTCCCTCTAATGCATGATCATGAAAGCCTGCTTATGCGATACAGTTGGTTTGAGTCTTCAAGCTACAGCACATGCTTAAAGGTGCAGCTGTTATACCGGTTGTAATAATGTTCTAGAGCATGGATTGGACTAAATAGTGTTTAGTAATGCTCTTCAAAACATCTTAATATGTGCAGTTAAGGTAACTTTTGTTTTTGTTGGTGGTTGTTGTTGTTGTTTTTGTTTGTTTCATCAAAGAGAATAGCAAATGCACGTAGCAGTAATCGTATGGAGCAGAGAGAGACAAATAGCCCATAATTAGGCATTATGCATTTGACCTGTGCATTGTGTGCAAGTCTGTTTGCATGTTTGCATGTTTTGCGTGTGTGTGTCTTGTGTCTTCTCTGTGGTGTTGACAGCACTGCTGCTGTTTGTCTCCAAACCCCTCCCCTTCCTCTGTGGCTAATCACATGGGGTGTATTTGTGTTTGTGTGTTTTGTCGGTGGGAGTAAGCGCATATACACGTAGCCTCTAGTTAACCTGAGGTGACAGCTAGTTGTAAAAAATATAACAATTTGATTTTCACCTTATTATGCATTAAATAAGTCTTTAGTTGGTGCTTATCAGGATTTAAGTTTCATATCTGTAGTATGGATGGTATGCATTGTCAACAGACTGAAAACCTGGCCTTGGCAAAGAATCATTTTAACACTGAATTTGCATAGGGACAAAGAATACAAGTTGCACGTGAGTTTAAAGACCCTGGAAGGACTAAAGAGAGTGTCTCAGTTTTGCTCTATTATTGGTGCACAATTTATTTTTTAACTTTCTCCTTAAAATCATTCTGTGGTACCTTCACCTTTGCTTTAGAAATGTGTTTGTTAGAAACTTGAATGCCATCTATCATGCAGCCCATGCTTGAAACTATGGCATTCCCACCTGACTGGTGAAAAGAATCATGGATAGACACAGTTAGACACCTTCTGGGCTTTCAGTAGTGTATTGCACACTAGAACTGACATTGATCCATCGGCATCACGCAGACACACATTGAGTATTGTTACAAACAAGACTGAACAGATTCCATGGAATGAGAAAATACATTTGATTTTAGTTCCGTCTTTGAATGGCGGAGGTTTCTTTTGATTGCATAAGTCAGACTTTGAACATGAAACCAGGAAATGTGCATCTATGTTGATATCTGTTCATGGTCAAGTATAATCTACAGCTCTCTGTCTTTCTCTCTCTCTCTCTCTCTCTCTCTCTCTCTCTCTCTCTATTTATCTATCTCTCTTTTTCCTCTGTCTCTTTCTTTCTCTCTCTTTCTGTCCATCAATTTCCTATCACCCACAGGAACCCCACAGGCCCTGGAGTCCACCGTCCGGTCACTGCCCGAGGGATCGGGAGGCAGAGGGTGTGGCAGCCAAGCGGCACCGGGACGAGTCGCTCCTCCCTCTCATCATCCCTGTTTCCGTACCGGTGCGGCCCGTGGACCAGGGCTCCCCTCCGGAGCGAGACCCCACAGGGATTGGCCACAGCTGGATTGGCCACACCCCCTCCCACCAGGAACACAAGCCGTCAGTCATTGTGACACGTCGCCGCTCGCTGCGTAGTTCTCTGACCGACAACTCTGGCCAGGTATGTTTATATTATTAAGGCAATGGCAGGATAAATTTCATTTTTAGATTGTATGGATTTAGTGTTTCTCTCAATTAGTGATGATCTAGCTATTCTGGTAGTGGTACGCATACTTTTAGACCCTTCATTCAGACACCTGGGTTTACTTGGGTTTAGAGACATTGGCATTCAGTGTGGACAGTTGTTATGGCTCTGCGCCAATGATAGCATTATATTTTCGGATTGTCCATACACCTGTGGTTCCAGATCTTGTGAATGTGGTACGTCTCAAGGCACCTTCTTCACATTGGATATGGACGCTATACCTTAGACAACTGGTTACATTTTGGAGGTCAAAGGTCAAGTTCAAACTCATGTTCACTGTGACCACATGCATGTCCTTGTGAACAGGACATCTCAAGTTGGTATGAATGTTGCCTTGGAATAAAAGAGCAACTGGTTAGATTCCTTTCAACTTTATAATTTTATTACATGCTTCCCCACACAAATGTATGTCAACCAGAAATCCACAGCTGTTTTAAACTAACAATCAGACTGAATACAAACTGAATCATATCAGGTTTAATGTTGCTATTTATTCAGTCAATGCATTATGATCATCATTCTTAGTTATGATGTAGACTGAAGCATGCATGGTATATCTAAAGTGCTGGGTAGAAATGAGTTTTTAATGCAGTTGGTGTGTGTGTGTGTGTGTGCGCACACACACATCTCTGTCTCTGTAGTGGGGAATGTTTCATAATCCAGGACCCCGTTATTCATCATAGTAAATCTTCCCATGTCCTCACTCTCACACCGCTAAGCTGCCGAGACCTAAATTTAATCATAAAAAACTCTTTGGCTCTCAAAAGCTTTTAAGCCCAACCATTCTCTCTTGCTCGTTCTCTTTTTCTCTTTTCCGCTCACCTTTTCCTTGCACCCTTCTCCTCCTCTAGAACGGCGGCCCGGAGGACGAGAAGGACGCCGACGGCAAGTCCGGCAAGGTGAAGCGGCGGCCGCGCCCCGAGCCGCTCTTCATCCCGCCGCCCAAGCCGGGCACGTTCATCGTGCCGTCGGTCTACTCCAGCATCACGCCCTACCAGAGCCACCTGCGCTCGCCCGTTCGGATGGGAGATGGCGCCGGCGGCATTGCGGGCGGTGGCGTTGGCTGCGGCGGTGGTGCCCAGGCCATGCCCCCCTACACGCCGCCGCCCATCCTCAGCCCCGTGCGCGAGGGCTCCGGCCTCTACTTCTCCACTTTCCTCTCCAACGCTGCCGCCGCCGCCACGGGCAGTCACGTGCTGCCCCCCGTGGTCACCCCCAAGTCTGCCACCCGGAGCCTGCTCCGCTCCAGTGAGCCCCTTTTCTTACTCCTACTTCACTCATGTTTAGCCCTATGGTACCGTCACAATAATAGTCTTTTTTGGACACAGACTGATTTGGATAGATAGATAGATAGATAGATAGATAGATAGATACTTTATTGATCCCCTAGGGGAAATTCAAGGACATCCAATCCAATCCACTTTATTGATATAGCACAATTTAAACAAACATAAGGTTTCCAAAGTGCTGTACACAGGCCTGATAGAGTTCAGACGTGGCGCTTGAATGCAGGCTCGAGCTCGCCAAGGAACGATGTCAAGAAAGGCTATTCTCTATATTGTCTTTGAATGCGTCTGATCATTTCAGGCACAGAGAATTTCCTGTCTATCAGCCTTGTGTACAACACAACAGTAAGGATACATCAACATGATGGTCTATTATTTCTATTTCATTTCTATTTAATCTCACTTTCCCCCCTGAACAATGATTTTTAGATGACAGTTTGTGGGTCATCTGTTCAGTCAGGAAACTTCAAGCTAGAGTCCGTTTCTCTACGCGTAGCTGTGTCTGTCTCCATGATGTTCCTCTTTGAAGTTCTTCAGTGTTGTGAGCCTGTGGATGTCCTGAGTGGGAATGAGGAACTGACTGTGTGCTTTCTCTTGCGCTTTCAGACAGCTGTGACATCACGCCTCCTGTGCTCTCTGCCATGAGTGAAGCCACACCAGTCAGCCTTGAGCCGTAAGTAATGTGCAGACACACACACACACACACACACACACACACACACACTGACTGACTGGGAAGAGACGTGCTAGTCATTCACCCATGTACTCGGCTGAAGGTGTGTTTTGGTGGTAGTAACAAAACGCAGATTGAGCACTGCCCATTTTCCCTTTATATTTGAATAAAGCCTGGTGAGGTCCAGATGTGTTAGCTTTACTAATGGAGGCTCTTTCAGCTCCTTTGTGTTGATTTCTCCCAAGGAGTTAGTGTTCTTGATGCTGAACTGCTATTACATCCTCAAACCACTCCTCAGTCCTTCAGAACATACACCGCCCATGTAAATAGGGTGGGTAACCGGCAGCATGTAGGCGGTCCATAGGAACACTGGTGACACTGGCTGACCACACACAGATTGAAATCTTGATGTGGTCAAGACTTCTCCGAACTGTCCTTTCCACCATCGTTGACATGCAGCTTAGCTGTCAAGTATGTGGCTTTGCAAATGTGGTTGGAGGTGGATTTTGTTCTTATGCCAACCCCTCCGGTGTCCCTGATTGGACGCAGCACCACTCTCCGCTCTCCTTTCAGTGGGTTCGCCCCCCCCCCCCCCCCTCCCCCCCCCCCCCCCCCGTCCCGTCTTTTGTCAGGTTTTTTTGGCTGGCTGTCCAAGGAGACTTAGCCAGTCTCCCAAAAAGCGTCCCGCTCATCCAGATCAGAAGCATGATCCAGGAAGGAGTGGTGTGTGTGTGTGTGTGTGTTCGTGCGCGCGTGTGCTTGTGCTTGTGCGCGTACGTGTGTGTCTGTGTGTGTTCATTGCATCAATATTCTTGCCTCTAGTAGAGCATGAATCACATGGGCCTTCCCTTATGACTACTAAGAATCTGAGAGCCCAATGTCTGGCATAGTGACTCACTTGTGTGGTTCTGCTGTGGATTTGGGGGAATACACAGTGGGGAGACAAAGCACTTCTTGTTTCCGGGGGAGAGGGAGAAGAAACGTCAGCCTTTCACTTAACCCAGCAACCGGCCTGGGCAAAGGCCACTGCAGATGCAGTCTATAAAGCCCCCTCTCTCTCACCCGAAGCATGCAACTCACATTTCCATTGTTGACTGAGTATATCTTCAAGGATACGGCCTTGTTATATGTTCGTTTATTAAAGGGATAGTTCGGATTTTAAGACACGAAGTTGTATGGGTTCCCTGTCAGCAACGTAGTGCATCAGCACTGACTTACCCCCGACAGCGTCCTGTGAGCCGAGATCCAGCCGGTTTTTGATCGTTTTTGATGCCGGACTATTTTCTTCAGCAAGTTTCTGGGGTCACGAAAGTAAAGTG